>NW_026652284.1:116843646-116956251 GCF_009828535.3 Hylobates moloch
ACACACACACACACACACACACACACACACACACACACACACACACAAAACAGTGTCTAACATCAATGTAGTTGGTACTCTTCTAAAAGCTTTGTAGCTATTATTTCATTCAAGAATTAAGGCAGAAGCCTGGGTTGAATCAGAGAATGTGCATGATCCTTGCAATAGGTTTCAGGGACTTCAAGTAGTGATGGAAGCAGGGTAGCTGGTGGGTTATTCAATTGGGAAAGAATGGAACTGGTACAGGAGCCATGCCTGGCTGATTTCTTACCTTTTAAAAGATGTCTTATGATTTCAGGACATGGTATGCTTTCAAATATGGTATTTTATGTAATCGTGATGAAACTCTACCCACCACATATGACATATGAGGTTCAGCAGAAATACATTTAAACCATGTAATACATTGGCCCTTATAAAACAAGTGAGTTAGGGTCACCAAACCCCTGTGTAGTCAAGAATCCACATATAGCTTGACTTCCCAAAAACTGAGCTACTAATAGCCTACCATTCACTGGAAGCCTTACTGATAACATAAATAGTTAAGATTTTTTTTATGTTATATGTATTCCATACTGTATTCTTACAGTAGTGTAAGCTAGAGAAAAGAAAATGTTATTAAGAATATCATCAGGCTTTGGGAGGCCAAGGAAGGCAGATCTCCTGAGGTCAGGAGTTCAAGACCAGCTTGGCCAACATGGTGAAACCCTGTCTCTACTAAAAATACAAAAAATTCGCCAGAAGTGGTGGTGGGCACCTGTAATCCCAGGTACTCCAGAGGCTGAGGCAGGAGAATCACTTCAACCCAGGAGGCGAAGATTGCAGTGAAGTAAGGTCACACCACTGCACTCCAGCCTGGGCAACAGAGCAAGACTCCTTCTCAAAAAAAAAATCATAAGGAAGAGAAAATAGATTTACTATTTATTAAGTGGAAATGAATCATCATAAAGGTCTTCATCCTCATTGTCTTTCCACTGAATAGGCTGAGGAGGAGAGAGAGTAGGGGTTGGTCTTGCTGTCCCAGGTGTTGCACAGATGGAAGAGGTGGAGGAGGTGGAAGGGAAGGCAGGAGAGCCAAGCATACTTGGTGTAAATTTCATTGCAAAAAATACATGTATAACTTGACCCACGCCCTTCAAATTCAGGTTGTTTCAAGGTCAATTGTAATCTGTCCAAGGTCAACAAACTTGAAATTGATTGCCTTCACATTCTTTCCCAGCCCCATTCCCTCCGTCATTCTGCTCCAGCCACACCAGATTTTTTGCCTTTTTTCATAAACATTCTTTCTTTTCAGGGCTCTTGCAGTAACTGCCTTCCTTGCTTAAAATGCTTGCACCTCAGATCTGGCATGGCTCTATCTCACACATTTATGCCATTTTCCTCATTGCCTTCTCGGGCTTCATTTTCCTCCACGGTATTCTAAATATTTATTTGATTAGTTTGCATTTTTCTCAGGAGGACAAGGGCCGTTTCTATTTTGAATATTGTATTTCCAGCACCTGAAAAATTCATAATATTAAAGGAAGTGATTGCATGATGCATTGATAAGGGGTGAAACCCCAGCCTCAGTCATGCATCTACTGACATGGACTTGGGAGCTTTCTTCAGGGCCTGGACTCCTGCTTACTTCTCCCCTTCTTCCCAATACGGCATTGTTCCTGGGCTTCCCCATACAAACAAATGAATCCTTTGAACTTTTGTTTCGTTTTTCCTTACAATGGACTTGTAAGATAAGAGCTCCTATTAATTCAATTTAGCAACGTTTACTACCCAAGTTCAGAGATGCTAAGTGATTTGGCCAAGATCACACAAGGTTATCAGTGCAGGGCTGCTTCTGACCCAGGTCTACTGATAGTCTCCATTGATGGATGGCGTTTGTGGAATCTCTGCTGTGTTTCTACTTCCCAGAGGATGCTAATTCAGTTTAAACAACAAAACTTGGCAAGAATGCTTTTCACTGATGTTACTGCAGCTCCTTAATCTATGACATGATCACTGATCATGCTACCCTACTGTCACCAGCACTCCTTAATAAAATGTGACTGTGGACCAAGAAGATGGTCAAGGCTGGGAAGAAGGAAATTACACAGATGATGTATTATTCCATTCTCACATTTCTATAATGAACTACCTGAGCCTGGGTAATTTATAAAGAAAAGAGTTTTAATTGGCTCACGATTCTGTAGGCTGTATAGGAAGCATGGCTGGGGATGCCTCAGGAAACTTTCAAACATAGTGAAGGCAAAGGGAAAGCAGGCACATCCCACATGGCTGGGGCAGGAGGAAGAGATGGAAGGGGGCAGTGCTACACACTTTTAGACAACCGGATCTTGTGAGAGCTCTATCCTGAGACAGCACTAAGGGCATGGTGCTAAATCATTAGAAACTGCCCCTCTGATTCAATCATCTCCCACCAAATCCCACCTCCAACACTAAAGATTATAATTCAACATGAGATTTGGGTGGGAACACAGAACCAAACTATATCAAATGAAAAACAAGAGGCCAGGTGTGGTGGCTCACGCCTGTAATCCTACCACTTTAGAAAGTTGAGGCAGGTGGATCACCTGAGGTTGGGAGTTCGAGGCCAGCCTGACCAACATGGTGAAACTCCGTCTTTACTAAATACAAAAAATTAGCCAGGAGTGGTGGCGGGCGCCTGTAATCCCAGCTACTCGGGAGGCTGAGGTGGGAGAATCGCTTGAACACGGGAGGCGGAGGTTGCAGTGAGCTGAGGTTGAGCCACTGCACTCCAGCCTGGGCAACAGGAGCAAAATTCCATGTCAAAAAGCAAAAAAAGAAAGAAAAAGAAAAAGAAAGAAAAACAAGAGGCTCTGAAACACAATGACAGGCAGGCTCTCTACTCGCGTAACTTTTGTATAGGACACAAAGGAATTTTAATCACACGATTTCCTTTTTTACTCAGTTCCTCCCTAAAACGCTTTGAGGAAGGTGGGTGGAAAGGACGATGTTCATGTCGCAAATGATGGAGCTGAGAATCAGAGAAGGGCAGAGATGTAGACAAGGTGTATTAGTCATGTTAAAAGAAAAACTTCAGCTGAATTAAATTTAAAGGAGTTTAATTGAGCAATGAATGATTCACAAATCTGGGCAGCCCCCAGAATCACAGCAGATTCAGACAGACTCCAGGGATGCCTCGTGGTCAGAACAAATTTACGGACAAAATAAAGGTAAGTGACGTACAGAAATAGGAAGTGAGGTACAGAAACAGCTGGATTGGTTACAGCTCAGCTTTTGCCTTATTTCAACACAGTTTGAACAATTAGCAGTCTATGAGTGGATGAAGTATGGCTTCTGGGATTGACCAACACTCAGCTTCTGGGATTGGCCAACACTCAGCTGTTGTTACAGGCACATACTCTTGAGTTAGGTTTTCAATCTTTTTGTCTGCCTATTAAGCTAAGTTACAGTTCATCCACAAGGACTCAAATATAGAGGTACAGAGTCCTTCTCAGGCCTCTGAGTTTGCTTTAACAGTTATCTCAGGCTGCCATAACAAAATACCATAAACTAAGTGGCTCAAACAACAAGAAATTTTCCTCACAGTTTCTGAGTGTTGAAAATCTAAGATCAAGGTGCCCACAGATTCAGTTTCCTAGTAAGAGCTCTCTTCCTTGTTGCAGACAGTCGTCTTCTCTGTCCCCATGTGAATGGAGCACCTGCTCTCTCTTCCTGTTCTTCTCAGGACACTACATGAACGAAGCACCTGCTGTCTCTTCCTCTTCTTATCAGGACAATAACTCAATCATGAGGGACCTGTCCTCATGACTTCAACTAAACATAACAATCTCCCAGCAATCCCATCTCTAAATACCATCACCTTATGGATTAGGGCTTCAATTATGAATTTTTGCAGGAGGCATAATTCAGTCTGTAATATAAGGCTTCACCGCCAGTGAACAGGAATCAAAGATAGGTAGATAAATTTATCCTGAAAGACCAAAACTTGTTCCATTAGCCATCACCCTATTATCTCAAATGAAACTTGAGATTGGGAAGCTATCAGTTAAATAACTCACTCCCTGAGATGTCTGACAGAAAGAGGACCTGATGTGGACCCAATCTCACTCTTTACTCTGTTGCCTCATGCTATTTCCCTTAACCATTAAGCAGAGGGATAACAGGTGTTGGAACATGATTTTCCCCTTTGCCACCTGTGATTGTCATTAAGTCTGTGCACCAGATGTGTCCAGGTTCCTGCTCCTTCTGAGCACATGATGTAACGAACTTCTCCTCCCTTAAATGTTGGGTATAGCCATGTGAATTCCTTTGATTAATGAGATTTGAACAGAAGTGGAGCTTGTCTCTTGCGTGCTGAAGTCTTAAAAGTTAGTGTGTGATTGAATGGAATTATTTCTCCTGATGCAGGGATAGTAAAGGCCTTCAGGCCCAGCCTTGTACTCACCCTCACCCCCACCATCTCATTCTAAATGTGGAGCTTGATGAGAAATACACATGAGTCATGTAAGCCCTCTGAGATGTGGGCTGGTGCAAAACCACTGAGAGAACCACTGAGCTAGGTGAATCAGAAAGAGGCAGAGAGAACAGCTTGAGCATCCACAGAAGAGAAGGTGTTGGGGTGGCTGGAAGCTGCCTAAAATTGCCAGAACATGAAGTGGGAGGTGGGGAACTCAGGCAGTTATTGATGTTGCAGGAAAAATGTATACCACACTTCTCACATTTCCCTCAAGAGCAAAAAACTTCTACTTCTTGGGAAGAAAAACAGGATTAATCTGCCAAGTGACACTGGGACGAAGAACCATACCACTGCAGCTCAGTCCCTGGTGGGTTCTCTCTCTTTCTTCCATGCAGGGGGCAGGGCAGGCTTGCTCTGTCTGTCACGTGGCAAGCAGTCTGCCTTCACTGGCTGACACCACTGTCAGCTCTGCCTGAGACTGGGTGGAGGGGGTTGAGGAATTGGTCAAATATTTAAGAAAAAAACTGATGTTAGAGAATAATAAAGCTGATAATCAATATCCATCTCTCTCACTTTTTTTCAAAACTTGGGATAACACGGAAAGATATTATATGTCTACACACCC
Source organism: Hylobates moloch (assembly GCF_009828535.3). Lineage (NCBI taxonomy): Eukaryota > Metazoa > Chordata > Mammalia > Primates > Hylobatidae > Hylobates > Hylobates moloch. Next base: position 116,848,710 of record NW_026652284.1, read on the forward strand.
AAATCTCATCAGTTAGCAAGAGGAGAGACCACCTGATGGGCCAAGCATGGAGTGAAAGATTCCAGGCTGTATTTGGAAAATCAGCAAGAGAACAGGAAAATGATTCCTACAGCAATGTAGAGTTTGTGCAAAAGACATTTCTTCCAAATTATGTCAGCATCATTGAGTTACTATACCCAATAATAATAATGACTGTTATAATCATAACAATGAAAATAATAATATCATATTTTATTTAACAGTTTAATGCTAGTGTACAAAACCTAGTCAGAGGCACAGACCAATAGATGGTATTGGGAAGATCACCAGAATATCGCTAGATATGATGCATTATCACAGTATTACAGACTTAGAGGAAACTATAGCTGGCTTTAAAGTGTCAGTGGAACCTATGAGTAATTCCACCACCAGAGGGTGGAGACATCAAAGGGAGGCTAAAGGAAGGAAGAGCTAATAATTATGCATCATCTTTATTTTCTTAGTTTTTCCATCAACTGGTCATCAGTTTGCTTTATACTTGTGGCTGTCAGAATAGGAGCAAGACAGTAATGCTAGATAGATTGGTGACTTCTAAACCCAGATTTTCATTAACATTTGACCAGGTTATACTCTCTCAGTGTTCATACATGAGTTTGAGAATACACTTTCCATAATGCTCACCTTCTTATCATTATTAAAGTGTGAAAAAGATTTAATTCTTAACGTGAGATCAAAGTGGGAATATGCCACAGTTGTGCTTACTGCTTTGGAAAAAATAATGCTAAATTAGTGTTTTACATTAAAACTGTTCTGTTCTTCCATAGTGACCAGATTATAAAGTTCTAGAGTTGTGCTCTTTAATCTGGTTGACACATATGGACATTGACAATTTCAATTGTGGCTAGTCCAAGGGAGATGTATTAAGTATAAAATACACACTGGATTTCAAAAACTTACTATGGTTAAGAAGAATATAACTTATCCCACTAATAATTTTGTATTGTATTGATTGCATGCTTAAATGATAATGAGGGAGAAGAAAAGGAAAAATCAATTAGGTAGACAGTTAAGGCTGGTCCTCGGAGAAGCAGCCTGCCTGAAAAATCACAGCTACAGACAAAAATAGAGCAGCCTGAGGTAAAACTGAGGCTGCACCTGCACAGATAAACAGGCAGGGTCCAGCACAGAAGCCTCTTGTTCTTTGTGTGATTAGCGGGCTCCCAGGAAAAAGTGTCCTGCTCTTTTCAAACATGTACACAGTGGGCTCCATGGGAACTTGCATGAGAAGAGGGGGGCTTACCTAAAACAAACGCAAAGTTATACAAACAAGAGAAGTGGCACTCCAAGCTTGCCTAGAGACATACTCACAACCACATAGATAAGGGGGAGTTGTGCAGACAGCTTTTCAGGTAAGAGAAATTACTCTAACAGCTAGAGATGAAAGGAGTTTCTTATAAAAGCTTTTGAATTCCAGGGTAAAAATGGCACCCAGTTGGGCTCCCCTCTCCACTGTGAAGAGCTTTTTTCTTTCCCTTATTAAACGTTCTCTCCAACCTCACCCTTTGTGTCCACCCTCCTTAATTCTCTTGGTCATGAGACGATGAGTTTGGATAACATCTTAGACAATGAGACTGGTGACCCTGACCTGTTTCAGTAACATTTAATATTTGGATATTTTGAGTTAATTACAATATGCTAGTGAAAATTTACTTTTTTTTTACTTTTTAAAAATATGGCTGTTAGAAAATTTAAAATTATTTATGTGGCTATAGGACAGAAAAATAATACCTTTTTTTCACTCATCTCAAGGTTCATGGCTGACACCCCTATAACCAAAGATGAATTAACAGGAGAAAAACATAACACATTTATTTAACCAAAGTTTTAGGTGACACAGAAGCCTTCCGAAATGAAGACCTAATGACACATGAAAAACTTATTTTTATTCTTAGGTTTGATGAAGAATGGACAGCTGTTTATAAGCATGATTGAATAAAAGGGTGTGGTCTAACAATAATAAACTGGGGGAAGTCAGCAAGGCTTGTTGTTTTCAGGTTTTTAATGGCCTGTGTCTTTATTCCTTCCCTCTGGGTATGGGGGGGAATGTTTCACATGAAAGTCTTATGGTCTTATGACCAGCTTTCAGAGGAGGAAGGTCAGGTAATTCCTTCATGGCGAGCTCTCAAAAAGAAGGGTGGGAAAAGGTCAGAGAATGACGTCTACTGTACCACATTTTGAGGTAGTGTCTTTTAGCCCCAACATGGCTCACAGAAATATTTATATATTCTCTTAAATAGCACTGTTCTAAAGTGGAAATGTTTTACTCTGAAAAGATTTTAAACCTCATGTATGTCTACTTAGACATTGCTAGTTTGCCAGAATTCTAAAGCACTGTTTGTCAGTAAGATACCAATAGGATGAGTCCGTGGTGGTGACATTCTTCCCCTGATGACCTGGATGAAGGAGAACTAGGAGCCCTGCCCATGTGTAACCAGGTCCTCACCTGTCCTTCTTTAGGAAAACTGGCACCACACAACAATCCACCTTGGAGAACATCAGGACTCACGCCTGGGTGATCCTTAGTAATAACTACGTCAAAATCCACAAGAATCTGAGCTCTTACGGTCATCATTTCTCCACAGATACCCACCTCCCTACTGCTCTGAAAATCCCTATTTTATCACCACTTCCTTTCACCAACTTTCCAAATGTTTGCACTTTACTATCTGAAAAGCTTAACCTATCGTTAGCAAAGCTCTTTGCTCTAAAGAAAACTGCTTCTTTTTGGAGGGCACTGTTTTTTCTCTGCAGCTTTCTCAACAATGTCTGTTTTCTCTTCCATGCCCCTAGTACCACTGAATGAGGACTTGAAGGAAGTTAATTCCTTATTCTGCGTGTTACACTCCAAGGCTAGCTCCCCCTACAAGTACCACTTCTCTCAAAGGCCACCCAGGTTTGTAGCTCCTGTCATCACATTGTACCGCTCACTCTTCTTCTTTGATATAGTTACCACTCTATCAACCAGTTCACTCCTCTCATTCTCTGAAGATTTCAGCACAAGGTTCTCTGCCCCTCTTTTTCACATTGCTCTTACCTTAATTTTTGGCGATTCCAGTATCCACATAGATAATATAGACCTGCCTTTTCACGAACTTCACCTCTTCATTTGCAACAAGGCAATGTCATGGTCATACCCAAGCCCTATCATTATTTAACTTAACAATTTTCATAATCTCAATATCAAGCATCCCACTTTCTGACCATAGCCTCTATCCTTCCAGCTCCCTTATGGTAATAACTAGTTGTAAAAGTGTTTGATCTCACCAGGTCTTAAAGTTATTTATGCAATCACCTTTACCCTATCCTTCACTCCTTTTATGTCCTTACTTTCCTCTCATCCAACATGAAGTAAATGGAATATCTTGCATATTCTCCATTTCATCACTTCTTGTTTTATTCATTGTATTGACTCAAAAATGCAATTACTTTTATGCTTTAACAACCGTATTTTGAGAACCCAATGTCATAATATCATGGGCTATGCATCTCCTGATATCATTATGCTACTTAATTTTAATGGCAACCTGAAGGCAGTTGGAGGTAGATATTGACATTTCCTTGAGCTCCCAAGACAACATGAAATTGCATTTGCTTCTTTACTTGCTCTTTCTTCGTCCTCTCCCCATTATAGCTTTCACCAACCTAAGATATATGAGCTCTTGAAAAGTAGTGATGACTCCTTTTATATTTACATTCCAGCAACTAACAGATAGCCTGGAACATATTCAGTGTTTAAGTTTTCTTGAATGTGTTGGGTTCCAAAAAAGCAGGATTAATTTCTGTAGATCTACTAAATACACAAAATTATCCTCCATTGTTTTTCTACAAATTCCCAGAGTCATCTATCATAAAATTCTAGTACTTAAAGGGACTTCAAAAATAATCTAGCACAACCATTTTATTTACCAAATCAGAACATGAGATACCATAGAAGAAACAGGAGAAAGCGAAATATTTTACACATTACATCTTTTGTTATTCTAATTAATTGTATGTCTGTACTGTTGGAAAAATAATATTCATAGTAAAACAAGAGCTTATTTAATTTTGTTAAAATCATACTGATCAGGTGAATTCTAAGTAGAATATCTGATTTCAAATTTTGACTATCTCTCATTCTGTATGGTAATGAATTTACACCTTTGGAATCATTTTACTCATCTGTGAAGTGAGAACGATGTTATTTGTATCATCAGTACCTTATTGAGCTATGCTACACATAACAAAGGTAAATAATCGAGAACAACTGGCTTGATTCATGTGGTCAACACATAACAGATCCTGTCTCCCCTTCCGTTATCTCACCCTCATTCACTTTCTCCTTTCTCCTCTGTTTCTAATTCACTCTCTTTATCAGACTTGCCAGCTTTCCCCAGGCTAACGAAAAGTCATTGTATATGATGTATTGAGATTATACAAGGAAAACAAAACCTCTAATAATCATGTCACATTCCAGCAAGTGACTTATTAAACAGATGCTGAGATTCAAGCTCAGAAAAATATTCAGCTGGCAAATGCAAAGAAAGAAAATGTAATATTGAGGTCAATAAATTCTGCTTTACAAATGAAAATATGCCTTTAAAACTCATTTAATATTTACAAAATTTGTTTATATAGGACTCAAATTCTGCCACACAATAAAGAAGAATTCATTGATTTCCAATTTTGATTAAATAATATTTTATATATATATATATATGAATATGTGTACAGTAAAGAGAAATGGCTGTTGCTGTTCCTGAACTTGATCTTCAAGGAGTGACAGTAACCCAGGGACTATACTAAAATTAGAAATAAATTGATGGCTCCCACTATCTTGTAGAGAACTAAAAATGTTGTATATCTGCATGTGCCTGTTTGCACACACGAAGGTGCACGTGTTTGGTGTATTCATTCTTGCTCTTTTGTCTTTTCATGGCATTGTCTAGCTACACTATACATTTTCCAATGATGCATTGCTTAGCCCAAGTTTTGACACAGTTAATTTTGCAAGATTCTTATCAGTCCCTAATTAAGAATATTTTTTCTCTTTGCTTTTTCTTCCCAACATCTATTGCTCTTAAAGTTTCCATTAAGCAAAAAAGAAAATAATTTTGAAGTTGCTGCCAGGTATTTGTTCTCCAAAGCAATGTCCTCCTGGAAATTCTTAGTCCTTTTTTTTCTTTTCCTTTATGGTCACATCCTTCAAGGCCACCTTGCAAATTTCTTTTTTAGGAAGCTTGTTTCATAATGTCCCAACTGCTGTGGCCTTCATTTGATCTACTAAAGTGGTTATTTCCTTAAATGTTTTGATTTGGGTTGCAGAACTTAAATTCCTATGTAAATTGTCCTTGAATCATGAAGCTTTAGACACATATCTGACATGCATACTTTTCCTTGAAGTCTTCCACTAATACTCAATTTGACTTTATCTCCTCCTGTGTAAGAAATTTCTTACAAAGGAGGACTTTATCATCTTCTCCTGTGTAAGAAATAATAACTCAGTTATTTCTAACTTACAAGATCTTTCTCATCCTAGCTTGTAGTAAATGTTTGCCTATTTTACATGTTTACATTTGTATGTCTGATTTGTACTAAACTTTAAGTTGTTTGAGAGGCGAGCCAAGTCTTACAGACAGTAGCTTAGAGTGAAAAATGCAGCCAAACTAAAACCAGCAAACTCAATTTTGAGTTTTGATTCAGTCACTCATCATTGATTCTGGACACTCACACTTTATTAGGGCCTTGTTTCCCTTTTTGGAAAATGAAGGTATTTCTATTAGTCTTGCTAAACCATGTCCCTTCACTAACACCTTCTGCCCTAGTGGAGAACAGTAATGCTCTTAAGCTGGGCAAATTTCCTTATGACCCAGGAGATTTGTACATAATGAATCCTTATTTCAGGAACACCATTTCCAGAACATTCTGTCCAGAATATTTCAAGAACATTATTACCCATTGGCCTAGTTATCAGTCTTATTCACCATTAAAAGTCTCAATTCATGAAAAGCCTTTCCTAACTTCCTTCACTGGGTTAACAGGCCCTTTTATATAGGAATTTTAGCAGGTATAATTCTGTTTTACCGAACTTTTCCAGTTTATGTGAACATTTGATTTACGTTTTCTTTAAAAAAAAAATACTGCATGTGTGTTCAACGTCATATCCTCAGAACCTAGCCCAATTCCAGGCACAGGGTATTGACTCAATAAGTATTTACTAAGTGATTAGTTAAGAGTGAAATAGGACAGTTCATAAAACAACATATTAGAAACTAGGAAAGTCCCTAAAATGTAAAATTTGTTATGATTCATTTTTGAATCATTTGCATTAAAAAGAATATTTATCCAAGAATTCATACAAAATAAAATACATATTTTCTATCCCTAAATTTTCTAATCTATAGGCTGTCTGGTAGCTGGAAGTTGGTCTCTTAGTTCATCCAAGTAACAGTTTGAGAATAGTCACTATGTTAGAAACAATATTAGATTCTAGGGTCACAAGGATTCTTACAGAAACAACTCTCCCTTCAAGATTTTCAGTCTGGTGAGGGTAGTGTATTAGTTTGTTCTCACAGTGCTAATAAAGACATACCCAGGACTGGGTAATTTGTAAACAAAAGAGATTTAATTGACTCACAGTTCCACATGGCTGGGGAGGCCTCACAATCATGGCAGAAAGTGAAGGGGAAGCAAGACACGTCTTACACAGCAGCAGGCAAGAGAGAGCTTGTGCAAGGGAACTCCCATTTACAAAACCATCAAATCTCATGAGACTTATTCACTACCACAAGAACAGTATAGGGGAAACTGCCCTATGATTCATCTATCTCTACCTCTCCCCGCCCTTGATATGTGGGGATTATTATAATTCAAGGTGAGATTTTCCTGGGGACACAGCCAAACCATATCAGGTAGCAAATATATAAAGAAGTTAGGGTTATTATAGGGGCTTACGTGAAGTTAAGATACGTAAGCAAATCTGGACTTGAAGAAAGAGGAGTGTCTCTGTCTGTGTTAGATATAACTTTAGAGAAAATATGGCTTGAAATCTACTTTATAATAAAAATAATTTTGGCTTAACCAACATATAATATATTTGGTGAAGAAGCAGAAAGAGAGGTTGAAGATATAGTCGTGGAGGTGAAGAAGGGCCATATCCTGAGAGATAATATGCTATTAATAAGTTGTGTCTGGGGGCGGTGACTCACGCCTGTAATCCCAGCACCTTGGGAGGCCGAGGCAGGTGGATCTCCTGAGGTTGGGAGTTCAAGACCAGCCTGACCAGCATGGAGAAACCCCGTCTTTACTAAAAATACAAAGTTAGTCGGGCATAGTGGCACATGCCTGTAATTCCAGCTACTCAGGAGGCTGAGGCAGGAGGATCGCTTGAACCCAGGAGTCAGAGGTTGTGGTGAGCTGAGATCATGCCATTGCACTCCAGCCTGGGCACCAAGAGTGAAACACCATCTCAAGAAAAAAAAAAAAAATGTTAAGCACCATGAAGAGTTATTGGAGGAGACTGCAGTGGGCTCTCTTTATCTTCAGGTTCTGCATCCACAGATTTAACCAATCTCAGATCAAAAATATCTGGAGCAAACAGGTATATGAAAAGGTGCTCAACATCACTGATCATCAGAGAAATGCAATTAAAAACTACAATGAAATAGCATCTCACCTCAGTTAAAATGGCTTTTATCCAAAATATAGGCAATAATGAGTGATGATGAGGATGTGGAGAAAGGCAAAACCTCACATACTGCTAGTGAGAATGTAAACTAGTACAGCCACTATGGAGAACAGTTTGGAGGTTCCTCAAAATGCTAAAAATAGAGCCACCGTATGATCCTGTAATCCCACTGATAGGTATATACCCAAAAGAAAGGAAATCAGTATACTGAAAAGATATCTGCACTTCCATGTTTATTAGTTTATTGCGGTACTATTCATAATAGCCACAATTTGGAAGCAACTTAAGTGTCCATCGACAGACAAATGGATAAAGAAAATGTGGTACATATACACAATGGAGCACTACTCAGCCATTAAAAAAAGAATGAGATCCTGTCATTTGCAACAACATGGATGAAAATGGAGGACATGTTAAGTGAGATAAGCCAGGCACAGAACGATAAACTTCACTTGGTCTCACTCAGTTGTGGGAGCTAAAAATTGGAACAATTGTACTCATGGAGGTGGAGAGTAGATTGCTGATGGTTACCAGTGACTGGGAAGAATAGTGGGGTTGGTGGGGGGGAAAATGAAGATGATTAATAGGCACTGAAATATGATCAGATAGAATGAAAAATATCTAGTATTTGATAGCACAATAGGATTACTACAGTCATCAACAATTTGTTGAACATTTTAAAATAACTGAGGGGGTACAATTGGAATGTTTATAACACAAAGCAATGATAAATGCCTGAGGTGATGGATACCATATTTACCTTGGTGTGATTATTACACAGTGTATGCTCATATGAAAATATCTCATGTACCCAATAAATATATACACATACTATGTACCCAAAGAAATTAAAAATAAAATATTAAAGGGGAAAAACAAAAAAGAAATTAAGTTTTAAAAATATGAAAAAATAACAATACAACAATAAAAGTAATATAAAATTTAAAAAATCATATGGTATAATAATTATTTATGTAGAATTAACATTTTACTAGGTATTATAAGTAACCTAGAGATGATTTAAACTATGTGGAAGGATGTGCATAGTTATACGCAAATGCTAGGTGATTTCATATTTGGGACCTGAGCACTGTGGATTTTTGAAATAGGGGGTCCTGAAACTAATGTTTCTCAAATATTAAAGGATGACTGTACATATAATCAGAATGCTTTTGGCTGCAAGTACCTGAAAGTTTAACTGTGAATGGCTTTAATGAAAGAGAGATACACATTGTTTATTATACTAGGGAATCCAAAGTTATTAAAGGCTCAAGAAACAATATACTCAGATCTCTGCCTCTCTTCTTTGTGATTGACCTGTGTCCTCCTTAGCATGTTCATTTACTGAAGATGACATCTTTTATAATCCCAATATGGCTACCAGCAGCATTTAAAGCAAAATTCTTCCTGCTTATGTCAAAAAAAAAAAAAAACACCCCAAATATCTGGTTATCTGATCGATCTACCTTTACTTTTATTGTTCCATCCTTGGTCATACATACTTTCACTCCTGAGTCCATACTCAGGACTAAAGGATAAGAATAGATGTATGTGTGTATATCTTATTTCCTAAATGCAAATGTAATTACCTTCTTGTGGACATTGTTGATGAGATTAAGCCAGTGTCCCTGGTCACATTATAGGCCATAGCAATGGATTTGTGCTATTTAGAATGATCTGAAATTGGGGAAGAGGTCTGCCTTCCCTGAGACATGTGGGACACAGAGGGTAAACACAGGTATTTTAAAAATCACGATACTCTTAGGAAGATGACGAGAGATGGAAGTGGTAGGTGGGCAGACATCTTACTCAACAAATTAGTGGCAAAGGTACCTCGACTACTCACAGCTTCTAATTGCTTGGTGGAAAGTTGAATAAAAAATCTGATTATGCTAATGACTCAAACAACAAAAGAAGTCCTGTTTAAACTTAACGAAGAACAATTTTCTACCTCCTAACAAAATCCTGGATGTCTCATTCTCATTTGAGTATCAAAAAATAAAAAACAAAAGTGTTGTTGGGATGTAAATAATACATTGTATTTTAGAGATGTTGAGGCTGGGCATGGTGGCTCATGCCTGTAATCCCAGCACTTTGGGAGTTTGAGGTGAGCATATCACCTGAGGTTAGGGGTTCAATACCAGCCTAGCCAACACGTGAAACCCTAAAAAATTAGCTGCATGTGGCTGCGCATACCTATGAGCCCAGCTACTCGGGAGGTTGAGGCAGGAGAATCACTTGAACCCAGGAAGTGGAGGTTGCAGTCAGCCAAAATTGCACCACTGCACTCCAGACTAGGTGACAGAGCAAGACTCCATCTCAAAAAATAAAAAATTAAAGATGTTGAGTTGCAAATTATAAGCAGCTGAGAAGGTAGGACTAGAGGGCTTGTGCTGACATATAGATGTAGGTCTTATCTCCAAAATATAGGCTATCATTAAGAGGTTCTTGAATGGAGGCAACATATTATTGAATATTTAGAAGATAATATTAATAGAATGTAGATAGCAATTAAATGTTGAAATTTAGATTGTGGGATAATCTAGTAAAAAATAAAAATATAGTAAAATACAAGTAATGAAAACAGAAAGAAGGGAAAATACAAAACACTTTTGGCACACATATCTAGATACAGACAAGATTATGAAAAAGAATATTAAACAATAGAATTTGAAGAAGACAAAGGTGAGGATGAAGAAAGAGAAGGTGAAAAAGAATGTGAAGATGAAGGTGAAGACAAAGAAGAAGAAAGAGAAAGGAATTATCTCAGCAGAAAATACAAGTTTCTCTTAGAAAAGAAAACCTCAGAACAGGACAAATTTTTAACATCTTGTTCCATAATAAAATCAGGAGACTGAGACGTATATAGCACTTTCGGTGGCATGAGGCCAGTTTGTATTCATTTTCTCAAGCTTGCTAGAAAATTTGCCTTGTTCACTGACTTTTTTTTTCTATTTGCTAATGTTAATTTGTCCATTAGCAACTGTGTTTTCCTTTTAGGACATGCAGCAAAAAGGAGCAAAGAAAGCGAGTGAAAATAATCTTTTTGACACTACCATTATATTGCCTGAAGTTCCAGGGAGTCAAGGAGATGTGAGCGATCTTCAGCACGGTTCTATAGAAGCATTCAGTAATACAGAGGAATTGAATCACAGGGTCATACGCTCAGTGTACACTTAACTTTATAATAAATTGCCATTAGTTTGGTGCAAAAGTAATTGCGGTTTTCAACATTGCTTTTAATGGTGAAAACTGCAATTGCTTTTACACCAGCCTAATAGCTTCTCAGGGTGGCTGTATTATTTATGTTAACAAAAAGCAATTTGTGAACATTGCAATTCTTCTACATCTTCATCAGCACTTGTATTGTTGGCCTTAACATTTTAGCCATTCTTATAGATACATTGTGGTTTTTCATTGTAGTTTCAAGTTGTATTTCCCTGATGACCAATAATGCTATTTTTAAATATGATTATTGAACATTAGTATAGGTTTTGCTGCAGTGTATGTTTCTGCCTACTTCTTAATTGGATTATTTGTCTTCTAATAATTGATTTGAAAGAGTTCTTTATTGATGGCTATGAATTTTTGGTTAGATATATGGATTGTATATGATTTTCTGTATTCTGCAGATTGCCTTCTAACCATGACTTTAGAAGGTCTAAATTTTTAAATTTTAATGAAATACAATTCACAAATCTTTATATGTGTTATGCTTTTACTTTTTCATTTACAGAATTGTTTCTCTCCACAAGATTGCAAATATTTTCTCCTATGTTTGCATCTGGAAGTTTTCTAATTGTTTCTTTTATCTTAGGTCTATAATCCGTTTCAAGGTATTTTCCTTTTGCCTGCAATTCCAGCACTTTGGGAGGCCAAAGTGGAAGGCTCACTTGCGCCTAGGACTTTGAGATAAGCCTGTGCAACACAATGAGACCCTGTCTCTACAAAAAAAAAAAAAAAAAAAAAATCAAAAAATTAGCCAGCTGTGATGGCATGTGTCTATGGTCCCACACTACTTGTGAGGCTGAGGTAGGAAAATCGCTTGAACCCAGGAGGTCAAGGGTGCAGTGAGCTGTGATCCACTGCACTCCAGCCTGGGTGACAGAGCTAGACACTGTCTTAATTTTTTTAAATTGTTATTCTGTATGTTGTGAAGTTAAAAGCTTAAAATTTTGTTTCTCTCTACAAATATTGAGTTTCTAAACATTTATTTTAAAAACCTGTTATTTCTGCTATTACCATAGCAATTTTGTCAAAATCAATTGACCATGAATGTGTCCATTTCTGAAATTTCTGTTCTGTTCTGTTGATCTATGTGCCTATCTTAACACCAGTACAGCATTATTATTATAATTTAGCTGTATATAGTAAGTCTTGAAACCAAAGAGAGTCTTCTAACTTTATTCTTCTTTTTCAAAATTGTATATTAGTCTATGTTCTTTGCATTTCTACATACATTTTAAAATCAGCTTGTCCAATTTTATAGAACACTTTGAAAAACTTGACTAGTTTTGCATTGAAGCTACATAAAAAAGTGAGGAGAATTGACATTTTAATAACTTTGAGTCTTCTAGTTCAAAACATGATCTATTTTCCATGTGCTTGGGTTTTATGTACCTTCAGCAATGTTTTATAGTTTTGAGTTTCATGTCTTATGTATATTTTGTTAAATTTATCCCAAGTTTTCAAGAATAGAAATTCTATTGTAATGGGTTGTATTTTCCTTTTAATTCAGTTTTGCATTTTTTATTGCTAGTGTATAGGAATGCAATATTTTAGTTTCACTTTGTATTCTGCAGTCTTGCCCCATTTACTTATTAGTGCTCACAACATTCTGTGCATATGCCTCAGGGGTTACTCCGTACATAGTCATTTTTCCCACCAAGAAAACAAAACTGTTTTGTTATGTATCTATCTATCTATCTATCTATCTATCTATCTATCTATCTATCATCTATCTATCCATCTGTCTATATTGTGATAAGAACACTTAACAGATCTACTATCTTAAAATTTATAAAATATAATACATTGGTGTTCACTGTATGCACAATATTATACAGGAGACCTCTAGAACTAAATTGTCTTGTATAATTTAACCTTTACACCCATTCAATGGCTATTTGACTCTTCTGAGTTTGCATGTTGTGTTTTTTCTTGCTTCATTGCATTTGCTAGGACTATCAGTATAATATTAAATAAAAATAGTAAAAGATGACTTTTTATATCTAGCTTATAATGTTATCGGGGAGAAGTTTTATATCTTTCATCATAGATTATGTTAGCTAAAGGTTTTTTATAAATATCCCTTATCAGGTTTAGGAAGTTTCATTTTATTTCTAGTTCACTGAGGGCTTTTCTAATGGATGGGTGTTAAATTTTGCCAATACTTTTTCTGCGTCTTTTGAAAATACTTATTTTGCTCGTTTGTTCTGTTAAAAGAGCAAGTCACGCTGATTGATTTTGAAGTCAAATAAACCTTACATTCCTATGAAAAACTCTTGCTATAGTTTGAATGTTCATCCCCTCCAAATCCCATGTTGAAATTTTATCCCTAGTGTTGAAGGTGAAGCCTAATGGGAAATGTTTTGTTCATGGGGGCAGATTTTTCATAAATAGATTACTTTCTCCCCTTGATGGTGGTATGTGAGTGAGTTGTCACTCTATTCGTCCTCAAGATAGCTTGTTGTTAAAAATCACCCGGCACCTCTGCTCCTCCTGCTTCCTCTTTTGCTACATGAGGTCTGCACACCCTGGGTCCCCTTTGCCTTCCACCATGGGTGGATGCAGCCTGAAGCCTTAACTAGGTACTCAATCTTTCAGGTATTGGAACTCTGAGCCAAATAAACCATTAAAAAATAAATTACACAGCCTCAGGTATTTCTTTATAGTAACATAAAATGGACTAAGACACCCTATTGACCATGCAGAAGAAGTTAAATTTGTTATACATTGCTATGCTCAATGTGATAATGTTTGGGTAAGAATTTTTAGATATATGGTTATGACACATGTTTGTTGATTTTTTTCTTGTAGTTTAAAAAATTTTTTTTCATACTACACAGAGGTATCTTGTAGTTTGTTTTTTGATTTTGTTAAGAGCATAATAATGGGCTCACTAGATGATTTGGGATATGTCTCTCTCCATCTGCTGCATCTCTACTTTCTGAAAATAATGCATAAGGATGTATTATCTCTTTCCTAAATGTTTCATAGAATTATCCAGTGAAGCATTCCATATCCAAAATTGGAATTTATGAAAATGTTTTTAGTTACAAGTTAATGTTAGTAATCATAGAATTGTACATATTTTTCTATTTCTTCTTGAGTCTGTTTGGTAATTTATGTTTTATTATCCTTTTTATGCCTGTAGTCCCTTTAGTGATTTCCTATTGATGCATCCTAGGATACTTGGAATATATTAATTGGGTAGACTCAGATGACACATGAATGGCAAGTTAGAAACATAAGCATTTTGGAACAAATAGAACTACATATGTGGTTTCTGAGCCAGATATTGGAAAATGATTAAAGTAGGTTAAACTCTAAAGGTTGGATGGATGACAGAAAATACATTCTGAGACTGGTCCACCTATTTTTAGGGAACTTCATCATACTCACAGTCATAGGAGAGTGTATCAGTTATCTATTGCCACAATAATGATAAGTAACAATCATCCAGGGAATCTCAGCAGTTCAAAAAACATTTTCTATGGATCTGCATGTTGGCTAGATTTCACTGATTCAGGTTGTGCTCAGCTGAGCTAAATGGAAAAAACTTGGTCTGGTCAGCCTTTCTCATTTGCTTCCTTGTGCCGAGAAGCATGGATGTGTTCTTACAGCTATTGTAGACATACTAGTGGCCTTATTCAGGTACATGTCTATTTACATACCACTGGCAAAGTAAGTCGCATGCTCAAACTCATCATCAATGGATAGAAAAACATGCTGTGTTCCTTTTGTGGGAGAAGATGAAAAATCAGTATTAAAAGCTATACAAAGGACAAATTAGGGAGAGTAATGCTGTGCACCACACAAGAGTATGGTGTCACAGGAGGGAGGAGCCACGATTTAGCTCTCACAAGTTCTTTGCTTCCAGCATTGTGTGAATGGGCTTGAAACCATCCCTATATTCTCAATGGATGTAAGAAAGAAGCTTTATCGATCAAGGAAATTTGCTAGAAAAATGGGGATGTGGGTCGCTGTAGAGAGGTGGTTGCTGTGGAGAGGTAGCTTGCAGGAATAAATTGAACCAAGGACAAAAGATGAAAGACATCCCGATTTCCCCAAATGCTTAAGGGTAGTTACTCCTCTTGCAACATCTACAGTACCAAAAAAGCGCTAAGGTGGCCTACAAATAGTATTCCAAAGATTTATACCACATTGCCATCCTGTTGGATACTATTTTCCCACTTCCTGAGAATGTGATACTTACTGTACTGTGGGAGGGAAAACTATCTTACTAATAATGTAACATAAATTAAGAGGTATTAAATGACAGGGTTGGAATTCGAACCCAGATTTTCTTGATACCATTGGTATTTTCGTATGTTTGCATCATGATATTTTTGGTATTCATCTGTAAAGTGGAATATTTTGCTACATATACTATTTCCTGTGCTTATATTTTACTCTTAACCTAATGAAAAGCCTGACATATCTTTGGGAAGTCTTACTTGACCCATCCAAATAGTACAGACAGGAAATCACTTCTTTGTGGTATAAAAGGGCATATGCTCCTCTTTTTGCATAAATAGCACGGGCATGTCATTATTTATACAACTAATACTTTTAAGAGAGCTCAATTTCTTTGCAAACAGCGATGGCTGCATATTTATTTTTATATGATGAAGACATAAAATGGTGACTTGAATATGGTAGAAAATAAAGGATAACTATATAGGTAAGTAGGTAGATAGATAAGTATGTAGGTAGGGAGATAAAGTGATTAAATGATTTATAATAGTCTTTCCATTTATATATATAATATTTATTCCATTAGAAAATGAATGTTAGTGACTCTTCCTTTAGATTCAACTAGAATTGCTGTGAGTGGACAAGCTGTCCTCAGAAGTCATTGCATCTGACCTAAAATTAAAAAATATATACTCAAAATTCTTAGATGGCAGTGTTCACAAGATTGGAATCCAATTTCATAGTCTTAGGAGGCTAAAATAACCTGTGGATGAAATTCTAGAGGCAAACTAGAAGGAATAGAGTTTTAGAAGCAGGCTCAACCAAAATAAAAAGGAAATATACACACACACAGACACACACAACTGTGGAATGTTTTCTAACCAACAAATCTCTGATATAATTGACAGAATAACACTGCGAGGCAGGCATCATTCAAAGAAATGGTGTATAGTTGAAAAAAAATAGATTGTCTTCTCATAGAACTGTAGTAATCCCAGTGACTGAGGTCATGGTTGCTACAAAGTAAAGATAGATTATTTTCCTGCAGTCCAGTGGAACAACCAAGAACTACTGTTCTGGGAGATGGTTGCTGCAGAAATGCAATCTGGGGAACCAGGCAGTGGGTGACAGTAATCTTCCTCAAGGGAATGAACAAAATTATCCTTTTCCCTTTGCGAGTGGCTCAACATTTGGTTAATGATGCAGGAGTGCTGGTTAAGTGAGAGGGTACTGAGTAAAGGGAGGGAATTCGACAGCTGCTTTTCCCTATGATGAAGAATGGGTTTGTTTTTTATTTGTTTCATATTACTTCCCAATATGTGCTCATACATATTTTTATCGATTTGGTTATTATCTGTAAACCCCATGGGAGCCCCATACCTTTTGCCTGTACTTGGCATTACTCATCGATGTTTCCTTGTTAAAGTCCATGGAAATAGAAACCTAAATATGACAAAGCCGAATGCACTCTTAAGGGACCTGTGGTGCCAGCCTCATCAAATCACACTATTCCATTTTTTAAAGAAGAAAAATGAGGACTAGAAAGTATAGTGAATAGTCTCAGGTTGCACAGCAGGTGAGTAAAAAGAAAGGATAAGAACTAATTTTACTGTCTTTAGATATTTCTGCTAGCACTCCCTGAACTCCTACCATTACCCCACCTCAAATCCCACACACCTCTGCCATTGTCGAGGAGAGCTGTACTGCCATTAATGTGATAGTTCGCATTGAGCAGAGCAGGTGGCCCATAACAAGCTCTCAATAAATGTGAAGTAATGTTTTTGAAGCTATACATATTATTTATTAACATGCGAGCCACTTTCATTGCTTTTGAAGGTTTTTAATTTTTAGTTTCTTTGGTAGTGATGTGCTGATCAGTCTTTGATAACTTACTCTCTGTATAAGTTTCCTATGGATGCCACAACAAACTAGTGCAGACGTGATGTGTTAAGCAACAGATGGTTATTTTCTCACAATTCTGAAGGTGAGAAGTCTAAGGATCAAGGTGCCATCAAGGTTGGCTTCCTTGAGGGCTTTCTCCTTAGACGGTAGAGGGCTGTCTTCTCACTGCATCTTCACATGGTCTCTCCTCTGTATGTCTGTGTCCCTCCCCTGCTTAAACAAACATCAGTTACATTGAATTAGGGCCCACCCTAGTGACTTCATTTTAAATTAATTGCCTTTTGAAGGAACCTGCTTTCAAATACAGTAATATTCTGAGGTACTGTGGGTTAAGACTTCAATATATGAACTTTATGGAGACATAAGTCAGCCTGTATCACTCCTAAAAAACACAGAAAAGAAAGAAAAGAAAAAGAAAGCTAAGATTCACGGCACTCATTGATTTCCATGGTGGCAAATACTACTTAAAGACAATTTCAAGTCACCAACGTGACATATCTAAACACAGCATCGGCAAGAGATGTGCACACTTGGCTTTTCTGAGCCAGTAAAAGCTCGTTCCAGCACCACTGCTATTCAATCATTTTGCCCTCTGACTGATACTCCACTGTTATAAAAGCATCCCTTTTTACCTGAATCCCATTTTCAAGTTCTGTTGAGCTTAGAAAGGCATCACTCAAGGGGGTCCCTGTGAAGGTTAGGAGTTCTGGAAACTGTCCTGAATTGAAAAGTGAAGCTAATTTAGGGGGCCTCAGGCAATAGTTCCATAATCATAATGAATATTGTGGTTATTTTGAGGAATTTATGTTGAGCCAAGAAGACAGAGTAAGGGGGGACAGAGTATCTGGTCTGAATGGCCAAGTCATGTGTCAAATGTGAATCTCTCCCTTATTTATGGAACATTCTCTCTTTTTCTGTTAGCTTTTGTTTGCTTGTTTATTTATTTATTTGGTAGGTTCTATGCCACCATTCTCTGCTGCTTACTGTTTTTCCTCTTAAAATTCTGATTGGAACTTCATATAACTTTAAATGTTTCAATATAAACTCCTAATACTTAGGCAGGACCACAGTTCTTATATGCCGTGCTCTCACCTTAGAATTTCATCCAAATCGTCACGTAGAATGTCATTCATGCTCCAATAGCTTTATCTGTAGTCCTAAGCTGTTTTCTATACTTAAAACAATATCTATATTTAGATGTCTCATTGTTATTTCCTGCTACATACCTGATATGGTTTGGCTGTGTCTCCACCAAAATATCAACTTGAATTTTATCTCCCAGAATTCCCACGTGTTTTGGGAGGAACTGGAGGTAATTCAATCATGGGGACCAGTGTTTCCCTTGTTATTCTCATGATAGTGAATAAGTCTCATGAGATTTAATGGGTTTATCAGGGGTTTCCACTTTTGCTTCTTCCTCTTTTTCTCTTGCTGTCACCATGTAAGAAGTGCCTTTTGCCTTCGGCCATGATTCTGAGGCCTCCCCGGCCATGTGAAACTGTAAGTCCAATTAAACCTCTTTTTCTTCCCAGTCTCAGGTGTGTCTTTATCAGCAGCATGAAAATACACTAATACAATACTGCTAAAATTATGCACATGATTCATATATAACTCCTCTGCAAGTACAATTTGTCTCAGAAAATGATTTCATAATATCGCTAATTACCCACTGAAGGTAGAACAATTTAAACTACCTGATTGGAAGAAAGAGAGAGAACAATAGTTTGAGAAAAAAATTAAGCCGAACCTGAGTCATGTGTGATAATACCAAAAGTCTAAACTTTGTCCAGAAGAAGATAATATTGTCTGATGGGGTTTTCAACGCATGCAGGTGAAACACATGTGACAATCATAACATAAGAAGAGAGGGTAAAGGCACCTATATGGTGATAAGTTTTCTATCTGGAATAGTGAAGTATTGATTACAAGTAAACTGTGAAAAATTAAATATATAATGTAAACACTAGAAAACTCAATGAAAATTCTATTCAAAGATATAGTAGAAAATTAATAGATGGATTAAAATATAATACTAATAATTATTGAAAGCATTTAAAGGAAGGCAGAAAAGGAGAAACTGAGGAATTAAAATCAGAGAGAATCAACAGAAACCAAATAGTAAAATGACAGGCACGAAGGCAAATATGTAATTTACATTAAATGTAAGCAAAACTTCTATTAAAATTTAAACATTTTCAGAAAAAAAAACTTAAAACAAAAACAAACAAATAAAAGATGTAAGACTAGAGGATATGCTGTCTAAAAGAAACCCACTTCATATGTAATCGTATGTGCTAGTTAAAAGTAAAAGAGCAAAAACAATATACTATGCAAACACTAATCAAAACAAACATGGAAAGTTTAAATTAAGTCTGTATTAAGTCTACATAAGACAATGTAGACTTCAGAGAAAGAAAAAATTACTAGACACAAAGATACTATAATGTTTAAGCAGTAAATTCACTGAGAACATATAACAATTCTAAATGTAAAGGCACCTAAAAATAGAGTCTCAAAATATATAAAAATCAACTGATTTTACTGAAAGAAAAAAATAGAATTTCTAGTTACAGGTTTCAGCGTATTTATCTCAATAATTAATAAAAAAGTTCACATAGATGTAAAATCAGCAAGCATATAGAAAATGGAACAAAACCATCAACAAATTGGATTTAGGGAACATTTATAAGGCATCCCACTAAACAATAGCAAAATATATATTCTTATAAAATGCACATGAAATATTTACAAAGATAGACCATATTCAAAGTCATAAGACAAAACTAATTAAAACAATAAATGTATTTATTCTCATCATAGCAAACTTTAATACAAATCGATAACAGAAAGTTAATTATAAAACCTCTAAAATATGGTTTGGCTCAGTATCCCCACCCAAATGTCATGTTGAAATCTCCAATTGTAATCCCCAATGTTGAAAGAGGGACTTGGTAGAGGTGATTGGATCCTGGGCGTAGATTTCTCCCCTTGCTGTTCTCATGATAGTGAGTGAATTCTCACAAGATCTGGTTGTTTGAAAGTATGTAGCACTTTCCCCTTAGCTCCTTCTCTCTCTCTCCTGCTGCCATGTGAAAATGTGCTTGCTTCCTTTTTGCCCTTCTGCCAATATTGTAAGTTTCCTGAGGCCTCCCCAGCCACGCCTCCTGTACAGCCTGTGGAACTGTGAATCAATTAAACCTCTTTTGTCTATAAATTACCCCATCTCATATAGTTCTTTATAGCAGTGTGAGGATGGACTAATACACTCTAGAAATATGGAAATTAAATAATGCATTCTAAGTAATTTACAATTAAAAAATAAAATATTAACAAATTAACTTCATTAAAATAAAAAATATTTGCCTTGTCAAAAACACTGTTAAGAGAATGAAAACACAAGATACAGACTGAGAGAGAATATTTGCAAACCAAATACTCAACAATTGATTCATGTCCAGAATTTGTAAAAAAAAAAAAAAATGCTCAAAACTCAACAATAAACAAACCACTCAATGAAAATAAAAATTAGCAAAATATGTAAACAAACATATCACCTAGGAAGATACAGAAATGACAAACATGCACAGGAAAATATGCTTATCTTCAGCAGACATTAGGGAAACGCAATGAAAAATAAATAAAATACCACTGCATACCTATAAGAATCACAAACAACAACTAAAATTTTAAAATCACAGTATCAATTACTGGCAAAGATGTGAAGCAGCTAGAGCCTTATTCAAACACTTCAATTAAAATTCAGACATTTTTAGGAAAAAAAACTAAAATGCAAAGAAAAAGTACAAGATCAGAGGATATGCTGTCTGAAAGAAACCCACTTTGTATATTCTTGTGTGTGCAGATATGTCACTGGTAGGAATGTAAAATGGTAGAGTCACTTTGGCAAGTAGTTTGACAGTTTCTTATAAATGTCAGCAAAGAGTTTTTGTATTACCAGCAATTTCACTTCTAGATATTTACCTAAAATAAATAAAAGCTTATGTTTACACAAAATCTTCTACAAAATGTTATAGCAGCTATATTCTTAACTGCCAAAACTGTAAACAACCCAAACGTCTTTTAATGGGTGAATGAGTAAAGAAGTTATGGTAGGCCTATGCAATTGAATACTAAATAATGATAAAAAGGAACAAGCTATTGATATATAGATGAATCTCAAAGACATATTGCAAAGGGAAATAAATCAGACTCAGTGACTACATACGCATGTTACATACTGTCATTACATTTAAAAGACTGTTTTTCAGGGGTTGGGGTTCAAAGGGGTATGGTGTGAGAGGATTTGCAGTAATAGATGCAGCATGATGTAATTTCTTGGGGTGATTGAACTGTTCTGTATCCTCATTGGAGTTGTGTTTACACAAATTTATAAATATTTTATAATTCATACAACTGTACCACAAAATGTCAATTATACCATGTGTAAATTTGGTGAGTAATGACAAATCTAATTTAAATGGGTGTAAAAGAAAGCAGAAAATGGAGAGTTGGGGAGTTGAGTTGTACAAGTGGAGGAGAGAGAGTGGATTCGTATACTTCCTGGGGGTATGCATAAGACATACCCACAGAGATCTGTAGCAATATGTTAAATAAATCAATCTGCAGCTTTTGGGGTCATTCTCATCTATCTATACAGATCTGTGAGTAATGGAATAAAAGTGGTCAGAGCATGAATGGTGTCTCCCTGGAAGAGTGTGTAGAGTTAGAAGAAAATGTCTTCAAACAGAAATACCAATATTTAAGAATTGTGCAGGGGTTGTGTATATCAGAAACATATAATCAAGCAAGCAAGATAATAAGGCAGAACGCAGTATAAAAGGCAGTAGAATGTTTCAAGATGATAAGTCTGCATCAAATGCAGCAAGTTGAAGAATAATCTGCCCACTGATATTTGTGATTAGCCCTGAAATTTCAATATCATGACAACTCACAGTAATTTCTATCGAGGGGTAGAATGATGGTTTGATCATTCTATAAAGTCTCAGGGTGTCTCAAATCTAGCCAGGGTGCCGAAGCAGCCTATTGGAATATTAGGGAGAATGGAAGAACACAAAACTTGCATTTTTTGTATCCTCTCACATTTTTCTGTTATACTTTACCTTTCAGCCAATAAAGATACAATTTTGCAGTACTATAGAAACACATTTCAGTTAGCTTCCCAAAGAGGTTTTATGTTTAAGCCAAGATAGAGAAATTTCATAAATTTATAAGTTGTACATAGAATCTTTACTTAGTGAAAATTCCTTGATTTACAAAATGTTCTTCCAGTAGGATGAAGTTAATATTTTATTGAACTTCTACTATGTGGCTGCCCCTTATTTATAGACATCATTCATTTACTCATCCAATCATTTATTCAATAATCATTCAATAACCATGCATTGAGCTCCTAATAGGAGCGGAAGAAGCAATGAGGAATGAGAGCATAATAGATTTTAAATTAAAGCTATTTTGTTTTGCAGCCAAAATGGGCTATTTATGACCCATAAGGTAGTCAGTACTAGCATAGTCACTTCTGTACGTTCAACTCCTCAGGAAACCGATGCTGTCATTCTCATGCTTAAAGTGTAAGAAGAAATATTGTAGAAAAACATGGTTTAGCAGAGGGAGAGCTTGGTCAGAGAAAGTCATAACAAAGACCTCAGCTGATTCCACAGGGAGGTTTGAAGCTGGATGTCCCTTAAGAACTGCTCTGTGCTGAGGTGAAGAAACCAGGCTTGGGTACCCCTGTATGACCCAGTCATTTAAGGTGGGTAGCAGCTTCGCCCCTAGAAGGGGCCATGACTTGGGCAAGGCAACTCTCTTTGGCTCCAGGCAATTTTTCAGGAGGGGTTTAGCTAAGATTCAGCATCTTTCAATGCTCTGAGCAGGGGAAATAAGGAGTATTTCAATTCTGAATCAAGAGGACAAGTGTTATAGTAACCACTATTAGCACCAGTGTTGTCTTCAGTGTTTCCGAGTGCCTTGCACACATAGGTACTTAAATACTGGTAAGTATGTAATCTCGGCAACAAAATGTCACTGTTGAGAAAGAGAGAGAAAGAGAAACAGAGAGGGAGATAAAGAAGTTTGTGCAAAATGCTGTAGTGAATGTATGAGCAAATCACTGTCTTATGTAATCCTCATGTATCCTTAAGGGATAGAGTTGCAACATTTAGAAAATTAAAATTCAAGACACCCAGTTAAAATTTGAATTTCAGATAAGCAATGAATACTTTTTAGTGTAAATGTTTAATGCAGTATTTGGACTGTATGTGTATGTATGTACTTACTATGTATATATTATATATGTATAATACACAAACAGATGCCATATTTTACAGATACTACTTATACTAAAACATTATTCATTGTTTACCTGAAATTGAAATTTAATTTAGCATTCTATATTTTTCTGGCAAATCTGGGATAGATGACTGAGGTTCTCAGTATTGAACAAAAATTTTTAAAAAGTAGTGATATCAAAAGGTACCAATGGTGCAAGGAATTAAACTAGCCCTGTTTAACCATTGTGATTATTACTAGTCTGTGTTCTTTAGTTTCATTTGCATATTTTTGCGTTTTCTGAATTTCAGCGAGCTAGAAGCCTTTTAATATTTTCCCCAGGTTCTGCCAATGGGACGAATTGATAGGAAGATAGAAGGCAGATACAGGAGGTTATTTCTCCCAGCTTCTGGTTGTGCCTTTGCTATCAGTGGCAACAGCCAGAGGCAGCTCCAGGCTCTTTGCAGCAACTTTGGCATCAGCTGCAGCATCACTGTTAGTGATTTCAGCAGCAATAGCATCCCTGTGGGTGCCTGGGACTCCGCTCAGCAGGAGTGTTTTGGTATCAGCAGCAGGAACAGCAGCAGAAGTACCACTGGCAGATTGGCTGTAAGCGTGGGTTCACAGACTCCAGCAATAGATATTCAGGGATGGGATTTTGGGATTGGTTATTTGACCAGATCGGGGAGCCTAGAGTTACTTTGAAATGCAGTAAGCAGCACGAATGGAGGTAAAAGATGATGCTTGCTTTAAATTAGAAGAAAATGAGTCACAACAAAAGCTCTGTGACAGCCTCTGGCAGAGATGTTTATACAAGGCACGCCATTACTGATGTTTCCTGGGAAGGCACCAGGGAACAGCAAACAACAGCATTAGCAGTCACTTCTGTCTTTCTTAGGTTCTAGTGCAGGTCTGTTTTTACAACAAGTTTGAATTATATCCCAGGACTTGTTTCATCTCTCATACTTTATTCATCCTTGAACTGTATTCACTCCAATGACATTCCCTCCCGGGGAAGCACCTGTCTCTGTGGTTCTGAAATCTGTGAGTGCTAGCTGCAAGGCCCACTAGATTACTTGGGCACCAGTTCTACTCCTCATATATTGGTGCCTTTCAAATTTTCTCTAATCTCTTTGGAATCGTGTATCTCTGGAGCTGAGAAGTCTCAGATGAGAAATAATAACTTTACCTAACCTCAGGTCAGGAATTCTGACTTTGCAAATCTTGACTACGCTATAAGCTGTTTTGAGTAGAATATGAGAACCTTGAGACTCCCACTTATAGACAAATCATGAAAAACCTAATATAACTTCATTAATTCTCCATGAGTATTCAGTGAAATAGAATAAGTAATAGTTGTGTAGCTTAATTATTGGAAAATAATATAGTCTCAATAAATATAATTTGAGTAATTTTTAAGTAAAAGTCCTGTCTTAGATGACCTGATGCTAAAAGACAATATTAGCAACATCATCGGTGAGTATGAGAATTTAATAAGACAATAAATATAAAAATGCTGTTGAAATTATTTAATTGTCATGATTATTAGTCTTTATTATTGATTTGTTCACATGACAATTTTTTAGATGACTTGATTTTGCCACTTGCTATTAAAGTAACATTAATATGCATCCACTTAATTGTTTTAAATATATGATTTTTCCAGTTCCATTTCTCAATTAAGAAAAAGGAATAGAGAACCAGAGGGATTAAAGAAATAGTAAAGACATTTGAGGATTTCAATCTTTCATTTATTGAGTACCTACTATGTGCCAGACACCCAGCTATATTCCAGGGATACAAAAATCTATACCATGGTGTAAATGTCTTATTCTCCAACAATAATAGCAATAGGTACAACTAATGTTTAAAGAGCACTTACTTGCTCTGGGCCAACCCTGATTCTAAATGTTTCACATGATTTATATGATTTAATCCTCACATAATCAGTCTACAATGTAGCTACCATTTTTTTTCTGTACATAAACACATGGAAACTTTTCAAATTTAAGTAAAAGTCTAAGACTACGAGGAGAGGAGTAATATGACCAAATTATAAAGGCCAACGTGCTGTGGAGGTAGCACTGATGACCATGCAGAGCAATCTAATCTTCCATTCCAGTGCTTTTTCTTCCTGACTGATCAGCAGCATTTGACAGTACTGTCTCATCCCTTGATAAAGTTTCTCCTGCAGGCTTCCATGATAAGGAATTGTTCTAATTTACCTCCTGCACCACTGGCTGTTCCTTCTAATTCCCCTCTGCTGCTTGGACTTCATCTCCCTGATCCGTTAATGTTGGAGCACCCAAACGCTCAGTTTTTGGTCTCTTTCGCTCTTCAGATTCCTTCCTTCAATTTTGTAGTTTGTATTCACAACTTAAAATACCATTATTATTGACTCAAATTCTTATCTTCATACTAGACTCTTATTCCAAAATGCATGCTCATATAGCCTACTGAATATCTCCAGTTGGACGTTAATCTGTCAACTCTTAGTATGTCCAAAAACAAGCCCTGGATATTTTGGTTCCAGCCTGCCCTTCCTTCCTGCACTCTGCTTTTTTATTTAATACAAACTGTATCCTGCTGCATGCTCAGGATAAACTCTTGGAGCCTTCCTTGATTCCACTTTTTCTCATTGCCTTCACCTAATCTGTTAGCAAACTGGATTGAGTATATTTCAAAAATATTCAGAATTTGACCAATCCTTTCATTGCAAACACCCTGATCTAAACCATCATCATCTCTCAAATAATCTGATTGGAGATTGCTCAGGTTTGGAATATTAATTCAGTAGCAATCTGCCAGTTGTTCCTGATGCAGCCCTGTATCTGCTTGAGACTGTACTCAACACTTCAGCCAGATTAAGGAAGCCTGATCCTGTAAGCGCCTTCTTATAAATAGAAAAGTACATACATAAATACACAAATAACTCTTTACACATAAGAATCAAAATTCTATTGACAATGAAGGAGGCTATGTATGTGTGAGACAGAGTGTATATCAGAAATTTCTGTACCTTTCTCTCAATTGTACTATGAACTTAAAACTATTCTATCCAAGAAAAAAATAAAAGGGCCCAAATCCTTGCAAAGGTCTGTCATGCCTCTCACAATCTATCACCGCTCACTCTTTCCCTCACTCTAATTCAGCAATGCTGCCTTCTTGCTCTTCTGCAAAGAAATTCACTGTGATCCCACACCTGGGTTTTTGCAATTGTTTCCCACTTCCTGGAAACGTTTTATCCGTATATCCACATAGTTCAATCAATTCTAGGTCTTTGTTCAAATTATTATTTTAACTGTCGCTCTTACTCACTTCCATATTTTAAACTGCAAGCCAGGCCCAGCACTTCTCATTATCCTTCCCTATTTTATTTTTTGTATATTTATTTTTTGTAGAGATGGGGTCTTGCTATATTGCCCAGGCTGGCCTCAAACTCCTGGCCTCAAGCAATCCTCCTCTCTCGGCCTCCTAAAGTACTGGGATTATAGGCATAAGCCACAATACTAGGCCCTGTTTTGTTTTTTCTGTATGCACTTTTCACCATCTAATATACTACATATGCTACTTATTATTGTTTTTATTTTCTCTTTTTCCTCAGAAAATTATAAACACTTTTAGGGTTGTTATTTTTCTATATTTTTTCATTGTCTCACTCTCAGTGACTGGAAAAATGTTAGGGAAATAGTACATATTTGATAAATATTTATTAATGTAGTCACAAAGAGATGGACAATTTATTAATGACAAGTACACCTTGTGGCTTGGGAAAATCAGGGTAAAATTTTACCAAAGAAATATAGGGTAAAAAGTGAAAAGGCATTTCTCTTTTTTTTATTTTTTGTTTATTTATTTATTTTTTGCGACACAGTCTTGCTCTGTTGCCCAGACTGGAGTACAATGGAGTGATCTCAGCTCACTGCAACCTTTGCCTCTCGGGTTCAAGTGATTCTCCTGCCTCAGCCTCCTGAGTAGCTGGGATTACAGGTGCCCGCCACCATGCCCAGCTAATTTTTTTTATTTTTATTTTTTTTTTAGTAGTGACGGGGTTTCACCAGGTTGGCCAGGCTGGTCTCGAACTTCTGACCTCAAGTGATCCACCGTCCTCGGCTTCCCAAAGTTCTGGGATTACAGGAGTGAACCACCATGCCCGACCTCACAAAAACTAGGGTAGGAGCAAAGGTATGAGCCCGTGCATGGATTTGTGTACAGACGAAATATAGTTTTTCATCAGAAAAAATTAAAAAGAATGGAAATTAGCAAACAAGATAGGATGCATCAAATGTTGACTTTTAAAATGTGCATTTCCTGCGAGTAATCATACTCCAACACCTGACAGATCTGAAACTAAGAAATTTCCAAAATATTGCTTCTTCAAAATATTGCTTCCAAAATATTGCTTCTCCAATGGTGAATATACAATGTGTTTCATTCCACTTCCTTACAGGGTTAAGCAATTGACTGTCAATCAATAATCTTTCATGAAAGAATAGATGGTGCAGCGCATGCATGCCCAATATTAAGAGAGAGAAGACATTTATTGAGGCAAGCAGCTGGAGTGGACCTGCCCCCATCACCAGGCCAGCTTCCCACCTGCACCTGCAGCTCTTTCTTCTTTTGCAGGAGGCTTGCTCTGCTCATTAGACATGCAACAAAGAGCTGGCCTGTGGAGCACACATCCACATTCGTAACTCAAGTCAGCTGGAAAGTTGTACATTTTTCTTCCTGGGAAATATTGCAACAAAGACTGAAGACCCAGGCAGCACAAATGGGAATGATGGGTGAGTCCTTAATTCAACCTTCTCCCACCCTGACTGCAATCTCTGGTGGACTTTCTAGCAACAAATGGGACTCGGTCACTGCCCTGCTTAAAAACCTTTCAAAGGCCTCATCTTTTATAAAGTATAAATTTATTTTATCTTATTATGTAAGGAACCGAGTTATCTTGCTCCTGTTTAATTCTGATTCTTTTTCTTTATATTTTCTTAGGTGCATTTTTAACAAATGCGCTATAATTTACATCCAACAAATTGCACATGTATAAACCATACATTTTCGTCTATGTATGTACTCATGAGAACACCAGTACAATCAAAATAATAAATATTCCTCTATCACTCCTGAAATCGTACACCTGCCCCTTTGTTACTATTTCCCTCCTGTCCATGTGAAGCCAAAGGTCAGCCTTCTTTTGCCGTGGATTAGTTTATATTCTCTATAAATTTATAGAGATAAAATAATACAGTGTGTAATGAGAAGGAGTGGTCTGACCTCTTTAACTCAGCATATTTAATTTGAGATTTTGTTGTTTGTATCAAGAGATCATTCTTTTATAATACTGACCCATATTCCACTGTATGAGTATATGACAGTTTAATTTAATGGCAGACATTGCTAATTTTATCTTATTGGGGCTGGATTTTTATACATTTATATAAATATCATTGAACTCTGTTTGGCATGCCATTAATTTATTTCTAAACAGTGTGATCTTTTTCGGCCATTCTTCTAATATGTGGAAGATGGTAACAGAGGTATGTTTAGTCTAGGACTAATTATTATCTCACTATGGAGCCAAGAATTCTTTGAATATTCCCTGCAATGTCCCATAAGTTATGAGGATTTCTAGTGCGGCTAGTGAAACCAACCACTATTTCTGGCTGTGTGAGAGTTCCAAGCCTTTTTCTGACTAATTAATTTAGATGATACTTTCCCCAGACTCATGCTGTTTCCTCAGACACGTGCCCTAATCAATAGTCTGCTGAATCCCCAAGGGAGGCTCTCTGCAGTCTCTAGAAGATTTCTGTCTCTGCAGCTCTTTTCTCTCTCATGCTCTGTCCTGTGAACTCTAACTGCCTTGATCTTCTCTGAGTTTCAGGTCAGTCTCAGCTCTGGGAGTTTGTCGCGCTCTGCCTGAAATTCCCCTTCTCTGTGCTATGGCCTTGAAACTACGTGTAGTAAACTGGGTCAATCATATGCTCATCTTGTTTGTTCTTCATTTCCATGATCACGCTCTTTTTATTGCCTGATATACAGTGTCTCGAAAATTGCCTTACATAAACTTTATTTGATTTTTAAATTGTTTTAGCTGAGAGGGTATTATCTGCTCCTTGTAATTTTACATTGTCAGGAAATAAAGTCTCTTTATTATTATTAAAAGATATTTTCACTGGGAATAAAATTCTGGTTTGGCAATACACTGCATCCCCAACACCCCCATACACACACAGTTTGTTTCTCCTCTTACACATTTTAAAGATTTATTCCACTCTCCTCTGGTTTGTGTAATATCTGAAGAGAAGTCGGCTGTAATTCCATTATTTATTCTTTTGGACATAATGTGTCTTTTTGTTTCCCTGATTGACTTCAAATTTTTTTTTGGTCTTTTGTTCCCAGTAATGTGAATGTAATACTCTAAGTGTTATGCAGCAGGGGTCCCCAACCTCGGGGCTGTGGACCAGGATCCATCTGTGGCCTGTTAGGAAGTAGGCCACACAGTAGGAGGTGCCTGCTGTCAGATCAGCAGTGACAGTAGATTCTCATAGGAGCGTGAACCCTATTGTGAACTGCACACTTGAGGGATCTGGGTTGCATGCTTCTTATGAGAATCTAACTAATGCCTGATGATGTGAGATGGAACCAATTCATCCTGAAACCATCCCCCCTTTCTCCCACCAAGTCTGTGGAAAAATTGTCTTCTGCAAAACCAATCCCTGGTGCCAAAAATGTTGGGGACCTGTTATACATTATATTTCTCAATTACTATTTTTTTCAAATATTTCTTCTGACTTTCCTCTCTTTTCTCCTTTTGAAATTCCAATTATATCTTTAATACACTGAGAGAGATTGAGGAGGTCCCCATCTCTTAGATTATATTATATGTTTTGTTGTTTTCTGGTATCCCAGCTACCCATCTTTTCATGCCTTGGGTTTCAGTTAGGACAAGTTCTTTTCATCCATTTTCAATTTTGCTGATTCTTTCTGTAGCTGATTGAATTGACTGATGAAGTCCATCAAAAGTATTTTTCACCTTTGTCGTTGTGCTTTTTATTCCTAGAATTTTCGGGGTTTTTTTTCTTTTTCTCCGAGACAGAGTCTTGCTCTGTCACCCAGGCTGGAGTGCAATGGCATGATCATGGCTCACTGCAATCTCTGCCTCCCGGGCTCAAGCAATCCTCCCACCTCAGCGTCCGGAGTAGCTGCGACTACAGGCACACAAAACCACACCCAGCTATTTTTGTTTGTTTGTTTGTTTATTCTAAAGATAGGCTTTCACCATGTTGCCCAGGTTAGTCTTGAACCCCTGGGCTCAAGTGATCTGCCCTCCTTGGCCTCTCAACGTGGGATTATGGGTGTGAGCCACTGTACCCAGTCTTGCATTTTCCTTCTTTTTTTTCTCCTCACAGTTTTTATTACTCTGCTGAAGTTTCCAGTCTAATTTTGAACAGTATCCATCTTCTCCACAACAACCTGTACCATATTAATTATACTTACTTTAAATTACATTTTTGCTATTTCAACACTTAGGTCAGTTTGCTATGTGGATAGCTTTTAATATGTGTGTCTGTGCAATTTTGTGTTTATTTTGTTTTTACAATGTCTTATCATTTTTCATTGTTGTTGTTGAAATCTAGATCTCTCGGAAGAAAAATAAAGACTAAAGTGAGTATATTTTATGCTTGGAAATGAGCAAATCATTCCTTTTGACAAGCCATTAATGTTGGGGGTGAGTACCTGTCTATCAGGAATTGAGCTAGATTGGAGATTTTTTTCTTGTTATTGTTACTCTTGGTACTCCAGAAGCTTTAAATACTTTTAATATTCCGTTATAACAGCTGCTCTGCCAAAGAGTTTTTGTCCACATCTGCTCAACTCTTAGCTTTATGCTTTCCATTTGCTCAATGTCTCAGAGATTATCTTAACTCTGTTGCTTGTCTTTCAACACTGAAAGGCTATTACTTGCTACTTGATATTGGTTAGCCTGTTGTTGGAGGATGAAGTCTGTTCTTGTAATCTGATTAAGCCTCAGTTTTAGGCAGACACTTAATCTCAAACTCCCTGGAGAAAAGCCTTCTAAGTAATCCTGCTCCATCTTCACCTGGAGTGCTAAGCTAAGCATGAATTCCTAATCATCCTCTAAGATTAGACAACTTTTTTTTTTCTCCAACTGAAGTGGGTTTTTACTCAGACCCACTCAGTGGGTGACAGTGTTTGCAGCATTTTCCCCAGATCTTTAAGGTTGTGTTCCATAAGAAAAAGAGCCACTCTTGGATTTGTTACTTTCCCACAGTGGCTGCGATTTCCCCCCGCTGGACCTGAACTGCCAGGAATGATTGCTCAAGACTTTTGTCAGTCTTTATTGTGAGGACAATACCTGGTGAGGTCCGTGAAGCGTCTGTTGAAGCATTTAAATTTCTCTTGTCTCAGCCCCTAGAGGTTTTATAGTCTCTTTTTTGCGGACACTATGCCATTACCACTTATTATACATTTTATCTGAATTCTTCTTATGGGTGTCTGGTGGTCCTTGCCCAGGTAAGCAGGTGCTTATGCACCATTTCTACTGGGTGGTGACTGACTTGTCTTAGATTTTCTGTTCAAGAAAATGTAGAAATTGTCATATTATGCAGAATAGGTTCTGGGATCGAAGTGATGAGGTTTTAATCTTCTATCTTCTAAATAGAAGGTGGAAATTACACTTTTACTTTTAGAAACAGGTATGATTTGTTTTTTTTGAATTGATATGTGTAGAGCACTAATATTTACTGTATTATATGATTTGGCTGAAATCTACAGTCTTATGAGTTGTTTTCTATTTTCTCCTTTTTAAGATTTTTTTTTGTTTTTTCTTCTTGTTTTACTTCTCTTTTTTACTGAGATGACATTCATATAATATAAAATTAACCATTGTTTGAAATAGACAACTCCGTGACATTTAGTCTGCTCACAGTACTGTGCAACTACTACTTTTATCTGGCTCTAAAAGCATTTTGGGGGTTTCAAAAGGAAACCCTATACCCTTTAAGCCATTGCCCTTCATTCCTCAAACCTCCTACTTTGCCCAAAGTAACGACCAGTGTACGTTCTGGCTGTATGTTCTTATGTATTTTGAACATCTCATACAAACAGCATCATGCAAGGTGCAGCCTAATGTGTTTGGCTTCTCTCACTCAGAATGTTCTGGAGGTTCATCCATGTCACAGCGTACATCAATACTTTATTACTTTTTATGACTGAGTAATATTCTATTTTATGTGTATATCATGATTTATTTGTTCATTCATTAATGAAAATTTCAACTGTTTTCACCTTTGGGTTATTATAAATTGTGCTGCTATAAACATTCATATGCGTGTACTTGTTTGTTAGCAGTTTCCGGTGCTATTGAGCTTGTACCAAAGATTTTCCTTGCATGATCATACGCCAATTCTGTCTCACTTTTCGAGGAACCTGCAAACTGCTGTCCACAGTGCCTAAACCATTTTACATCTCTACCAGCAATATATAAGTGTTCCAACTAATCCACATGCTTGCAAACTCTTGAAATTCTTTCTCTCTCTCTTAGAGGTTGTAAGGTTCTAACTCATTATGGTTTTGATTTGCATTTCCCAATGACTGATTTTCAGTGTCTTTTCTTGCATTCGTTAACCATTTGTATTCTTCTGTAGACAAATGTGTATTCAACTCTTTTACCTGCCCCCTGCCCCTTTTAAAATGGGGTAGTTTGTTTTATGTTGTTAGTTGTAGTAATTCTTTATATATTCTGACCGCTAGACCCCTGTCAGATATATAATTTGGTAATATTTTTCCCATTATGTAGGCTATCTTTTTTTATTGATAATGTATTTCTATATATATATTTATATGTTTTCATAGATATTTATATATTTCATATGTATTATACATAAATAAATATATGTATTTATTGATTTGTATTTATTGATTTCTTTTTAATAAAGCCCCATTTATCCATTTTTGTTTTTCGTGCTCACAGTGTTATATCTAAGAATCCATTGACAGATCTGAAGTCATAAAGACCTACCTCTAAGTTTTTTTCTCAAAGTTTGATGGTTTCAGCTCTTATATTTAGATTTTTGACACATTTCAGTATTTTCAAAAGCAGACATTTATAAAAAAAAATTAATTGAAAGTCTGAATTCTCCATATTACTAAGGCCAGAAAGAATACCTAAGACAAATAAAATATCATGTCTATGAGAGACACCACCATAAAAGACACACAGCAAAGAGGGCATAACGCTCCTCCTTGTTCATTATGGACTTGAATATTTCACAAAATGGATTAAATTTTAAAAAGGAAAAGAAAAGCCCTAGGTTGTTGGGTCATGCTAAGCTTTACTTCATAGCACCCATCCACAAACATGGGGGGAAGTTACAATGGAAATTATTTCGTTTCAAGCATAATGGTTGCTGGTAGATATTT
The DNA here is from genome assembly GCF_009828535.3 of Hylobates moloch. NCBI lineage: Eukaryota > Metazoa > Chordata > Mammalia > Primates > Hylobatidae > Hylobates > Hylobates moloch. Next base: position 116,882,464 of record NW_026652284.1, read on the forward strand.
CCCTGAGTTTTTCATTTCTTCATTCTCCACATATGTACAGAGCACCAACTCTACACCACGCCTGAGTTAAGACCTCATGGATGGGTGCCGCTGCTTGGCCTCTGCCACCTCAGGATCCAATTATTCCTATTGTATTTAAATATTGTAGTTGAGTGGCTGCAGTTCCCACTGTTGGATCTGGCATACAGAGCAGAACAATTACAGAGCTCTTCAAAGATACAGGTTCTGCCCTCACAAATCTATTTCACAAGGCATTGGTCAAGGGTACATCTGCTGGACCCTCTCAGCTGGGATGAGTAGGTTTAAAGTGACTAAATGACTCCACCATCCCAATCTAAGCCTTTGGATCCCTTTCTCTACATTAAACCAAGAGAGATTGGGCATTTCTAGCTCACTCACAGTGGTCTATCTTTTAATCCATGTTTCAGCTAACCAAGCAAATAAACTATGAGAACCCTTTTTAACTCCCTGGGCTGCAACATTAAACCTGAGTCCCTACTTAGTGGGCCCAAATCAATAAATTCAGCCCGATCCAACTCTATGTTCCTTCCACCATTATCCCATATCCTACTATCCATTCCCATCCCTGTTCTCCAGATTTCTGTTTATATAAATTAGAAAACTCAAGCAGTTCTTTTTAAGTGTAGTATGCCTCCTCGTGGTCATACTCTCATTCTCACCTCTAGGGGCCTGCCGGGACTTTAGTCTAGTTTTAGATCTAGAAGCAAACAGGGGTGTTGGGGGTGGCTCCTGGGGAGAATCAACATTATCTTACCTGGTAACTGTCTCAGGGGAGGCCATCACTGTTGCCTCAGGCAGTGTAGGGTTTGTCTCCTCAGACAAAGGTGGAAAAGCTAATGGCAGCATGGGTTAGGGAGGAAATGTTGCCACTACAGGAGACGGTGAAGCTGTTTCTTCTGGCAAAAAACTTTCATCAGAGTTTACAAACTCAGTAAGCCCAGCTTCAGCAGGGTCTTTCTGAGCTGACATTGATTCCAGGGGACCCAAAACGTCATAGTGATCATCCCATTAAAGTAGGGGCTTATGGAGGTTAGGTAATTAATGGAGTTTTAGCTCAGTTCCAACTTACAGTGGGTCCAGTGGGTAACTAGTCTTCCCACATGTCCCGATTTCAAGTTGCAGGTCTCATTCTTTTCCAATCGATGCCCTCATTTTAACAGTAGACACCTGGTGAGGCTGTGCATGCACCTTCCATTGCAGGTCAGCCACTCACATGATAAGAGCTTGTGTCTGTATTTCCACAACTTCAGCTCTTTCTTTAGAGGAGATAAGAGTCTCACTCAGAGCAACCTTAGCTGACTTGAGTCTTGGTATCTGCTTCTGATGCCGGGAGACAGAATCCCTGAGTTCATCATTTTCTTTCATCACTTTGCCCATTGAACTTAGGACCAACCAACTAGCTTCATTATTTTCCTTGGTTCTCTACATATGGTCAGAGGTATTATGTACAGGGTCACCAAACCCCTTGCTTCTCACAATTGATGAATCACGAGTGTCAAATGCATTTATTTTCCATAGCTCTCTAAACAGTTCAAGCCAAGGACTATCAGTGTTCTCCATACTATTAGAAGAAGTGTCCTTGGCATTTTGGGATCTAATCATTTTAAGCAGCCAACTCCAGAAACCCCCAAACCAGTGAAAGAACTCCATCCTCAATTCTGTTCCTCTAGAACCACTCCTGGCACCAAAATCTGTATTAGTCAGGGTTCTCTAGAGGGACAGAACTAATAGGAGATATATATATATGTATGTGTATATACATACATACATATATATAATACACACACACACATAAATACATACATATCCTATTATATATATATATTTTATATATATCCTGTTTTATATATATATTTTATATATATCCTGTTTTTTATATATATATGTATCTCCTTTTATATATAGGGGAGAGAGAGAGATTATTAAGTATTGTTTAAGTATTAAGAGGAGTTTATTAAGTATTAACTCACATGGTTACAGGTCCCACAACAGGACTTCTGCAGGCTGAGAAGCAAGGACTGCCACTTCCAAAAACTGAAAGACTTGGAGTTTGATGTTTGAAGGCAGGAAGCATCTAGCATTGCAGAATGATGTAGACTGGGAGGCTAGGCCAGTCTCTCTTTTCACATTTTCCTGCCTGCTTATACTCTAGACACACGGATAGCAGATTAGATTGTGCCCACCCAGATTAAGGGTGGGTCTGCCTTTCCCAGCCCATGACTCAAATGTTAATCTCCTTTGTCAACATCCTCACAGATTTACCCAGGATTAATACTTTGTATCCTTCAATTCAATCAAGTTGACACTCAGTATTAACCATCACAGGGCCTCTGCAGCATTTATATTTGACCAGGATTTCTCTTTCACTTCTTTGTCCAAATGATCAATCTCTGCTTCTGACCAGCTTCTCAGGGTATACAATTGCCTCTCAGCTGCCTGAGGTTCTCCACTGCGGTGCCCTCATCCATATCCTATCCCTCATTAAAATGATCATATTACATAGAAAAGAACTTAGTGGGACCTAGGAATAAAGTTCAGCAGAATGTGAGTAGAGATAAACTCAGGAGAAGCCCTCATTAAGGCTATTTTATTAACCTTACTGGCTACTCCAGCATGCATCCTTTACCGAAAAGAACTATATTGAAAGACTATTATATACTTGTTTCTGGGATATATTATTTTTAGAAGAAAGAAGGCACAAAACTCAGTGAAAAATATTTAAAATATATATATATCTCCAGAAATAACATAAAGATGACAAAAAGTCAAAAATAAATACTGTCACAAGCATATTTTATGCTTGTAGGCATGTGCATATTGAGTTAAGAAACAAAAACATCTTTCACTAAATATCAACCCCATCTTCTAACTATTTGACCTTGGAAAAAGAAACATCTCTCTTTTCTGAGCCTTTATATCCAATTAGAGTCAGTATTGCCTATTTTCCAGGCTGGGAGGAAGTTTTAATGACAGCATGTATGGGGAAAGAATGTTTGTACTTGTTAGTTCCTCCTGGCTATTTCATATGCATCCTTTCTTTTCATGTAAAATCATGACCGGGTGTAAGTTATTTAATTTTAAGTTGAATAAAGTAGTTTGTATATTACGGACAGTATACACAGTCTACCATTGTGCTGGACCACTGTGTGTTAATAAATCAAAATTCCTCTCTTTAATGACAAGATATTTTCACATCGCACTCTCACATTCACTCACGTTCCAAACCAGGCAAACAGCCCCAGTTGCTGGGTAAAATGAAGGACTCCTGGACACAGCTAGAGTAGGGAGAAGAAGAGAGTGACTGCAGGCATTAATGAGCAATTGTTATTTCCCAGAAACTTTTCTAATAACTTTATATTAAATCTCCACAGAGACCTCATCACACACTGTGTCAGTGACTTTCTAAAGGTAGTGAAGCTGGTGAGTGGTAGAGCCAGGTGGTACGGCGTGTTACTACTCTACATACAGATCTGCCATTCACCAGCCCTGAGAGCTCCGTTTGCCTCCTGCACGCACTCTCTAATTCATTTATGCATTCCCAAGGAGGGTTCCTATGTTTGGGAATTCATTTACAAATAAAATACGACCTCCTCTCTCAAATAGGTCACAATCCATTTGGAACAGGATACAATTTCCTTATCTGTAAAATGGGGAAAAATACTTTGCCAATCATACAATGCTGTTGTGGGAGCTGAATTTACATATCTGAACGCATTTGTAGATTGCAAATTACTCAACTAGAAGGAAGCATTACTGCTGTGGCTGAAATTCTTGGGCCAAACATTGAGATCTGTGCATTTGTCACGGGAAGGGAAAACGATGTCTTTGCCAAAAGCCCAAAGGAGCTCAGAGCTTCCAAAACAAAAGAGGAAGTAGATTCTGTCAATCAGCCCTTCTCAGTATAGGAAGATGCCACACGGAATGCCAGTATTACATGGATTGGTAAACTCTGTGTGCTCTTTAATTACTTTGGTAATTAGTAGGCAAACTAACATTAGAAGCCGTTCCATTTTTCCTCCTTTTTATATTTTTCACTTTTCTTTCTTGCATTTTAAATGCACCCTGCTGTTTCCAGAAACCCCTGCAGAGAACTATAGTTTCACTCTGTCTCAGGACCAGCACAGAGGTAGAAGGCCCTGCAGGCTGCAGGAAAGACAAGGTGAGTCAGAGGCTGAAGAATAAGTCATAAAAGAGGAACATGTAAAGATACAGGGAAATAGATAAAATTAATATTATTTAAATGTATATGACTCCTTTTTAGATACCGTTTATTGAACATTCACTCAATAGCACAACGCTATCTAGCAATCCCATGGCCCAGCCAAGTTGGCACATAAAATTAACCATCACACTACATTATTTGCAGATACCTAAGTCTGTAAGGTCCTAAATGGCTCCTACCACACTTTTTATGAACCATAGCTATGTCATGGCAAGAATAAAACTAGAATATTTCCTGGCTGATTCTACTGCTTGCTGCTCTCTCAGCCATCTCCTTCTGTGAATGGAAGCTTCACTTTGCTCAAGTCTGAATGGGAAGATGGGCCACTTATTGTGATTCAGTTCATGTCTCATAGGAACTTGACTGGGTGGCGTCTATTCTGGCCCATTGACTTTTAAGAGGAAATCTACTAGAAGCCTATGCAAAATATTTCCTTTGCAGATTAATAGAGAAGAGAGCCAAACAACAACAGCAACACAAAGTACCTTTACACTTTATTCCTGCCTTGGGAATGTTAATTAAATTAGTAAAAATAGACTTTTTATTTATTTATTTGTTTGTTTATTTTGAGACATGGTTTCACTCTATCACCCAGGCTGGAGTGCATTGGCGTGTTTACAGCTCACTGCAACTTCTGCCTCCCAGGCTCAGGCAATCCTCCCACCTCAGCCTCTAGAGTAGCTGGGATCACAAACACAAATCCCCACACCCAGCTAAATTTTTTTTTTTGTAGAGACAGGCTTTCACCATGTTGCCCAGGCTGGTCTTGAACTCCTGAGCTCAAGGGATCCGCCAACCTCGGCCTCCCAATGTGCTGAGACTACAGACGTAAGCCACCACATTCAGTCTCAGACTTTATATCTTTAGAAGATTTTTAGGTTCACAGTAAAATTCAGTGGAAAGTACAGAGAGTTCTCTTATACCTCTTGCCCGTACGAACACTCAGCCTCTCCCAGTATCAACATCTTACACCAAAGTGTACATTTATTATCATTTATGAACCTACATTGACACATTGTTATCACCCAAATGCCATAGTTTACATTAGGATTCACTCTTGGTGTTATACATTTTATAGGTTTGGACAAATGTATCATAGCATGTATCTGTTATTACACTATTATATAGAATAGTCCCATGGCCGTAAGAGTCCTCGATGCTCCCCTTGTTCACACCACCTTCTCTCCAAACAACTGGCAACCACTGATCCTTTTACTGTTCCCATAATTTGCCATTCCAAGAATGTCATGTATTTGAAATCATACAGTATGTAGCTTTTTCATATTGGCTTCTGTCACTGAGTAATATGCACGTAAGCTTCTCCCATGTCTTTTCATGGCTTGATTGCTCATTTTCTTTTAGCACTGAATAATATTTAATTGTCTGGATGTACCACAGTTTATTTATCCATTCACCTACTGAAAGACATCTTTGTTGCTTTCAAGTTTTGGCAATTTTGAATAAAGCTACTATAAATATCTGTCTGTATGTTTTATGTGGACATAAGTTTTTAACTCATTTGGGTAACATGATTGCTGGATTGTATGATAAGAGTATGTTTAGTTTTGTAAGAAATTGCTGCCAAACTCTCTTCCAAAGTTGTTGTACCATTTGGGATTCCTACCAGAAACAAATAAGAGTTTCCGTTGTTTCATGTTCTTGCCAGCATTTGCAGTTCTCAGTGCTTTTTTAATTTTAGGTATTCTAATAGGTGTGAAATGTCATGTCATTGTTGTTTATTGATCTAATCAAACACGAATGAACTATTTCCAGATTTTCCTTTACCTAACTGAAGTTAAAATCTTTATTCCTACCATTGTAACTCTTGCTTCAGCTCCATATATATATACACACACACACACACACACACATATATCTATACACACACATATATATGGATATATCATATATATGCATATATAGATATATAATATGTATGCATATATATATGCATATATATAAATGTATGCATATATAATATATATGCATATATAGATATATAATATATATGCATATATAGGTAAAATATATATAATATATATGCATATATATATATATGCATATATGTAGCTAAATACATCCTAAATGACACACGGGTACTATGGCACATTAATGATAGTAATTCACTCTGTTCTACTAATCGTCTTCAAATTTATGAGCTCCTCTCAACAATTTCTGACACAAATGTATTAATACTATTATTAAGTCTCACCACCTTCATCAATATTTTACAGAGGCTTAGTTTGAAGATAATGCAGCTTACAGGAATTTATATGATTTCAAATTTTATCATTGCAGAGCAGATCTTGGAATTTTCCTGTTTAAATATTCTCCACCTGTGTATTAGACCTATGTCTTCTTTTAAAGATATTAGTCCCTGATTACATGTGTACCTCTAATACATCATCATTTTCTCAACCTTACAAGATGCTTCCTAATTTAGCCTAAAATGATATGGTATTCACCTGAGTTCACGTTCCCTTGAAAATAGGATCTGAAGTAAAGCAATTCTCTAATCCTTATTGGATTTTTTTGTTTGTTTGTTTCAGTTCCAAGGAAAAGAGAAGGAGGTGAACAAAAGGAAGAAATGCAGAGAAAAATAGGGAATAGAAATATGAGGGAAGATATTAGCAAACTGGCTACATCTTTTATGACAAACTCAACTGATAACATCTTTTCCAAGAACATCTTCAGAGGTGCGCTATGAAGTATGCAGTCTCTGCAAATGGGCAGAGCGTTTCTATGCAATAGACCTAGACCACCCTGAGGGCTGATGTCATAGTAAAGACTCAGATACTGTGTTTGCTGCTAGCAGACTGTGCATTTAGCAGTGACATCCACTAGGTCAGTCTTGGTGAGAAAAGCTATGTTAAGAGCTGCCATAAAACCTCCATCCTGGCCACCATGGCCGCTCTGTCTGTGTGTCAATTGAACAAGACTTGAGTGGGGTAGAAGGGTGGCCGACTCATTGTTCTTCCTGCCCACCTCATTTTCCAGCCCCTCCATAGCAACAGAAGCTCTCAAACGGTGTGTTTACAAACCTTGAGCTAGATACAGAGTGCCGATTGGTGTATTTACAATCCCTTAGCTAGACATAAAGGTTTTCCAAGTCCCCACCAGACTCAGGAGCCCGGCTGGCTTCACCCAGTGGATCCTGCACTGGGGCGCAGGTGGAGCTGCCTGCCAGTCCCGCGCCATGCGCCCTCACTCCTCAGCCCTTGAGTGGTCGATGGGACTGGGCGCCGTGGAGCAGGGGGCGGCGCTCGTCGGGGAGGCTCGGGTCGCACAGGAGCCCATGGAGGTGGGGGGGGTGGGGCTCAGGCATGGCGGGCTGCAGGTCCCGAGCCCTGCCCCGCGGGAAGGCAGCTAAGGCCGGGCGAGAAATTGAGCACAGCAGCTGCTGGCCCTGGTGCTAAGCCCCTCACTGCCTGAGGCTGGCGGGGCCGGCAAGCTGCTCCGAGCACGGGCGCGCCAAGCCTACGCCCACCCGGAACTCGCGCTGGCCCGCAAGCACCGCGCGCAGCTCCGGTTCCGGCCCGCGCCTCTCTCCCCACACCTCCCCACAAGCTGAGGGAGCCGGCTGCGGCCTTGGCCTGCCCAGAAAGGGGCTTCCACAGTGCAGCGGCGGGCTGAAGGGCTCCTCAAGTGCCGCCAAAGTGGGAGCCCAGGTAGAGGAGACGCCGAGAGCGAGCGAGGGCTGTGAGGACTGCCAGCATGCCGTCACCTCTCACTAATCTAGATTGCCAATCTGTTAACCAGGTAGGCCTGAGTTCTTTTCTAATCTGTCAGCTGGTTGTATAGAAACCCCCACAAAGAGGCCGGGCGCGGTGGCTCACGCTTGTAATCCCAGCACTTTGGGAGGCCGAGGCGGGCGGATCACGAGGTCAGGAGATCGAGACCACGGTGAAACCCCGTCTCTACTAAAAATACAAAAATTTAGCCGCGCGTGGTGGGGGGCGCCTGTAGTCCCAGCTACTCGGAGAGGCTGAGGCAGGAGAATGGCGTGAACCCGGGAGGCTGGACTTGCAGTGAGCCGAGATTGCGCCACTGCACTCCAGCCTGGGTGACAGAGCGAGACTCCGTCTCAAAAAAAAAAAGAAACCCCCACAAAGACAGAGGTTTCAGTGGAGAGAGAAGCGTCTGTGGAACCGAGAGAGGAAATGTGAGATTCTGAGCCATTTGTTTGTGTGTTTAGTTGTGCCATATGTTTGTCTCTGGCTCTATCCTCAAGGTATGTTGCCACTGTAAAATAATTGCTGTGCCTGCTCTAATTTATGACTTAGTGGATTTGACAATACGCAGTTCTAGGGCAGGTTCCAGTCAGATTGGAGCTACATTTTCCAAATTTCAGTCTGTGCTGATTCTTTTAAAAGAGATGCTAGTTATTTCTAGGAGAAAGCATGGGCTTACCTCAGAAATCTGTGCAACTTTGTGTGACTTTCCTGTCAGGACTTGCCAGAGATGCCATGTGGCATGCTTATTCACCTTGAAGACTTCTAGCTTCACCAGGTTCCTTGGTCAGTTTTCCCAAGTGTCAGAGGAGTTAATATGTGATCATAAATGTGTAGCGGAACACATTCTTCTAGTGCTGGGCCCAAAATGCAACTGTCAAACCACTAAGTTACTTGGTAGAAGTATTACTAAATCGGATGTATGCTGCCTCCGCATAGAAAGATGACCACGAATAGCTGTTCTCTGTTTTATTGTTAGAAGGTATGAGATATACCATATTGGCCTTTATCTTAGGCTGTGCCAGCCAGCATGCTCCAGAAAAGTTCATTAGTGTGTGCCGGGCGCGGCGGCTCACGCTTGTAATCCCAGCACTTTGGGAGGCCGAGGCAGGCGGATCACGAGGTCAGGAGATCGAGACCACGGTGAAACCCCGTCTCTACTAAAAAAATACAAAAAATTAGCCAGGCGTGGTGGCGAGCATCTGTAGTCCCAGCTGCTCGGAGAGGCTGAGGCAGGAGAATGGCGTGAACCTGGGAGGCGGAGCTTGCAGTGAGCTTAGATCGCGCCACTGCACACTGCACTCCAGCCTGGGTGACAGAGCGAGACTCCGTCTCAAAAAAAAAAAAAAAAAAAAGAAAAGTTCATTAGTGTGATACGATTCATAATCTTTGAGTGGTTTATCTTTCACCCTATGGTGCATGTGTGTCTTAGTGAAAGTGTCTAGGCTCTTTGACACTTTTTGATTAGTAGGTTCAATTGGCCTATTGCCTTCGATACACTGGACCAGTTTTACATTTTGCATAAAGTCCCGGAGGACTGCATTATGATAGAGAACAAGAAATTTGACACAGTCCTGTGGCAAGACTGTTAAGGGGTACTGCTGTCTTTGCCCTGAAAAGGCAAAGCATTTTTACTTTCTCAACCAATGGGGCTTGAGATCATTAGCTGTGTAGTAAGTATGAGAAGCAGTGTTGATCTATTACGAAATGAAAGCACATTTAACCATGGAACTGCAATTAATGCTACTACTACTGGATTAATTTTTGAATATTCCATAAATATTTGTCAGGAACCATCTAATTTTATTATTATTAATTATTATAATTCAGAGTCTAGATGAGGGAATTAAATGGGAAAATGACATCATTTATCTTTCTGTTTTTTGAGGATGGTGCTAATCTTTTAAATTTCTCTTCTGATGTATTTTTGCTTCTGGTTTACTATATAGGGTGGGGGAGAGCTGTTTCAGGGATTACTTTCCATATCCTACTATAATGGTCCTTACACTGAAGGTAAAGAAATAAAAGATGATTCTGTCAGATGCTAAGTACCTCTATCTCAATATGTATTTACATACTACAGAAATTAAGCACAGTGAATGTGTACAGAATAATTTAACTCACTGTAAAATAGTTGGGTAATAACACTCCCAAAATAGTTCATCTGAGCAGCAGTAAAGTTTTCATATTCTACCATAGTCAAAGTTCATCTCACAGATATTCTCTGAACTTCAGTGTGCTTTCACCTTCAACAAAAGAAGCCAAATAAGTTTTTGCATATGTTATGCTTTCTGGATCTGAAGTAACCCTAGAACTGGAAATCTAAATGGAAGCTTTAGGCAGCAAAAACTACTTGAGATGTCCCTTGTGGCACAGCTGGGTGGTATCTGTGTAATGTTAATCTGTATGGCCTCTGGGAAAAGCAAGCAGCCAGGGTTCCCAGAGATAGGTAAGACTAAGGGTATCCGAGGCAGTATATAAATGGTATCTGATAATGTTGTTCTTCTATTATAAGATAATTTTCCTTATCTTGTCTTTACCTTTGTCCCTCAGTTTGTCTTTTGCCTACCCAGTTCACAGAAAAACGTTTTCAAAATGTATGTAAATGTGTTCTGTTTTCTGCTCTTTTGCTACTATATCCTCCTAAATCTGTATCATTCACTCTTCAGACCACTCCACTGAAACAACTTAATTACCTTCACCTTTCTAAATACAATGACTATTGTAAATTCTAAGTTGACTTATCAACATCATTTGACACAGCTGATTACCCTTTGCTTGTTAAAATTCTTTTATCACTTGACTTCCAAGATACCATATTCATCTAGTTTTCAGTTCAGCATACTAGACATTCCTTTATTTCTTTCAGTGTTTTATTTTATTTACAGTGAATTCTGAATTCTGGAGAGCCCTAAGGCATTATACCTTGAACATCTAGTCTTCTATGAGTTTCATTTCTATGATGATTTCACTGGTATCATACTTTTAAGAAACTACATATATATGGTGATTATCCCAAATTTCTATTTCCGTCCTTGAATTGACCACAGAACTGCCAATATCTTCAAATCTTCACTTAACAGACACTTAAAACTCAATATGTCCAAAACTAAATTCCAGATTCATTCTTTTCACATATAGGATTCACCAACTCAATAAATGCAGTTGAGTTTTCTCAATTCTTCCCATTTTCCCATGGTTTATGAGTCTGTTTTCATGCTGCTGATAAAGACATACCAGAGATTGGGAAGAAAAAGATTTAATTGGACTTACAGTTCTACGTGGCTGGGGAGTCCTCAGAATCATGGCGGGAGGTGAAAGGCACTTCTTACCTGGTGGCAGCAAGAGAAAATGAGGAAAAAGCAAAAGCAAAAACCCCCGATAAACCCATCAGATCTCATGAGACTTATTCACCATCACAAGAATAGCACTGGAAAGACCAGCCCCCATGATTCAATTACCTCCCACTGGGTCCCTCCCACAGCACATGGGAATTCTGGGAGATACAATTCAAGTTGAGATTTGGTTGGGGACACAGCCAAACCATATCACATGGTCACTCAAATTATTACATCATTCAAATTGTCAATGTGTCTTCTTTTTCTTACAAACCCTATGTTTAATGCCTATAACCATTTTTGCTCCTCACTATTTATTTCTAATCAACTCTACTGATATTATAAAGTCACCATTGTATACCAAAAATGAAATTCCAAGTCTCTCACCCAATTGCATGAACCCCTCTTCTTAGCTAAGGGCATTCCTAAATTAACCTGAAAAACTAGTTTAGCCATGATGGGAAACGGGAGTCAGACATGCCTCATTATAATCTCTTCCCGTTGGAGTTCAGGCACAAGTGACTAGCATTTAACATTAAAACAGAAACCTTAAGATTGAGAAACTAGACTGTTTGTAGCAATAAGATACCAACATGACAGGTAGCAGGCCCTAGAAGAAATAAAAATATTTTACCCCAAAATATATTTTTTGATGTCTTTTGAAATAATCCTGCATATTGTTTCTTGTGGAAAAAAAATCTACAATCTCTGGAGAATCCCCTTTCCTTTATAGGTATTTTTAATGATGCAGAAGAGAATTAACTAAGAGTCTGGCACTCTTTTTTTTTTTTTTTTTGAGATGGAGTCTTGCTCTTTGCCCAGTCTGGAGTACAATGGCATGATTTCAGCTCACTGCAACCTCTGCCTCCAGAGTTCAAGGGATTCTCCTGCCCCAGCCTCCTGAGTAGCTGGGATTACAGGCACATACCACCATGCCCAACTAATTTTTGTATTTTTAGTAGAGACAGGGCTTCACCATGTTGGTCAGGCTGGTCTTGAACTCCTGACCTCGTGATCCACCCACCTCGGCCTCCCAAAGTGTTGAGATTACAGACGTGAGCCCCCACACCCAGCCACTTGCACGTTTTTAAGTCTGATAAAAAACATTTACACTATATTCCCTCTGAAGCCTGCTACCTGGATACTTCATCTGCATAATAAAAACCTTTATCTCCACAACCGCTTATCTTAACCCAGACACTCCCTTCTATTGATTCCAGGTATTTAGTCATCTCTTTCAAGCAATTGACAATCAGATGAATCTTTGAATCCACCTATGACCTGGAAGCTCTCCACCCCCAGCCACTCCCACCCCACTTCCAGTTGTCTTGCATTTCTGGACTGAACAAATGTACATGTATTCATTGATGTCTTAAGTCCTCCTAAAATGTATAAAACCAAGCTCTAGCCCAACCACCTTGAGTGCACATTCTCAGGGTCATCTGACACTTTGTCACAGGCATGTCCTTAACCTTGGTAAAATAAACTTCTAAATTGATTGAGACCTGTCTCAGATACTTTTTGATTTACACCATCACGTCTTTTCTAAATTACTGTAATACTTCCTAACTGGTATCTATTTTTCCTCTCTTCCAGAATTTCCATGGTCTATTATTGACATAACATTCAAATAATTTTTTAAGGGGATTTTGTTGTTGTTGGAAACCTACCACTGTATCTCTTTTTGTGCAAAGCAAAAGCTAAACTTTTTAGAGGTTTCTAAAATGTCCTATGTAATCTATCAAGCTTATTCATTATTTCTCTGGCCTCATTTTTTACTGCTCCTCATTCTGAGCCACTAAGCCATTTTGTAATATGTCAAGTGAATTAATACTGTCTCTAGATAGCTATGTAGTTTTCTTCCTCATCCTCTCCACACTTTTGCTGAAATGCCATCTTCTCAATGAGATGAAGCTTGATCATCTCCAATTGCAATCCTCCTTTTGCTGAAACATGATATTATTTTTCTCCTGATTTATTTTTTCCCCATGTTATTAAAACATTTTAAGATACTGTGATAATTCATTTTATGCGTCAACTTGACTGGGCTGAGGGATACTGAGGACTAAGCTCTTATTTTTTTTCTCTTCCCCAAATTCCTATCTAAGGGGTCTGGGGAGTCATGCCCTACAAACCATAAATTCTCATCACATGGTTTTTATTTAACCATATATAGCAGATCTTACTTTCCAATATGACTCTGGCATAACATTATATGACAAAGAAGAAAGTCAAAATATTTTAGCCCAAAACATGTTTCTTTGCCATATTCTGAAATGGTCTTGCAAAGTTGTCCTTTATGGGGGAAAATGTATGTCTGTCAAGAATGTCTATTAACATAGCTAGATCTTTTTCTTCCAGGCTCCCCCAGTCCTGAAAATATTAAGAGCCTAGTGCCTTTTAAAGGTGTAAAGAGGAAACATTTTTCATCCATTGTCTCTAAGGGCAGCCACTGTAAGACTTCAAAAGAACCCTGGTCTCCACAGTCTTTTATCTTAACCTGAGCATTTCCTTTCTATCGATCCCAGGACTTTAAACAAACACAGCCAATTGCCAATCAGAAAATGTTTAAATTTACCTATCGCCTGGAAGTCCCCCACTTTGAGTGGTCCTGCCTTTCTGAAGTGAACCAATGTGTTTCTTAAATGTATTTCATTGATGTCACATGCCTCCCTAAAATGTCTAAAACCAAGCTGCACCCTGATCACCTTGGGCATGTGTTCTCAGGACTTCCTGAGGGCTGTGTCAAGGGCCATGGTCACTCATCTTTGGCTCAGAATAAATCTCTTAAAATATTTTACAGAGTTTCACTCTTTTTGTTAACAATACCCAAAAAGCTGGTAAAACATGATTTCTGGATATGTCTATGAGGGCGTTTCAAACGAGATTAGTATTTGAATCAGTAGGCTGAATAAAGATGATTCTCTCCAAAATAAGTGGACATCATTCAATCCATTGAGGGCAAAGATTAAACAAATGTAGATGAAGGGCAAATTTGCTCTCTCTGCTTGAGATGGGGCATTCATTTTCTCCTACCCTTGGCCGTCAATGCTCCTGGTTTTTCGGCCTTTAGACTCAGTTCTGTCCCTCTAGAGAACCGTAACTAATACCTTAGGTATGGCTGTTTTGTACTTAATAAATGTTTTTCTATATAACAGTCACTTTACAAATGTTATTTTTCTGGCTACAGAACATCCTGTTGTGCACATGTACCATGGTATTCTTAGATATATCATTGTTTCCAGTGTCTATTATAAATAATGTTATAATGAAGTTTTACATGTTTTTAGGTTTGCTGGAGTTTGGATTTACTACCAAGTCATAATTTGGAGCATGCTGGAATCTTACAACTGAGATTACTGAGTCAGAAACTATAAGTGTTTTTAAAACCTTTTTGACGCCCTACATTAATTTTTGCAAAGCTGTTGCATATAGGCAATATAGATATGTTATTGTGCCACAACTTTTCCTTTCTCTAATTTTTAAAAATATACATCTGGGAAACTGGGCAAATCTGATGACCCTTTGCCTGAATCCCTTAACACGTTTAACTTTTGGCAAATTTTTAAAACCTGGTTCTTAGGCCTTCAGACTCAGACTGAATTACAAGACAGGCTTTTCTGGTTTTCCAGCTTGCAGATGGCAGCTCATGAGGCTTCTTATGCTCCATAATTCTTCTAAGAAATCTCTGTCTCTTTGTCTCTCTCCATATATGTATGCCTTAGTTATTCTGGTGGTGGTCGTTTAGTCTTCTGTCTTCGTGTATATTAAATAAGGATGTAGCAATACATATCTAAGTATCATTTTTCTCATTTAATCATTTTTGTTTCAGTGATGGATTACTTGTGTATTCATAGAAACAATAAGGTCATATGTTTTAAATTGTAACCATGTGCCTTATAGTAGAATAGTGTTCCTCAAATATTTTGGTCCAAAATTTCTTTACTGAATACCCAAGAGAGTTTGTGATTATATAAGTTATATCAGTTGAAAATTAGCACATTAAAATTAAAATTAAGAAATAATTAAATATTTAGTAGTGCCTTTTTTTTTTTTTTTTTTTTTGATGGAGTCTTGCTCTGTCACCCAGGCTGGAGTGCAGTGGCACAATCTCGGATCACTGCAAGCTCCGCCTCTCAGGTTCACCCCATTCTCCTGCCTCAGCCTCCTGAGTAGCTGAGACTACAGGCACCCACCACCACGCCCTGCTAATTTTTTTGTGTTTTCAGTAGAGACAGGGTTTCACCATGTTAGCCAGGAAGGTCTCAATCTCCTGACCTCGTGATCTGCCCGCCTCGGCCTCCCAAAGTGTTGGGATTACAGGCTTGAGCCACAGTAGTTCCTTTTTTAAAAAACACTATATTAATCACATTATAGTTTAACTTGAATTGCATATATTTATTTGTTTATATTTTTCAAAATGTATTTTTCATGTTTATATTTTTCAAAAACCAATGTATTTCGGGAGAAAAATGGCATTACTTTACTTTTTAAAAAATGACTGTAAGGCCTGGTATAAAAGTAGACAGCTTGATTTTCATATTTGCTTCTACATCAATCTGTTATGAGCTTTCTAAAAATTTAAGTATACAGGAAAAATCTGTTCTTGCATAGATAAGGCATAAGTAGTTGAGAAAGAAAGTGTACTTTAATAACCTTTTAAGATGATTGTGGATTTTCTTCTCTGGTAATAAACCAAACTGATAAATGTTAAGTTTCTTATAGGTAAGTTTCAATGTGGAATTTAAAATTCATATAAAATATTCTTTACTGGGTTATGTAAATATCTATTGATCTATCTTGCACGTTGAGTGGATCTTTTACCCATGCATGATTTTGTAACATCATGCACTAATTATTTAAAAATATTAGCTCACTGATTTATGCAGACTTTCCAACTGCTAGCATAGTTAATTACAAAACATACAAAACCCATTTGTTAATATCGCCAATATTTTAATAAGAAAGTCTTTAACTTTTGAAAAACAGCCAATCTCACATTGGGAGATAACAACTTCTCCAAAATTCCAGTTTTCATTTGTAACCTCATATATTATCATTGACAATACATGATGTCAAGTGTTTTATTTGAAGAGACAAATGCACTTAGTTTATTATGGAAAAAATACCTGCCATAGACTTTTCTGAACATAGATAGTTTGTCTCTCAGTCCTATATTTCAAGTAAAAATAGTATTTGATGAAAAAAGCAGCTCATCTACAAGCACAAGTGTTTTGTTTTTGAGGCAAGCATTTTACTTAGGTATGCATCGGAAATGCTTTATATGTCCTCCCATTTTGTCACATAAAATATTAAAAATATATGGATTCAACTCAAAATTTTGACAAAAGTAGTACCTTTATTGCCTCATCAAAGGCATTTTAAAGTGAAACAGGCTTTTTAACTTCAATTGTGTGACAATGAAGAGATAAATGTCTACTAGAATAGAAGGTTCCATTGCCTTGACTTGTACTAAAATGCCAATAGTTTTCACTACTGTTTCTTTTGTGTCATTAATGCAAGTGTCCACACATTGCAAAAAGGCAAGTAACAATTATGGTATTATTATATAAATGGTGTAGACATCGAACATCCATCAGGGTCTTTGAGATTCCTGTGTTCACATGAATACCTAGAAAATTGCTGTATTAGAGTGGAATGATAATATTGCTTGCTCTGCCTCTTTAGATACTTGTAAACATTGCCCCATCTTTGTGTAAGCCATTATTCATCAGATAGTCTATTAAATGTAGCTGAGCTTAATTACTAACTAATATAGAATTCAGTATCAGAAATAGAATGTTGTTGTATGAGAATCTGAAATGTGGCATCAGCTTAGTGGAGGGGGTTTAGCTGCCAGAACAGTCTATCCATTGCCATCTGAAAAGCCTATGACTGTTGTTCCACACCGACAAATGATTTTGTCTAAATATTGTTTGCTTTATCTCTAGACTGAGACCATGCAATGGCCAAGGCTAGAGTCTTAGGCAAAATTATAGGCTACCTTTAGAATGGTGGTGTGTGCCACTCCCTTCTTGATACAGTCAGCAAATTCTGACCAATAGAAAGGTAAATATCTTCTACCTTTCATATTCAGACTTTTTCATTGTACAAAGGGGAGCTATTAATAAATATGTATGGACAAGGAGTATAAATTGGGATTATATCAAGCAAATGGAATACACACTTCATACAAGAAGAAATAAACTCAAATTATGATATGCCACTCTGCAGGACAATATAGGACACATATCACAATGGTAAGGAATTTGCTGTGTGCTTGTACCATGTATTCTTAGTTCATAGAGTGTTATTTGGAGCCTGTGTGGTTGAAAATCAAACAACTGTTTTCATGTAGAAAATTTAAACAGTCATAAGGGATCACTGCAAAACAGCCAGTATAGTCAAAGTTAAAAATGTGTCACAAAATCTTTTTTAAAAAATCAAACGTTCTCTCAATACTTCTTGCTAGATTTTGGGATTAACTGCACTAAGTAAGTTTGTTTTTCTTTTGAGTTTATTTTTCCAAATGTCCTTATACCATAAAAGAAAAAAAAAATAAAAAGAAGGAATGAACCAAGCAGAAAGGCTCATGGCGAAGGAGCAAACATTATCATGTTTAAAATGTATGTTGTGACATCATTGGCCATGATTATTTACACATAAAATTAACCACAGACAATCATATTGACAGCCTACTCAGATTTTGAGTAATCAGTATTTCCAAATAAATGTTAAGCTCAGGTAAATCTAGCAGCAGCCTATTCTAAAGTGATCCTTCTCCAAAAGATTATAGCTGGCAGGGAGTCTCATGGGATGCAGATTTGATAGAGAGGTTCACAAAACAACCAGAGATTCTGGAATTTGTGTTTCACGCAGTAAATTTAACAGAGGTTGTATTTTGGGCTGAAAGGCTTCTATCATCTTTAATTTATCACTAATTTATTTTTCTGTCAACATGAAACCAAAATCAACCTCCAGCTTATATGGACCCCTAGCTATTTTGACCCTCTGTAAAACTGGGCACTCATAATACCTGCTGTATCTTGATTTCTGTGGATTTATATGGTGAAAAGCCAGCATATACCAATATTTGGTACCAATATCTGGGGGCCAGAGTTTCCCAAATAAGCAACTTATTGTTCCTTTGTGTTTTTAAAATCACCTAACCTGCCCCTCAAAATAACTCTTTTTAGTAAAAAACCTTGTGATTTATAAGAGTACATCTGCCAAGTTTTGTGAAAACTCTGGCATAATCTTGGTAGCACCCCTAATTTAACGCTACATGATTGAAGAAATGAATTAATGTTTACATGCTCAGTGATCTGACTATATTTAAGTTTATTCTTCAAGTTTTAGCATTTTAGGATTTTCTTTTTTTTTTCTTTTTTGCTCTTTCCCTGTCGTTCCCCTTCTCTCTTCTCTTTCTTGTCTCTTTGTTTCCCTCCAATCCATCTGCTACTTGCTCCCCTCCCCCCTCCCTTTTCTTCTTCTTCCTCCTTTTTCTCACTTTTCTTAAGATCCAGCTATGCTTGGCTCTCCATTCCTGAGTTACTTCACTTAAAATAATGGTCTCCAATTCCAAACATCATATGTGCTCACTCATAAATGGGAGCTAAGCTATGAGAACACAAAGACATAAGAATGATACAATGGACTTCGGGGACTTGGGGGAAAGAGTGGAAGGTGAGTGGGGGATAAAAGACTACACATTGGGTGCAGTGTACACTGCTCGGGTGATGGGTGCACCGAAGTCTCAGAAATCAGCACTCTATCACTTATTCACATAACAAAACACCACCTATTCCCCCAGAACCTATTGAAATAAAAAAATAAAAATTTTAAAAAATCCAGCTATGGGGATTTTAGGAAGAAAGGCAGGAAAGAACTATCATAAGTGTGGTTTCTAGAATTTAAAATATGAAATTAATATTATGAGTTTCTGAGAAATGTATTCCACCCAATTTAGACAGGAAAAAATATCTCACAGAGGTTACATAACTCTTCTAAGTTATGTAAGTGGTGGCTTTTAAAATTGTATAATAATTATCTAGTGATACATTTATTCATTTATGCATTAAACACATATATCCTCTATTCCTGGTATCCCAGCCCTGTTCTAGGTAATAAAAATAAAGTGGCCAAAAAGACCAGGTTTCTGCCCTGATCTTGATTAAGCATATATTCTCGAGAGAGGGGTCAGATTGGAAAAAATGAAAAATAATACATAAGTGAGATTATTTAAAATGCGGTGATGCTGTGAAAAACAAACACACACACACACAACTGAGTAGAGTCATTTGATAGTATGAAGTGGAGTATGTTGATGGGGCGTGAAGACCAGGGTTTCAACTAGGATGTACATGGTAAAGGTATCTCTGAAAAAGTAATATTTCAGTTGAGCTGTAAAAGTCAGAGAAGCCCAAATATGAGAAGATTAGGGAAAAGGACATACGAGGCAGAAGGACAGCAATTCAAAGTCCCTGTGTAGAGGATCTAGGAGAGTGGTTGGGGTTGATGTCAGATCAGAGGGGCAGGCAGGGAGCCAGTGATATTGAGCAAAACACCATTGTCAGAGGTTTGGGTTTTCTTTTCTTTGTAACAAGAAATAACTAGACAGTTTTTTAAGCAAGAGGTGAGCGATATGGTGTGGTTAATACTCAAAAGTTGTCCCATTTAATCTGTAAAAAAATTTGTAGAAAGAGGACAATTAAGAAGGAAAGTATTTTTTTTTTAAATGGCCATCTAAGTGCTCCAGGTTAAAAAAACAAAAAACAAACAAACAGGGATCTATAGACTGACTTGATAAACGCAGATATATTAAAAGTAGAATCCAGGTCCCATATTCAAGACAAAGACACTTTTTAAATTTTAAAACTTAAACTGTATGAATAATGTTTATACAAAAAAGATATTAATTAAAATACGTTGATGCGTATATTTTTAATAAAATAATTAAATTCAACCTCATCTATGAGCCTCTATGCACTGTTGATTTTTTTTTCCCCACATTTTAGACTCTATTCCACACTCTCAAAATGTTAATTTGTGGGAGGCCAAACAAAAATTCTATTTCATTGAAAGAAAAGTAAACATAAATAAAAGATGTTTCTGAGTAATAAAAATTGTGTTTTAAAATACTGAGATGTGTTTTGATCTGTATTAGTAAATGGACGCCTTTCATAGAGTTTGAAATAGTGATTTACATTTTCAAGAGCGTATGTAACTATGTTTCATGAGACAGCATTTTAAAATAGAGATATACTCAGAATAGGCTTTTAAAGCTAAAAACCCAAAGGAGAAATGTATCAGAAAAATAGTTCTTTGACTTTTACTTCATTACAACCTCCTGAGACTAATCCGTTTTATAATAAATGTAGTCATCCCTTATTTATCACAGTAACACAATTTAAAAAAACAAATGAAAGCCAATCTTGTCTTCTATTGAAGCAGTCTTGGACATTCTTCTGGGAAATGGCTGCTTATATTTTGTGTCCATTTTATAATTGAAATGTTTTTTTCTTTGTTTTGTTTTGTTTTTACTGTTGGGTTTTGAGAATTTTTTTTAATTGGATGAGATACTACAGATATGTGGTTTGCAAATATCTTCTCCCAGTCTGTAGTTTGTCTTTTTCTCTGTTTCACAGAGCTAAGATTTTTTTCATTTTGATGAAATTAATTAATCGGTTTTTTTTCTTCTATGGATCATGAGTTTGGTGTTGTCTAAGAACTTTTTGAGGGTTTTCTCCACTGTTTTTCTAAAAGTTTTAGTTTCATGTTGTAAATTTAGTTCTGTAGTTCATTTTGACTTAATTGTTGAGTAAGCTTTAAAGTTTAGTCGATGCTCAGTTTTGCCTGGGAAATGTGGAAGTCTAAGGCTCCCCGGGCCTTTGTTGGTATGAATGATGGTGGGTACAGTTATTTCGGTGGTGTTTGGCTGGACTAGCAAGGTTGTTATCTGAAACTTTTCTGTCTTGCTAGACTGCCTTCCCCTGGTCCTCTAGCTGAAGAGAACAGGCTTTTTCTCATTCTCTTCGCCTTTTGTGTGTGCTTTTGGTGTTTCTGGGTGGCTAGCTTCTTCAGCTCCAAGTCTCAAACATGTGAGGTGAAAAGCAATCCCAGGGTACTCTCCACTCTGCCACTTCTTGAGTCCGCAATCCCTAGCTGCTATATCTTTGTCTCTCTAACTCTGGAATTAAAGTTTATGATATCCAAGGTTTTTAGTTGTACTTAGGAGGAATAGACAACATTACATTTCCTCCAAATTCACAGAAGGAGAAGTCTTAGCCACAGATATTTATGATATTTTCTGGAAATAACCTTTATAATATTCAAGGAGACTCAAACTTCATTATATTTAAAGAGAATAATAAAATGTATAGCACTTAGCTTTTTTTAAAAAAAACAATATTATGGTCATGACCTGTGAATGTAGGGGAGTAAGGTAAAGCTTTTCTTATTTTCAATCATCCCACATCCTTAGGGCAAAATAAACAATGGCAAGATTTAGAAGAATATTCCCATAAACAGACAAACAGATTATTAGTTTTCCTTCTCTAATCTAATATTTCTCTTCTCTTCCACAGCCTCCCTTTCTACCTCCCTACAACCCCTCAACTTCTGAATATTTTCTCTTGATGGGATTCTCTCAGGTTTCATTCTGTGTCAATGAATGCAGATAACACTTATTCGTGTTTAAAGTAATACTTGTGATTTATTTTGTGTGTAACCCTGTTTCTATGTGGTTCAAAAGGAGCCAATCCTACCTGCCCCACCTCCAACTACAGGAATGTCCCCAGCCACTTAATCAGGGTCTTCATTCTGTCTCTCAACAGTGATTGGTTCCAAAATAGACCCTTGATCCAATTAGATCCCATCCCAGAGTTTTTCTGCTTGAATTATCAAGGAAGGAAGGCTTTGTCCACTAGTATTGTTACACTGGAAAAATGTGAGTCCTGGCTTGCCATTCACTGTTTTGTCTGACATATGGAGGTAGTCTTCCCAAACAAAATCAAGCTCAGCTAAACAGAATTCAGAGAAGTAGAAAGACACAAAACCCCTGCTTGCTATTTTAGCCACTGGATTTCATTTTTCTGGAAGCCGGCAGCCAGACTTAGGTCTCTCAGATTATAAATTACCTTTTCCTCTTAATAAATGTTCAGATGTATGTAACTGAAAGTCTTACGATTTCTATAACTTAGTTTCTTCCTTTATTTGAATAAATTGTTGCTACATTTAATTAATACTAAGGGACAGTGACGTTCTAAAAGATAAAAATAGAAGAATAAGCAAGGTTCTGCCTTAATAAGCTTGTATTCTAGTAGGGGAGTACTTGCCAACAATTTTCAAATCAGGGACATGAAGAAAATATTATTTTTGACTAGGTGCGGTGGCTCACACCTGTAATTCCAGCACTCTGGGAGGCCGAGGTGGGTGGATCACTTGAGGCCAGAAGTTCAAGACGAGCCTGGCCAACATGGTGAAACCTCGTATCTACTAACAATGCAAAAATTAGTTGGGCTTGGTGGTAGGAGCCTGTAATCCCAGCTGCTTGGGATGCTGAGGTCGAAGGATCACTTGAATGCGGGAGGCAGAGCCTTCAGTGAGCTGAGATAGCTCTCCTGCACTTCAGCCTGGATGACAGAGTGAGACTGTTTCTCAAAAAGAAAAAAAATATATATTATTTTTGCGTAAAGCTGCAGCAAATGCTGATCATCCATATTGCATGATTTTAAAGAGAACCAATCCTATCACATACTAAGAGGTACCCCAGTAGAATACAAAGGGTACAAAGGGGGCAGTGTGCCTTGAGTAGGAGACAACAGGAGTAAATGTGCACAGATTTTCACCCTTACTTTATTTATTATTAAATAAACATTTTAATGAAGTCTAATACACACATGTGTGTGTGTGTGTGTAGGGGTGTGTGTGTGTGTGTAAGAGACAGACAGAGAGAGAGAGGAGAGAGAGAGAGAGAGAGAGATGCAAAGATCTTAAATGTAAAATTATGTGTTTTCCAAAGCAAACGTACCCATATAATCACCCCCCCAGATTTAACAACACATTTTAGGTGAGACTTACTGATGCTGTTGAATGTGGTAGCAGTTCATTTATTTACAATACTGTATAATGTTCTAAGGTATAAATGTTTACTTGGTCCTGCTATTGATAGGATATATTGTACCTAATTTATTTCCCTTTATTTTTCATGTTTCTATCTAAAATCCTCTTGGAATAACTTTTGTTTAAAGTATACAGTAGGAGCAAAGACTGTTTTTTCCATATAAGTATCAATTGATTAAGCATCTTTCATTGAAGGAATATCTTTCCCCATTTGTGTATATTTACCTGTGTTAATTTCAAATGTCACATAAGAGTAGGTTTATTTCTGAACTCTTCTTTCTTTTCCATTAATCTATGTGTCTCTCTGAATGCCAATACCAAATTGTCTTAATTACTGTGGCTGGTGTTTGGTGGTGTGTGCCAATTGGCTCTATTGTTCTTCACAATTGTTTTTGCTTGCTTGGCCCTTTGATTTTATAGTTAACTGTTTAAATGAAACTTCATTGAGTTGATAGGTCAAATTATGGAAAACTGAATCTTTAAAATACTGAGCCCTCTCATTCATAAATGTAAAAATTCTTCCATTCTTGCAGGTTGTAATTTATTTTAATAGTAATAAGTAGTTTTGTGCACAGAGGTCTTGTTGCTCCTTTGAAAGTAACATGTAGCAAAACAAAACAAAGAAACAGGAAACATTGGCTCCTTTGAAAACATTATCATTTCTTTAGTTTTTAGCAGTTTGCTTGATCCCTGTCATTTGTTCCTTTTGCCTATCCTGCTTAGTTTTTTTAAACTTCTTGTGTCTGTGCATTGATATCTTTCATTAGATTTTGAGAGCTCTCTAATCTTATATCTTTAAATATTTCTTCTCTCCTTTTATCTCTCTTCCGTTATTCAGAAACACCAATTACAAATACGGCGGACCATTGGCTATGTCTCATATGTCTCTTACATTTTTTTGTCTGAATTTTTACTTTTTATTTTCTTTCCATATCTTAGTCTTGATATACTGACCTATTGGTCAGTTCATTAAGTATCTCCACAGTGGCATTAATTTATGTTAATCTCATATATTGAGTTCTTAATTTTGATGATTTTATTTTACATTCTAGAATTTCAGTGTATTTCTGTCTTCCATTGATTTATATTTTCTGTTGACGTTGCCCATCAAATCATCTATTCTCTTGAACATATTACATTTTTTCTTTCTCTGTCTGATAAAGTTAATATTTTATTCTCCTGAGGATTTTTTTTTCTAATGTCAACTTTTTTCCCCTTAATTTTAGACTTTTTTGGTTTCTGTATGCCTGCTGTTTTCTATTAAATGTCATGAAATACTTTAGAAACTATGTGAGGCTCTGAGTGGTGTTATATTCCTATACTTAGAATTTATTTTTATTTTTTTTCATATAGTTGAGGTAGGCGTAGATCATTTTAATCCAGTCTGAGGTTTATCAGACTTGAAGCTGGGATTCAGTCTTTTTATAAGTGCTTTTTAATTTTCATATCATGCTTTCTTTACATAAGCAGCTTTTGAAAGGTTGCACATTTACTAAGGTTTCTTTCGTAGAAGATTCTGTCCTTCAAAATGTATCTTGGCAGAATATTAAATTACTGTTAGATTATTGAATATTATTCTTAGATTTTCAGGCTTTTACATAATTCTGCTCTACTTTTCAACTTCTTGGCTACTGCTGATGAATTAGTAAATTTCCACTTGGAAAACTGGTACACATTGGATTATCTTCCTATGTTTCCCTTCTCTTTAGACCTTTTTTCTTTCCAATCTTACAGGCTTAGTTGCTCTAGGGTGGCTTCGAACTCATGCTTTTTAAAAACTTCACCTAGTTTATCGAGTTGTTCTTGTGAATATTAAGATGATACTATCCAGTTCTTCATGACTAAAAGCCGAATTCTTCACCTCTTTTTATTTTAACTCTTGTTATTATAGTTGTCCCAGAGTTATCATCTGTCATGGTAAAACTTTAAAATTCAGTGGTTACAAAAGGACATTTTCTTTATATCTGGCACCAATTCTGGCATATAGGTGTCTAGTGATCACAAAAGGATGGTATTTTTTCAGATGATTTTATAAACAGTTCTGTAGTGCCTCTGTTCCCCTAGAAATGGATAAATACAAAAGGATGGTATTTTTCAGATGATTTTATAAACAGTGTTCTGTAGTGCCTCTGTTCCTCTAGAAATGGATAAAGGGATTATATTTCCATTAATATTTGGAACTGATGTGAATCATAGTGAAATGTTTGAAAATTAGTATTAATTCTTTGTGCTTGGTGCCATTTTCTACCTTCTTGTATATTTTTAATTAAAAAGTCCATTCCAATATAATTGACACAGTTTGTCCATTGCATTGCAGTGTTCTATTTATTAGGAGATACTGTCTCTGCAATAATTGTTTTCTACTGTGCAACTGTTTTTCTTAATAAAATGGAAACTATAAAATTGCAGCACATAGCATTTCCCTTTCGGAAGGGACTACTAGTAAGGTTAGAACTTAATTTGTTGCCAGATTCTAACAAGTTTATAGAAAACTTTGAAAATATTTTGTAGACTACACACCTCTGATTTTTTTTTTTACTATTTTTTATCATAATTTCTTTAGTTATGTTTAATATTTCTGTTCAATAGTACAGGGATACTTTTCTTTATTTCTGTCTGTTTTGGGTTTTTTTTTGTAAGCTAAATCTTTAAAATGTTGACAAGGCAATATAAACTAAATAAAAAGAAAATATTTTTATCTCCCAAAATTAAATTGTAAATATTCAAAGATTAAGACATTATCTTATATATTTTGAATATAGCTACACCAAAAGAGAGTGCTTTAAACAAAATGTATGCCTAATAATGGAATTCACTCATATAATTTTCTCTATACTGTATTTAACTTTGGGCTTTTCAAAGATTAGGTGTTTAAAAATATTAAATGAATTAACCACTATTTATTAAGTAATAAATTAAGTGAACTCGAAGTGCAATTAGATACACCAAACTCCCTGATATTTCAGGACAGAGACTAAACATACTTAATACGTAGGAAATTAATATAATTTTCATCCAAATGGAATAAATTGATTATCTTTTTAGTGCTCAACCATGTAGAAACCTGATGGACTAAAAACTTATGCTCTATTTTTAAACAGGCAGACTCTTTTGATCCATGTCTTGCAGAACATAAAATTTTGCATGACAATCATGAAAGCCCTCCATGTTCCCAGGTCAGGCAATAGAGTATAATAAGCTGACTTTGCACTCACAGACCTGAGTCTTAGTGTTTAACAGTATTTCTCTGACATGGTCAAGTCATTTAACTACTCTGTGCTTCAGTGTCCTCAGTGACAAATTCACAAAGAAACTAAACACATACTAGTATTTTTTTAGAAGCTTAATAGGTATTATGGGCAACATGATTTTCTGAGGGGAGGGCAAGACTGAGACTCCCTGGCTTTTGGTTTTCAGTCAGGTGCATCGTTCCACAGTTGGTGAAAGATCTTGGATTATATTAGTGTACAAGTTCAGAGATACAGAAGTATTTCAATTCAACAAATATTTTGTGTGACTCTCATGGGCAGGATGCCATTCTGAATGCTAAAAACTGCAAAAAAATATGTAAAAGTATTTCGGCTTAAAGAAATGATACTTGAAAAGTGAAGAAACATGAAATAGCATGGGTTGTTTCAAAAACAGCTAAGAAGTTGGTGTGTCAGCCCCAGGGGTAAGGGAAAAGTAGAAAATGTTATGGCTTGAAAATCTGTCAGGGTCCAGGTCACAAAAGGCCACTTCTGCCATGTTCCTGAGGTTAAATTTAATCTTGTGAACAAGGAAGGGTCTTTGTAGGATTTTTAGAACAAGAGAAATGTGGGAAGATTTATCATGTCACTCACCAAGAGCAAGTCTAGTCTTAGGCCTCCCTGACATACTGAAATAGGAGAACATCCAACAAGGAGACAGACCCTGTCTATGGGTGGCAGTGTCCCTCATGCCTAATGGCCTGGAAGAAAATAGGCATAGTAACCCATTCAGCCATCAACAAACACATTTTGTGGTACTGTGTGGTAGATTATTCTACGCTTAACTTTTTGGAATGCATGCTCCAAGGCAGAGAGACATGGAAGCACTAAATTGTTTACTTCTTTTAAAAGTCTGAAATTGTCCCCATGGTTATGCCTTTGTTTTAACTTGCATCTTCATATATAATTTTAAAAATATAATTAAATCATAACATCAGTCTCTTCATTATTCTACTCTGTATGGTCTGTGTTAAAAAACAAATTGTTTTTACTTATGTCTGTGCCAGCTTTTCTAAATCTATGGTTTTGTTCAAGCCATTGTTTTACTTGGAAGTTCTTCCA
Source organism: Hylobates moloch (assembly GCF_009828535.3). Classification (NCBI taxonomy): domain Eukaryota; kingdom Metazoa; phylum Chordata; class Mammalia; order Primates; family Hylobatidae; genus Hylobates; species Hylobates moloch. The sequence goes on from NW_026652284.1 coordinate 116,910,209, forward strand.
CATTCTGTGTAGTTCTTGAAATTCTATCCTGTTTTTCATGTCCTGTCTTTAAACAAGTGCACCTCTCCTGCACTGTACTATCATAGCATGATATTTATTTATGCTCTCCTGATGACATTTGTTGCATGTATTCTTAAATTATTGCTTTTGTGAGTTCAAATTATTTGAATAGATGATGACAATAATGCCTACTATTATGAACATCTACCATATGCCACTCATTTGCAAAGTTAATAACCTATAATATTTCTAACCTTTACAATGTCTCTGTAAGTATCATGGGCCCTGTTTGCTTATGGTGACCACGAAATGCAGAGATGGTTCAGTAACCTCCTAATTTCACACAGTAAGTGGCAAAAACAATGTTTTATGTCCATATCTGACTAACGTTCATTGCAATGTATAAGGTCATTTTAAATTTACTTTCTCTTTCTGCTAGATTATTTATTCGTTGGAATCAGGGATAGAGGCTTATTCAACTGCACATATCTTCTAAGTCATAGTCGTGACACTGTTTTTCAACACGAAGCTGGACACTGTGCTATGCATTTTTATATGTTATTTCAAGTACTACTGGCAAGAACTCTGTGACACAGGTGTTATTATCACTATTATTTAAACTCAGTATGTTAGAACATGCAGTCTTTGGTTTTCTGTTTCTGCATTAATTCGCTGAGGATAATAAACTTCCAGCTGCAAAGGAAGGTTGCTGCAAAGAATGTGATTTTGTTCTTTTTTATGGCTGTGTAGTATTCCACACTGTGTATGTGCCACATTGTCTTTATCCAATCCAGCACTGATGTGTCCCTAGTAGCTAAAATAAAAGTTGAGACCAAAGAAACATACCAAACTTATTTCCATCAGCAGTGAGAGTATTTCATGATTCTCTTCTCATCTCAGGCATTAGCACACCTAAATATGTTTGCCCCAAAGTATCACTAGTGATGTCACATTGCTTCAATTCAAACTTCTTTGATTATTAATGAGGATACATATTTTTCCTGTTTTTAGCATTTAAAACATCTAGTTCTGAGAACTAATATGTTCTTTGCATGTGTTTTACTCTTCATCTTGGTTTAAATTCCTTAAGATTAATAATTTCAATATTGTATCTGCCATATTTACCACAAATGTTTTGTTTGTTTGTTTTTTGTCTTTCTTTTTTTGAAATGCAGAGATTCTAATATTTTTTGTGTGATATTTTAACATTTTGCCTATGTGTGAAGTCCTTCCCCATGCCCAAATCAAATTTGTCTGATTCAGTTTCACTTGTGCAGTATAAATAAATTCTGTCAATCCATTGGAGCACACACAACATATTTGAAGTAATAGAATCATCTTAATTTTGGGGAAAAAAACCCCTCAGTTATGAAAACTGAGACAGAGATGTAAAGTGATTGGTAACTTGTGATAAATTATATAGCAAGTAAATGGCAGAGGTCTGATTTGAAGCAGGAAGAAAAAAATAAGAAACGTAGAAAGCACAAGCTGTGTGTTGGGTCCTGGCATAGACATGGTGGCTGATAAGAAGCAGAGCTGTTGAATAGCAGTGGTGAGAGTGGGCATCCTGGTCTTGTTCTGAATCCTAGGGGAAAAGCTTCAAACTTTTCTTCATTGAGTATGATGCTGTTACCTGTGGGTTTGCCATATATGGCTATTAGTGTGTTGAGATACATTCCTTCTATACCTAATTTGGTAAGAGTTCTTTTTATCATAAAAAGTTGTTGAATTTTGTCAAATGCTTTTTCTGTGTCTAGCGAGATGATCATATGCTTTTTGTTCTTCATTCTGTTAATGTTGTGTATCACATTGATTGATTTGCCTCTGTTGAACCATCCTTGCATTCCAGGGAAAAATCCCACTCGATAGTGGTGAATCATCTTTTAATGTGTTGATGAATTTGGTTTGCTAGAATTTTGTTGAGGATTTGTGCAACAATGTTTATTAAGGATATTGGTCTATAGTTTTCCGTTTTCTTTTTTTGTGTTATCCTTCTTTGGCTTTGGTATCAGAATAATGCTGGCCTTATAAAAGGAGTTTGGAAGTATTTCTGCTTCTTGGATCTTTTGGAGTAGTTTGTGGATAATTGATACTGGTTCTTTTCTAAATGTTTGGTAGAATATAGTAGTAAAGCCATTAGACCCTCGAATTTTCTTTGATAGAAAACATTTTATTACCGCTTCAACGTCCTCTGTCATTATTGGTCTGTTAACAGTTTCTATTTCTTCATGATTCAGTCTCGGTAGGTTTTATGCGTCTGAGAATTTATCCATATCTTCTAGGCTATCCAATTTTTTGGCATATAATTGTTTATAATAGTCTTGTAAGATCCTTTATTTCTGTGGTATCAGTTGTAATGTTTCCTGTTTCATTCTTAATTTTATTTCTTTGAGTCCGTTTTCTCTTAGTCAAACTAAATAATTTTTTCAGTTTTATTTATCTTTTTAAAAAGAGCTTTTAGTTTTGTTTATCTTTTATGTTGCTTTTCTACACACAAGTCCTTCCAGATTGGGTAAATCATCCCGTGTGACTAACTCAAATTTCCTCCAAGCTTTGCTGAATTTCTCTTCTGAGGACCCTTTTACAGAAACTTTTAGAGATAAAATGAAGAAAAGTTTCAAATATGAAGACAATATAATTTGCCATAATTTCTGACTTCAAGGCATTGTGGGTCTAGGAACAGAGAAGGACAGTGTGAGGAGGGCTCTGAAAGTTGTCATATAGACAAAATAAGAGTGAGCTCCAACTAGCAAATCCCCCATTTTAGCGTAGGCTGCATCATATCAGGCCCATATATTCTGATGGTTCCACTAAATATTATCTAGTTTCTTCAGAAGTTTGAAATGTTCAAGATTACAAAGGGGATGTTATGAAAAATGTCTATTTTTACATTTCATTTGCACTTACAGAGCTGCAAATTTTAGGAGACCTAACTTTGCCTTATGGAAAATCCTGTCTGGGTTGTTTCAGGCATTTTATTCTTAGGAACCATCTGGTGAGAAGCCCGGGTTCTTAGTTTGAAACTTGATTTATCTGTTACTTTTCTTTCTTTTAAAACAACCTCTTTCTTTCCTTCATTTGCTTTTTTCTTGTGTTTCCAAATAAACTTGATTCCTTCCTCACTTTCTTCATTTGTCTAATGATACTTTTTCTGTCTATTGATGGTCCTGTATATATTAATTATGAGTACTGCCAGAGAATACATTAGTATTAAAAGGACACTCTAAAGAAATCCTGCAGACTTTGGAGCTAACTAGACTGTGAGTCAATAGATATTATAATCTATAGATATTATAGGGGAGAACTTACCCTTCTGTTAGGCATATGAGACAATCAATAAATAAAATATGTTCTTATCTTTATTATTAACTATTATAAACATGCAATTTATAAAATCCATGGAACTTCCAGATGATTCCGTGTATTTCTGGACAAAGAGTCAAATACAGAACTGCCACTGTCTGTGTTGTGAGTGACCCAGAGGAAAAATGTTTTATACACAAATGCATGTCCTTATGGCCTCCAGAGTTTACTCCTGAAAGTTCTAGAATGATAGACTGATAATTAAAGAAATCAATTTTTTTGTTTCTTAAACTGAAATAATAACTCAAATATGTCTCTTACTTTACAATTTATCAGGTGGTGCTTATCAAATAATCACAGAATTGTACTCTTCCTGAATAGCTCCTTGGCTTCCTTCACTGGCCTAAATCCAAATTGAGGTTTGAATAATTTTGTTTGTTTTAGAAGGATTTAGTAACTTTTCTTAAATTAATCTGCATCCTTGGCTGTAGGTATTTGCAAAGTAGACTACTTGAATGCAACATTTTGCTGACCTTCTCCTACATTTTAGTCCTCCCCTTGGTCTCTTGGAAGCTAATTTCCTTCCCTCAGGACCTGTCCTGGCTCTCCACCAGGTAAGGGAAATCTGAATCTAGTCCTTTCTTAAGTCTTGCAAATTATTCTCCTCAAACTGGAGGATGCTGAATAAAATCTTACTTTGTTTAGGCTTTCCCCAATTTTACAGCAACCAAACTTTCTCCCTGAATGTGATACAGCAACAAATTTGTTCCTAAAAACATGAATGGAGACATAATTTTCCACTATTACAATTATTTTATTTGTAATAGAAAGAATTAATTTAGTCTGCATAATATGTTTTCATAGAGTCTAGACAGAGGATTCACGTTTTTCCTAGTAAATTGACGTTGATCTTATTTCTTACAAATTTATAACCCTGACTAATGGCATGTTTCTTCCTGCTGTCAGTCATCTGGTGTTAATGGTGCTGTGTCCAAATAGTTGATTTCTGTTTTCCACATAACTCATCAGCTCCTGATAGCAGTGGTGACAGTTTTAGCTCATCTTACTACATCAACGTAATTCAATTAGGCAGTATTTATTAAACATGTGCTATATGCCAAACTCTATGCTTTGCTAAGATATCAAGAGAAATACAGTATTATATCTCCCCTCAAATAATTAAACAACTCAGAGACTGAGAGGCCACCCACATGTCATGATGTCTGGGTTTTATAAAAGAAGAAAGAAGGGAACATTAGAGGTTTTAATAAAGAAGTGGTCCATTCATCAAAGAAGAGGTTATCAAAAGGTTCACAGGTGGACAATGAAGTTGAGCCTCAAAGCCCAAGTAAAAATTTTCTAGGTGGGAAAGGGAGTCAGGTGGTACAATGTATAGCATAGAACAAATTCAGCAAAGGTAATAAATAGATGAAGACATAGAATGTTACAACATCAAGATCTATTCCAAAAGTTCATGGATTTCAATGACAGGAAACATGCCTTGGCAGTGATGAAAGGGAGAAGACTACACAACTAAACCAGAGTCAGATATGAGGGTTGATTAGATTCCGTATTGAAATTTAAACCTTAGTTCATTGATAATCCTTATGAAAGTGTTTTTACCTGGATAGTAGCATGGTCAGATTTGCTGTTGGGAAACGTTGCTTGTCTATATAAACTAGGAGGGAGTAGAGGCAGTGAGCCCATACAAGAGATTCTCATGGCCACCTGGGCTGGACATATAAGGGCCTAAAGGAAGTGGTGGACATCCACAGCTAATGACAGGACTTTAGAAGCAAACACATATGATGGATTGAATTATTGCTTCATTCTATCTGCAAGCCTTAACAATGAAATGTGGAAAACGATACTACCCAACTAAGAAAAATGTTGTGAAACCCAAATGATATAGTTCATTCATCCCAGTGACTTGTAAAACTATCATTATTACCAATATTATAGCTATTGAGGTATTTGTATTGAAAACAGGAAACAAGGGAGAATTACAGGATATACCCAAGATATAGTGGAGAGAGAGACAGAGAGAGTGGGAGACAGGGTTTGAGATGTGAACAGTTAGCAAATTGAAGAATTTAGGAGACATTCTTGTGGAAGTCACAGCACCGGGTTTCACTGGGGTGAGATAACAATAGCATTACAATAACATTGATATAAACAGCTATGATTTATTGACAGTCACAGTCCCAACCACTTCATTTGTAATAGCCCATGTAATTCTCATAGCAACTCTGAGGCAGAAAACAGTATTGTCATTATTACTGTGATCAGAGGAAACTGAGGCACAGAAAGATAAAGTAACTTGTTCAGAAACATATCCTGAGAAAGTGACATCGTTTGATATAAACCCTAGCAATCTGTGTCTAGAATCTCTGCCCTTCACCTTGTGTCTGAGAGCCTGCTGTAGATGCTTGAAGGAAATTGTTGGTTATAGCGGTGATCACTAATGAACAGTCAATTAAAGATTACCAGTAAAGAAGACTGCAGTCGTGCTCCCTTATCTGCAGTTTTGCTTTCCACAGTTTCAGTTACCCACAGCTAACTGTGGTCCACAAATATTAAATAAAACATTCCACAAATAAGTTTTAACTTGTGCACCATTCTGAGTAGGGTAATAAAATCTCACACCATCCTGTTATGCCCCGCCCAGGATATGAATCAGCTCTTTGTCCAGTGTATTTGTGCTGAATTTGCTACCTGTCCCATTAGTCATTTAGTAGCTTTCTCACCTATCAGACTGACTGTGGAAGTATTGGTAGTGCAGTGTTCGTGTTTGAGTCACCCTTATTTTACTTAATAATGGCCCAAAGACCAAGAATGGTGATGCTGGTAATTCAGATATGTCAAAGAGAAGCTGTAATTCCTTTTCTTTAAGTGAAAAAGAAAAAGTTCTCTACCTAATAAAGAAATTTAAAAATTGCATGCTCAGGTTGCTAAGATTTAGCGTATGAACAAATATTCTATCCATAAAATTGTAAATAAGGAAAAAGAAATGTGTGCAGAAATTAGTATATATAGAGTTTGGTATCATCCATGGTTTTAGGCATCCACTGGGCATATTAGAACTTATCCCCCACAGATAAAAGGGAACTACCATACTTGCTTTATCTGTGTCCCTGGGAAGCCAACGACCCTTAGGCTTAGAGTACAGTGGGCCTAACACTGTAGAGAGCATAGAATGCATTTCCACCCCACTCTTGCGATTATTGCCTCTGGGTAAAGTGGTGAGTGAGGATAGGGATCAAAGGAGTATCAATCACTTTCAAATTATCTCTCTGCTCCATAGGTTCCATATACAATTCTTAGAAACACAGAGCAACTATGTTGTACTCAGCTTCATATTCCCCAGGGTTTATCACTGTTTTTGGTGCATTGTAGGTATCTCATTCCTATTTGCTCAATTGAACAAACAGGAATTGAACAACGCTGGAGGGAGTAAAGACATTCAGTTACTCAAAATAGCCAAAAAGCGTTTGATTAAGAGCCTTGACTACTAACACACTATTGATGCCCAAACCCAAATGTTATCCTGTACTGTTTCTTTATTTTATTTTATTTTATTATTATACTTTAGGTTTTAGGGTACATGTGCACAATGTGCATATTTGTTACATATGTATCCATGTGCCATGTTGGTTTGCTGCACCCATTAACTCGTCATTTAGCATTAGGTATATCTCCTAATGCTGTCCCTCCCCCCTCCCCCCACTCCACAACAGTCCCCGGAGTGTGATGTTCCCCTTCCTGTGTCCATGAGTTCTCATTGTTCGATTCCCACCTATGAGTGAGAACATGCAGTGTTTGGTTTTTTTGTCCTTGCAATAGTTCACTGAGAATGATGTTTTCCAGTTTCATCCATTACAAAGGACATGAACTCATCATTTTTTATGGCTGCATAGTATTCCATGGTGTATATGTGCCACATTTTCTTTTTTTTTTTTTTTTTTTTTGAGACAGAATCTCGCTGTCGCCCGGGCTGGAGTGCAGTGGCGCGATCTCGGCTCACTGCAGGCTCCGCCCCCTGGGGTTCATGCCATTCTCCTGCCTCAGCCTCCCCCGTGCCACATTTTCTTAATCCAGTCTATCGTTGTTGGACATTTGGGTTGCTTCCAAGTCTTTGCTATTGTGAATAGTGCCGCAATAAACATATGTGTGCATGTGCCTTTATAGCAGCATGATTTATAGTCCTTTGGGTATATACCCAGTAATGGGATGGCTGGGTCAAATGGTATTTCTAGTTCTAGATCCCCGAGGAATCGCCACACTGACTTCCACAATGGTTGAACTAGTTTACAGTCCCACCAACAGTGTAAAAGTGTTCCTATTTCTCCACATCCTCTCCAGCACCTGTTGTTTCCTGACTTTTTAATGATGGCCATTCTAACTGGTGTGAGATGGTATCTCACTGTGGTTTTGATTGGCATTTCTCTGATGGCCAGTGATGATGAGTATTTTTTCATGTGGTTTTTGGCTGCATAAATGTCTTCTTTTGAGAAGTGTCTGTTCATGTCCTTTGCCCACTTTTTGATGGGGTTGTTTGTTTTTTTCTTGTAAATTTGTTTGAGTTCAATGGAGATTCTGGATATTAGCCCTTTGTCAGATGAGTAGGTTGCAGAAATTTTCTCCCGTTCTGTAGGTTGCCTGTTCACTCTGATGGTAGTTTCTTTTGCTGTGCAGAAGCTCTTTAGTTTAATTAGATCCCATTTGTCAATTTTGGCTTTTGTTGCCATTGCTTTTGGTGTTTTAGACATGAAGTCCTTGCCCACGCCTATGTCCTGAATGGTATTGCCTAGGTTTTCTTGTAGGATTTTAATGGTTTTAGGTCTAACATATAAGTCTTTAATCCATCTTGAATTAATTTTTGTATAAGGTGTAAGGAAGGGATCCAGTTTCAGCTTTCTACATATGGCTAGCCAGTTTTCCCAGCACCATTTATTAAATAGGGAATCCTTTTCCCATTTCTTGTTTTTGTCAGGTTTGTCAAAGATCAGATAGTTGTAGATATGCGGCATCATTTCTGAGGGCTCTGTTCTGTTCCATTGATCTATGTCTCTGTTGTGGTACCAGTACCATGCTGTTTTGGTTACTGTAGCCTTGTAGTATAGTTTGAAGTCAGGTAGCGTGATGCCTCCAGCTTTGTTCTTTTGGCTTAGGATCGACTTGGCGATGTGGGCTCTTTTTTGGTTCCATATGAACTTTAAAGTACTTTTTTCCAATTCTGTGAAGAAAGTCATTGGTAGCTTGATGGGGATGGCATTGAATCTATAAATTACCCTGGGCAGTATGGCCATTTTCACGATATTGATTCTTCCAACCCATGAGCATGGAATGTTCTTCCATTTGTTTGTATCCTCTTTTATTTCATTGAGCAGTGGTTTGTAGTTCTCCTTGAAGAGTTCCTTCACATCCCTTGTAAGTTGGATTCCTAGGTATTTTATTCTCTTTGAAGCAATTGTGAATGGGAGTTCACTCATGATTTGTCTCTCTGTTTGTCTGTGATTGGTGTACAAGAATGCTTGTGATTTTCGTACATTGATTTTGTATCCTGAGTCTTTGCTGAAGTTGCTAATCAGCTTAAGGAGATTTTGGGCTGAGACAATGGGGTTTTCTAGATATACAATGATGTCATCTGCAAACAGGGACAGTTTGACTTCCTCTTTTCCTAATTGAATACCCTTTATTTCCTTCTCCTGCCTGATTGCCCTGGCCAGAACTTCCAGCACTATGTTGAATAGGAGTGGTGAGAGAGGGCATCCCTGTCTTGTGCCAATTTTCAAAGGGAATGCTTCCAGTTTTTGCCCATTCAGTCTGATATTGGCTGTGGGTTTGTCATAGATAGCTCTTATTATTTTGAGATAGGTCCCATCAATACCTAGTTTATTGAGAGTTTTTAGCATGAAGGGTTGTTGAATTTTGTCCCTGTCTGACAGCTTTGAAGAGAGTAGTGGTTCTCCCTGTACTGTTTCTTAAGATTTTCTGTAGAAGAATTCTTAGTATACACCACTTTGTGGACAGAGCATAGGTCCTCACTAAAACACATTGAAACATTTTATCAACTAACTAGTCAAAGATGGAAAATGCAACCCAAGAGTCTAGATGAGCTTGTCAAAAGGCAAAGTAATAATAATAATAACATTAATGTATGTGCTACTTATTTCAGACAATAGTGTATGCCAATCATTAGAACATTTACTTTACACACCACACATATACCATTCTCCATAAATGTTAACATTCTTCCGCTCCTGGTATCATTTTCTAAGGAGATACCTGCTTCATGAGACTGATTCTTAGACTTTTGAGAAGAAAAGTCAGGAGGGATGGAGGGGTTGTAGAAGGCAAAAAGAGGCACATGGATGTATAAGCTTGAGGGTGAGAGCAGTAGGTTTTAAAAGTTTTGGGGGGTGGAATGTTGAGAAGAATTATCAAACTACGTGTGTGTGTGTGTGTTTGTATAGGTATACAGGTACATATATGTGTAACAACACTCAGATTATTTAGAAATTGATTATTTAAAATTACCTTATTTGCACAAATTATGTTTTATTAAATTTATTAATGTATATGGTTCTTAATTAACCAATATAACACTCTGGGAAGAGCACCATGATGACAGCTCAGCATTCCACATTAATCATCTCTTTTCATCACAAAAGTCATGAATTTAAGGCAGATATTTGTGCCACATTTTGTGTCTAAGGACACTGATGTTTAGGGAGACCAAATTTCTGCCTAGGAACCCATTGCTAACCATTCAGTTAGTTCCAGTCCGAATTCAGATCTTTGGAATGCAAGGCTCTTTCAAGGCACAGCCTCTTTCTGCTCAGGACACACTCTCTAGTCATTTCCTCTAATAAGCTGAAGTATCTCTCTGTCCACAGCTGTTGGTGCTTCAAATAAAACCAACAGTAGCTTTAGCTGCTAGGGACACATTCCCATTTTCTCCTATCCATCTTGAACTCGCTCACACACTGGTTTTATTAGGTCCCAAGCCTGTTTAGATTTATAACCCACTAAATTCTCATCTGGCTATTTTTTGGGGGTTCAAAAATCTGCCTTCAGACTAGCTTTGGCAAGAGAAAGATGTTCTGCCTCTTAGCTTTACCCTGCTAAAGACCCCAGATCACAATCCACCCAGCACTGTGTGCCATTAGATCCATCTGCTCTGGGAGGGGAGGAGATATTCCAGCTCTTGAAATATTCAGTCTGTGTGTCAAACACTTATGTGTCTCCCATGGCATGGGTAACTTAGCCTGGGAAGTGCCCTGCCTTTCTCACTTCATCAAAATAATCACTATCAGCACTCTTTACTTTGGTATGACACAACACATGTTGTAAACTGCTTTTACATACATTAGTTATTCCACGAATTACAAACACTCAAATATAAGGACACATAAAATTTGGAAAATAGAGTAAAAAAAGCTAATTATGCCATCTACCCTAATACAGCAGTAATGATAATGAGAAATCCCTGAATGTTTTATTCATGTGCATTCATTCGTTTTATTTTAATTTAACATAGGGTAATGGAATTCTTTCTTGGTACTATACAAAAGTAACTTTAATCATGATTCTAGTTTTAATAAAGGCTACCATTCCTCAACCAACTATATTCAATGCACTAGGTGTTTACACATATTATCAATTTATTTATTTTTTTAAAAAAACCTATTAAACTAGTAACATTTTTCTTGTTGTACTAGTCAGAAAATGAGGGTCCACAAAGATCAAATTGAATTGCTTAAGATAACTTGATACTTCTGTTTTATAAGAAACAATGTGTTACTGATGTTAATTTTTATATGATCTTAATTTTTGCTTATATGTGACACTGAAATAATATTCATATATTTTAGATTATTAGGTTAGTTTTTGAAAATCAGTACTACTAGATCAGTATACATAAACACACTTTTTAAGTTTAGCGATATAAGTTGAAGAATAAAATGCTCCAAAGAAACTGACAATAATTTACACTATACTAGCTGTTCATTTCACAGAACAATTGCTAGATTTGGTTGAAACATGATACTTCATTAGTGTTCTAATTTCTTTTCCCTTATGGACACATTTTTTTTCTCATATGCAGGTAAGGATTTTTATTTTCTGTTGTCTGCATATATCTGTTATCTCTGGCCTATTGGAATCTTAATGTTTTTTCTAATCATATATAGAGAAGTTGTAATTACAGTTTAAGGTGTGTGTGTGTGTGTGTGTGTGTGTGTGTGTGTGTGTGTGTTCATGTGTGTGCATACACAAGAGAGAAAAGTTTGGGGAACCTTTAAAGGATGCATGTATCTGCTCAGCATCCATTCCTCCCTCTTCTGGTAATAGCACCCAATTTTCCTTTAGGAACCCATGATCTGTATGCTAAGTCCATCCATCTAGGTAAGTTGAGGTGCCATCAACATTGGATACTGCATCCTTCTGGCCATAGGAATGGATTTGGGTCTGAGAACCAAATTTAAGATGAGGGCAATGAAAGAGCTGCCCAGAGTTTTGCTGGAACTCTTGAGAAAATGGTCTCTACTTACTCTGGGGAACATAAGCCTGCAAATACAGTTTTGGCCCTCATGGTGATCACATTTTTCCCAGAGAAAGATTTCCTGAGAATAAAGGTACCACTGAGGAGAGCAAACTCAGACTACATGGAGAGATATCATTTCAGTTTCCTGATTCTGTTAAGAGTAAAATCAATCCTAGATGTAATCTTTCAGTCATACAAGACTCTTATTTAAGTCAGTTAAGTTGAATTCCATCACTTCTATCAAATACTGTCTGGTAAACCTGTGTTCACCTGCCAGTTGCAGATTGATAGATGACCAGGTCTCAGATAAACACACCCCCTGCTGATTTCTTAAATGTCTTGCTTCACATCCCCTTTATTAGCATTCAACCCTTTTTTGTTTGAGTGCTGTGACTTCTGCTTGGAAACTCCCATAAGCGGTACCTGAATGTCAACAGCAAATGTTCTTTGGATGCCTTTGTTTTCTGTTACTTTCCATTTTCCCTTGAGCCAAGCCTGTCCCTGAGCCTCAGTCATACCTTCAGTATGGAGTTCAATATCAGTGATCAAGACAGATGTTTACAGTGTCATCATTAACTTTAACCCCCAAGCACCATAGAAGATGCTCAAAAATGTCTGTTGACCAAATGATTGCATAGATAAATTTTACCAATATTCTGACATATTTGAACCATCCCCCAAAGGAAAAAAACATTTATTTTTCTTGTATTTGACACTTTCCTATGAAACTACACAAAGAACACCAGGTGTCCTTGGTGTTAAACTTTATTTATGTGAATTTTATTAAAATGTATTATTCACTGCCTAAGTTCATAGCTCACACAGCTCAAGCTATTGCTGAAATGTAAACTTCCTAATAAACAAGATTTATACGATAAGGTCACAAGTGATCATGACAACCAAGATATTACAAACAAATAAATGATTCCATGTAATTATGGTCCCAAGCATGGTCCCAAACCAGCATCTGTTTAATCTCAAGGATGATTCTGAAGGAGTTGAAGAAAATAAGTCCTCCTTTAGAATCATCCTTGGGGTTAAACAGATCCTGGTTCTGAGAGAGAATTGTCTTTCTTACCAAATCCTACTAGGAATAGAACAGGGCCTAGAATTAACCTAATATTGTCCCAGCCTTAATCATATTATCTTCTTTTGATGTCGTTGTCTGGCTCTTTTAGAGATGTTAGCTGTACTCAGGCACACATAATTCCTTCTTAACTCTTTTTATCTGTAGATTTTCATGTCTCAGATTTTGTTAATTGACAGCAGGATGGCTCTTTTATCAAATGAAAATAATTGTTTTTTCCTGTATTTTCTTCATTAGCATTTCTGGTAAGCATGTTAAAAAAAAAAAAAAGATAATTCCCTGTCTGCCCCTCACTTCCCTTTCTCTCCTACCTCTTGCTAAGCTGCAAGTTCCTTCCCTCTCTTAATACGTGACTTGAGCCATAAGACTTTAACTTCTTGGTTGCTTTGGCAAGTATTTTCTAATTATTTTCTTTCCAAATAATTTGATTTGCATTTTAGAATGGTGGGGTCACAAGAATATGTTATTTTCATTTAAAAATTCAAATTCAAATCATAACTTTTATGATTTCAAATTAATTTACTTACTAATCTCTAAACACACCTATTTGGAAAAATAGTTTGGCAATAATATTTAAATTATGTAATAACATCATTTCTGTTCTCCAAATTGAATATGAACCTCACCATCCAGATGCTAAGTCTTCTTGCCATATCTGGTGCTTACAACATGCTTGCTCAAGCATAACAATTTGCATATATCAATTATTGCCATTTTGTAACTATAGCTATTGCTGTGTATACTACGAAGGCATGGAAAGTCAATGAAGAGGTTTCATCTCATTTCACGTATTCTTTAATAGCACTGAAAATCGTTTACACATGAAGTCTACATAATTCCTTTTCTTTACTTATTAAAAGAGCTTTGTTATTTCGGACTGCCTAAATGCACTTATACATATATTCACACATGTATACACCTTGCCTGTAAATATATTATAATTACAGATTACAGACTAATTAGAGTGTTATTTATGCCTGAAGATTACACTAATTATACATGAAGTTATTATGGAAAACCTGGCAAAGGCTATGTGAGTAATTGCTATAAAATTATAAGTGTATGCAATATAATTTTATGATTATTTGTACCATATGAAATAGTAACTTGCCAAAAATCAAACCAGAAGGGTGTTGTGAATCTGTTATCTATGTCCTTTTAATAGTGTTGAGCCTTAGCAATGCCAAAAGCACAGCTTGCTTTGGTTTCAAGGACAGAGGCCTTGGGAGCAGAGCTAAGTACAAACTGCTGCGGGATGTGCTATAGATGCCTATTTTGGAGTTTGTAGATAAATGGTGAACATGGAGTTAAGGGGTAATCATGAGTTACTCTGCAACATTTTTAGTATTCTAATATTATTATTATTAATTGATGAATATAGAAACAATGAATGAGAAATAACAAAAATAGTAGTAGTATGTGTCACCTGTGTTTCAAGCATTGTCATAACATTTTATACATAATGACTTCATCACATGGCCACATCAGCTCTGTGAGGTACAATATTTCTGTTAACTATCGCAAGGACAAAAAACCAAACACCACATGTTCTCATTCATAGGTGGGAATTGAACAATGAGAACACTTGGACACAGAAAGGGGAACGTCACACACTGGGCCTGTTGTGGGGTGGGGGGAGGGGGGAGGGATAGCATTAGGAGATATACTTAATGTAAATGACGAGTTAATGGGTGCAGCACACCAACATGGCACATGTATACATATGTAACAAACCTGCACGTTATGCACATGTACCCTAGAACTTAAAGTATAAAAAAAAAAAAAAGAGATGAAGAGTCAAGACTCAGAGACACTAAGTATCGAGCCCCAGTCACACAACCATTAAGTGACAGAGAAGGGATTCATTCATATCTGAAAAGACTGCCTCTGGGACTTCATGCTCTTTAACTATCCAATCTTTTTTAGAGACAAAGGATGCCAGTTGTTCATTCTCACTGCATTTCTTTCTCTTTGGCTTTAAATGTATCCACAACAATACACATTTTTAGTTATTTTGCTCCAGCCTCAGGAATGGGAATAGCTTCACCGACTTAAATTATGAAGACTTTCATTTTCAGCTCCTTTTGACCTTGCTCCCTTTCTCTTTCCTTTATGCTAGCCCACTCTTTTTCCTTTCATCACACCCTTCTCTTGGCTTTCAAAAATAAGATTGCACCCTTATTGACAAACGTCCTTTAATACTGACTCTCCATAAATCTACTAACCTGTTATCCCTTTTCAACATCAGCTTCATGAAGAGTGGCCTGTGCTCAATCTCTCCACTTTAGCTGCTAATTACACCGCAGCCTAGGATGCCATAAAAGCCCCTCTCTTAAATGTCTCCATTGACTGAAAGATTTTTTTCCCTCTCACTGTGTTAGTAGATTTATACTGATATATAAAATACCGCACATTTTTAATATACACAATTTGATGAGTTTGGACATGTATGTATACTTGTGAAACCATCGTCACAATCAAGCTAATAGAATATCCATCAACTTTAAAAGTTTCCTTGTGCCTCTTTGTTTTAGGTTGTTTTTGTTGTAGGAACACTCAACATGGCCGGGCACGGTGGCTCACACCTGTAATCCCAGCACTTTGGGAGGCTGAGGCAAGTGGATCACCTGAGGTCAGGAGTTCAAGACCAGACTGACCAACATGGCGAAACCCCATCTCTACTAAAAACACAAAAATGTGGGTGTGGTGGTGGGCGCCTGTAATTCCAGTTTCTTGGGAGGCTGAGACAGGAGAATCACTTGAACCCAAGAGGCAGTGGTAGCAGTGAGCTGATATCGTGCCAATGCACTCCAGCCTGGGTGACAGAGTGAAAAAAACCAAAAAAAAAAAAACTCAAAATCTATACTTAAAAATTTTAAAACAAAAACTATTGCTAATATAATTTTTAGAACTTATGTATATTAAATAACTGAAACTTTATGTCAACTGAATAACAACTCCCCATTTTCCTATCCACCAGCTCCTGGAAAAAACCATTCTAGTCTCTGCTTCTATTAATTTGACTATTTTAAATACCCCCAATGAGTGAAATAATACAGATGACATGGTCTCATATGTAGAAAATCCTAAAGACTACACACACACACACACACACACACACACACACACACACACACACACAGTGTTAGAACTAATAAATTTAATAAAGTTGCAGAACGCAAAATCAACATACAGAATTTAGTTGTGTTTCTATATACGAAAAATAAAATATCTAAAATAAGTTTTTAGAAATCTGATTTACAATAGCATCAAAATGAATAAAATGTGAAGCTAGATGCACTGGCTCACGACTGTAACCCTAGCACTTTGGGAGGCTGAGACAGGCGAATCACCTGGGGCCAGGAGCTCAAGACGAGCCTGGCCAACGTGGTGAAACCCTGTCTCTATTAGAAATACAAAAATTAGCTGGGCATGATGGTGTGTGCCTGTAGTCTCAGTTACTTGGGAAGCTAAAGCAGGAGAATTCCTTGAACTTGGGAGGCAGAGGTTGCAGTGAGTCCAAATCATGCCACTGCACTCCAGCCTGGGCAAGAAAACAGGACCCCATCTGAAAAGAAATATGCAGAAATAGACTATACCAAGAAGATAAAAAATGTTTACTGAAAACTATCAAACATTGATGAAGCATTATGAAGAAGTCGCCAATAAATGAAAAGACATCGATGTTCATGGATTAGAAAACGTAACATTGTTAAAATGCCCTTACTACCCAAATTAATCTACGGATTCTTACTATCTTCATCAAAATCCCATTGTATTTTTTACATAAATTAAAAAGCAGAATCCTAAAATATATATGAAACCACAAAAGATGAAAAATTGCCAAAGTGATCTTGAGAAGGAACAAAGATAGAGGCATCCCACTTCCTGAATTGAATATATATTACAAAGTTCCAGCATTAAAACAGTATGGTACTGTCATAAAATCTAATGGAACAAAATGGAGTTTCCAGAAATCTATATCTATATTTATATATGCAGGTATACACAGACATATATTTATGTATGTGTGTACATATGTATATGTTCATGCACATACTGATCTTCAACAAGGGTGTCAAGAATACACAACTGGAAAAAGTAGGCTTTTCACTAAATAGTGTTGGGAAAACTAGACATTCACATTAAAAATAATGAATTTGGACCTTTATGTTACAGCTCCCACAAAAATCCCTCATTGTGTTTTATTCATTTGCTTTTTTTTTCAACTTTTATTTTAGGTTCAGCAGTACATGCATAGGTTTGTTACATGAGTAAATCGCATGTTGCAGGGGTTTGGTGTACAAATAATTTTGTCACCCAGGTGGTGAGCACAGTACTTGACAGGTAGTTTTTCAATGATCCCTCTACTCCCACCCTTCCCCCTCAAGTAGGTCCTAGTGTCTGTTGTTCCCATCTTTGTGTCCATTTGTACTCAATGTTTAGCTCCTACTTATAAGTAAAAAAGTGTGAAATTTGGTGGGCTGTTCTTGCATTAATTCACTTAGGATAATGGCTTCTAGCTGTCACCATGTTGCTGCAAAGGAATGATTTCATATTTTATGGCTGCGTAGTATTCCAAAGTATACATGTAGCACATTTTCTTTATCAAGTCCACAATTGAGGGGCATCTAGGTTGATTCCATGTCTTAGCTTTTGTGAATAGTGCTGTGATGAATTTACAAGTGCATGTGTCTTTTTGGTTGAATGATTTATATTCCCTTGGGTATATACTTAGTACTACAATTACTGGGTTTAATGGTAGTTATGTTTTAAGTTCTTCGAGAGATCTCTAAACTTTCTGCAATGGCTGAACTAATTTACATTCCCACAAACAATGTATAAGCATTCCTATTTTTTTCACAACCTTTCCAAAACCTGTTATTTTTGACTTTTAAATAATAACCATTCTGACTGGTGTGAGATGATATATCATTGTAGTTTTGATTTGCATTTCTCTAATGATTACTGATGTTGAGCATATTTTACATGCTTGTTGGATGCATGTATGTCTTCTTTTGAGAAGTTTCTGTTTATATAGTTTGCCTATGTTTTAATGAAGTGGTTTGGCTTTTGCTTGTTGATTTGTTTACGTTCTTTATAAATTCTGGATATTAGACTTTGAATTTAATATCCAATATTTACAAAGTATTCATCCAACTGGATGAATTTTCTCCCATTCTGCGGTTTGCCTGTTTACTTTGTTGACAATTTCTTTTGCTGTCCAGAGGCATCTACTGAATACTCCACACAACAACATAATATAATATACATTCTTCTTATCTGCACAAAGCACATACTCTAGGATCAACATGCTCAGCCATGAAGATATCTCAATAAATACAAAAAAGAACCAAAATTATACCAACAACACTTTCAGACCACAGCACAATAAGATACAAATAAATACCAACAAGATCTCTAAAAATTATATAATTATATTGAAATTAAACAACCTGCTCCTGAATAAGTTTTAGATAAAGAGTAAAATTAATGCAGAAATCAAAAAATTCTTTGAAGCTAATGAAAACAAGAATACAACACATCAGAATCTCTGGGACATAGCCAAAGCAGGGTTAAGAGGAAAGTTTATATTGCTAAATACCTACATTCAGAAGTTAGGTAGATCTCAAATTAACAACCTAATATCACAAATGAGATTAATATGTAACAATTCATACAAAAGATCAATGAAACCAAAAGTTGATTCTTCAAAAGGATAAACAAAATTGATAGACTTCCTGCTAGATTAACAAAGAAAAAAATTTAAATATATACAATCAAAGATGAAAAACGTAACATTATGACTGACTCCATAGAAATGAAAAAAAACCATAGAGACTATTATGAACACCTCTAGCACACAAACTAGAAATCATAGAATAATTGGATACATTTCTGAAAACATACAACCTCCAAAGATTTAACTAGGAAGAAATTAAATGCTGAATAGACAAATAACAAGTTCCAAAACCAAATCAGTAATAAAAAATCTATCATCCAGAAAAAGCCCTGGACCAGTTGGCTTCACAGTTGAATTCTACTAGATTTAGAAAGAAGAGCTGGTACCAATCCTACTGAAATATTCCAAAAAATTGAGGAAGAAGCACTACTCCCTAACTCATTCTATGAGGCCAGCATTATTGTGATAACAAAATCTGGTAGAGATACAATGGAAAATAAAAATTTCAGGCAAACACTGATGATGAACATTGATGCAAAAAATCCTCAACTAAATACTAGCAAACGCAATCCAGCAACATATCAAAAAGCTAACTCACTACTGTAAAGTAGGCTTTATTCCTGGGATGCTAGTTTGGTTCAACATAGCTAAATCAATAATGTGATTCATCACATAGACAGAACTAAATAGAAAGACTAGATGATAATCTCAATAGACAGAGGAGGCTTTCAATAAAATTAAACATCACTTCATGGTAAAACACTCAACAAACTAGACATCAAAGGAACATACCTCAGAATAATAGGAGCCATCTAGAAAAAGCAACAGCCAACATCATACTGAATGGGCAAAAGCTGGAAGCATTCCCCTTGAGAATTGGAACAAGACAAGGACTCCCAGTCTCACCATTCCTATTAAACATAGTACTGAAAGTCTAGCCAAAGCAATCAGACAAGAGAAAGAAATAAAAGGCATCTAAATAGGAAGGGAAAAAGTCAAAGTATCTCTTTTCACAGACAATATAATTCTATACCCAGAAAATCCCATAGTCTCTGCCCATAGGCACTTAGAACTGATAAACAATTTCAGTAACGTTTCAGGATGCAAAATTAATGTACAAAAATCAGTATCATTTCTATGTACTAAAACAACCAAGCTGAGAGCCAAATCAACAGCACAATCTCGTTTATAATAGCCAGAAAAACAATAAAGTAGGTAGAAATACAGCTAACCAGGGAGGTTAAAGATCTATACCGTGACAATTACAAAACACTGCTGAAATCAGGGATGACACAAAAATAGAAAAACATTCCATGCTCATGGATAGGAAGAATCTATATTGTTAAAATAGCCATAGTGCCCAAAGCAATTTACAGATTCATTGCTATTCCTATCAAACTATCAATGTCACTTTATTAGTTTGTTCTCACGCTGCTATAAATAACTACCTGAGACTGGGTAATTTATAAAGAAAGGAGGTTTAATTGACTCACAGTTCCACAGGCTGTACAGGAGGCATGGATGGGGAGTCCTCAGAAAATTTACAATCATGGGGAAAGAGCAAAGGGTAAGCAAGCATGTCTTCACGTGGTGCCAGGAGAAAGAGTGAATGGGAAAGTGCTACACACTTTTAAAAACCCAGATCTCATGAGAATTTACTCACTAGAACTCAGAACAGCAAGGGGGAAATCTGCCTCCACGATCCAATCACCTCTCACTAGGTCCCTTCCATAACATTAGGGATTACAAGATTTGAGTGGGGACAAGGAGCCAAACCATATCAGTCACTTTTCACAAAATTGGAAAATACTATTCTAAAATTCATATGGAACCCACAACAAGCTCAAAAAGCCAAAGCAATTCTAAGAACAAGAGATTGCTGGAGGCATCACACATCATGCTACCCAACTTTGAGCTATACTACAAGGCTACAGTGAACAAAACAGTATGGTATTGGTACAAAAACAGACATATGGGACAATGGAACAGGTTAAAGAACCCAGAAATAAAGCCAGATATGTACAGACATCTGCTAGTCAACAAAATCAACAATAACAAGCAATGGTGAAACAACTCCCTATTCAATAAATGCTGCTGGGTTAACTGGTTAGCCATATGCAGAAGATTGAAACTGAACACCTTCCTTTCACTATATACAAAACTCACTTCAAAATGAATTAAAGACTTAAATGTAAAATATACAACTGTAAGAAACCCTAGAAGAAAACCTAAGAAATATTATTCTGGACATAGGCATTGGCATCTAGTTCATGATGAAGTCTCCAAAAGCAATGGCAACAAAGCAAGAGTAGACAGATGGGACTACAATGTGTTTTAAGTGCAATATCTACTCTATGGGATATGCATTTGGGTTTTTAAACAATTTACTCTCTTCATATTCAAGGCAAACCTGTTTCCTGACTCTCTCCTTATTTCCTCAACCATTGTGAGTTTGTCCTGCTATGTTATTCATTTCCATTTTATTTTCAGCCTCTGGTGCATTTCTTGGGAGATTATAAGTGCCTATATTAGCTGAACAAATAAAGAATGGATTGAAAAATTCAAAGGTGATGATTCTTTTTTATTTTTATTATTTATTCTCTGAAATAGCATTTTTTGTCTACTGATTTTTGCCTTTTCTATTATCTTCCACTAGAATGCAAGCTCCATGAAAACAGGAATTTGTCTGACTTGTTCAATATTTTTACCCTTGGTGTCAAATGCCTGGCAGAATGGTGGGTGCTTAATAAATGAATATTTTATAAATACATGAATGAACATATGCACACTTTGGAATGTCAAAAATATGAGAGTAAATGATGAGAAAGACATTGACAAAACACGAGAAAATAACATTGAAATAGAACAGGAAGGAAAGAGTGCTATACTCTGTTAAGGAGCTACGTGTGTTTAACTATATATATGGATGTGACTGGAGTCATGCAATGATGTGTTAGTCTGTTTGTGTGTGTGTGTTTGTATAAAAGAATCATTGTTTGTTAGACTGTGTGTGTATAAAGACATTATCACATGTCAGACCGCCCCTGAGTGTTTGTTATCTGCATAAGAGTCTAAATGTTAATGCAATATATTTTATGCTACCAAGATAAGGGAAAAGAAAGGCAGTAAGGAAATATTGTGCTTTATTTAATGTTAAATATGTACAAGTAAAAATAATAGAGGACAAGCAAAAATGTCTGATTGTATCATCACATCAGTATTTTAAAGTTGCTCATTATGTGGCATAATCAAATCTTAAACATTCTTTTTTGTCTTGCACTTTTTTTTTGAGGGAAACTAGGGAAAGCTCAGTAAATCACAGGTCCATATACTTTCAGGATGTGAAGTGGTCTCAAGGGACATCTACAGTTTTTGACTCTTTTAACAGGTAAGGGTGTTGGCAAAATAGATGTCAATCATTACTAGAAGTATCTGTTCATTCCTACTCAATATACTGTAAAGATAATGAAGGAAGAGAAAAAACAACCTTCTGATATTCCGCTTGATGGAATGGAAAGTGACAGAACAGTGTTACAACATTTAGGTCTTGCTACTATAATAAATAAATGTCAGAAATAATGCCTTTAAACTCTAAGGAAGACAGGAAAAGGGCAGGATGTAAGTCACCCAGGAAGGACAGGTCTGTTCAGATAATTTATTAACCCTGTTTGATAACTGGCATTCAGCCCTTCATCTAGGGCTGATCATTTGTGCAACCTTTTGCACAAATCCTCCTGCCAGAACTGTCTCACAAGTTAAAACTTTAGTGTCCACACACTTTAGTAGCCAATACCTTGAGCTTCAGCATAAGAAGTTCCTGGATTCAAATATTAACTCTGATACTGACTAGCTATGTGACTAGTGATAAGTGATGCAGCTTCTCCCTGAACCTACTTCTCTGAGGATAAATGGCATTCCTATGTCACAAGGCTGTAACAAGGTAAGCTGGCATTATGTTTTGGAGAAATAGATAAAATAAATGTGTGAAACACACTGCTTGGCATACAATAAAATACTTAATCGTATTAATTTTTTTTAAAAAAGTTATCAACACAACTGTTTACATCAATTAGTTCATTTTATACTTATAATTAAAGTTGGAGAGTGTCTGATATGGTTTGTCTGTGTCCCCACCCAAATCTTATCTTGAATTGTAGTTCCCATAATCCCGCATGTCAAGAGAGGGACCTGGTGGGAGATGTGAGTTAATTAAATCTCTTTCCTTTATAAGTTACCCAGTCTTGGGCAGTTCTTTATAGCAGCATGAGAATAGACTAATACAGTAAACTGGGACCACAGAGATTAGAGTACTAATATGAAGATATCCAGAAATGTGGAAGTGACTATGAAACGTGGAAACAGATAGAGGATGGAATAGTTTGGAGGGCTCAGAAGAGGACAGGAAAATGTGGGAAAATTTGAAACTTCCTACAGACTTGTTGAATGGCTTTGACCAAAATGCTGATAGTGATATAGACAATGAAGTCCAGGCTGAGGTGCTCTCAGATGGAGATGGGAAATCTGTTGGGAACTAGAGTAAGGTTACTCTTGCTATGCAAAGAGGCTGGTGGCATTTTGCCCCTGCCCCAGAGATCTGTGGAACTTTGTACTTGAGAGGGATGATTTAGGGTATCTGGTGGAAAAAATTTCTAAGCAGCAAAGTATTTAGCAGGAAGCAGAGCATAAAATTTTGAAAAAAAATTTGCAGCCTGACAATGCAGTAGAAAAGAAGATCCCATTTTTTTCTGGGGAGATAATCAAGCCCTGAAGAAATTTGCATAAGTAATGAGGAGCCAAATGTTAATCACCAAGGCAATGGGAAAAGTGTCTCCAGATCATGACAGAGACCTTCACAGCAGCCCATCCCATCAGAAACCTGGGGGTCTAGGGGAGAAAAGTGGTTTCCTAGGCCAGATCCAGGGTCCCCCTGCTGCGCACAGCCTTGGGACTTGATGCTCTGCTTCCCAGCCATTCCAGCCATGACTAAAAGGGGCCAATGTACAGCTCAGGCCACTGTTTCAGAGTGTGCAAGCCCCAAGTCTTGGCAGCTTCCACATTGTGTTGAGCCGGCTGGTGTGCGGAAGTCAAGAATTGAGGTTTGGGAACCTCTGTCTAGATTTCAGAGGATGTATGGAAACACCTGGATGTCCAGGCAGAGGTGTGCTGTACAGGCAAGCCCTCATGGAAAACCTCTGCTAGGGCAGGGTGGAACGAAAATGTGGGGTTGGAGCCCCCGCACAGAGTCCTCACTTGGGCTCTGCCTAGTGGAACTATGAGAAGACAGCCACTGTTCTCCAGACCCCAGAATGGTAGATCCACCAACAGCTTGTGCCAGTCGCCAGGAAAAGCCATAGACACTCAACACCAGCCCATGAAAGCAACCAGGTGGGGGCTGTATCTGCTAAGCCATGGGAGTGAAGCTGCCCAAGACCATTGGAACCTACCTCTTGCATCGGTGCCCCTAGATGTGAGACATGAAATTGAAGGAGGTAATTTGGAAGTTTAAGGTTTGACTGCCCCACTGAATTTGGGAGTTGCATGGGGCATGTAGCCTCTTCATTTTGGCCAATTTCTCATATTTGGAATGGCTGCTATTATCCAATGCCTGTACCCTCATCATATCTAGTAAGTAACTAACTTGCTTTTGATTTTACAGGCCCATAGGTGGAATAGGTAGAAGGGACTTGCCTTGTCTCAGATAAGACTTTGGACTTGGACTTTTGGGTTAATGCTGGAATGAATTAGGACTTTGAGAGACTGATGGAAAGGCATGATTGCTTTTGAAATGTGAGTACATGAGATTTGGGAAGGGCCAGAAGCAGAATGATATGGTTTGGCTGTGTCCTCACCCAAATCTCATCTTGAATTGTAGTTCCCATAATCCCCATGTGTCATGGAAGGGACCCAGTGGGAGATAATTGAGTCATAGGGGTGGTTAACCCATGCTACTGTTTTTTGTGATAATGTGTGAGTTGAGTTCTCACAAGATCTGACGGTTTATAAGGGGTTTCCCTCTCTTTTCTTGGCACTTCTCCTTCCTGCCTTCATGTGAAGATGGATGTGTTTCCTTTCCCTTCCACCATTTTCGTGAGGCCTCCCCAACCATGTGGAACTGTGAGTCCATTAAACCTCTTTTTTTAATAAATTACCCAATCTTGGGTATGTCTATATTAGCAACATGAGCATGAACTAATAGAGTGTCTTTATTTATCTTTTTTATTTTATGGGTAAGAAAATTGTGGTTCAAGGAATTGGATTGTATTTCCATCATTATGCAGGGTCTATCTCATCTCTTTGCCATTAAACAGCTGAACTAAATTTGAAAAATGGTCCAATATTTGACATCCACACAAGCCCAGTGTTCTATGTCCTTAACATTTCCCTTTTCACATAGGCCTCCTGTGAAGCTCTCTCCCTTCCTTTGATACCCTTCCCCACTTTCTGAACCATTCAGTGCTTTAGATTCTGCTGACTTTGCCTGTATGCTCCTTGTTTCAAACTTTTTTGTGCCTCCACCAAACTGGCTGATTGTGTTTGACATCCTGACATTCTCTGTATCCTCTTGCTAAACTTTCTTCAGGGAGGGACTTCCCCTCACCCACTGTCCCATGTTCTTCAATTCTTTTCCAGCTCCTCCACTATTCTGGGCTGAGCCCTGCTTTCAGGACACCAGCCCACTCTGGAACACAGGATTTCTTGGGGAGGAAAAGTCTCCAAATTATATCATACTCTTCACAATTCACTTTAACTGATCATGGTCTACAACTTAGGCTGTTTAACTTTGTCTTCTAGCCATCTCTCCCATCAACCCTCAGTCTGTCCTCAGACAGCCTTTCTTAATAGACTCATTTCTGGTCTCATACACAACACCTGGTTCTCAGGCAGAATTCTTCATGTAGTCCCTTCCTCTCTCAAATATGACTCACATATGCTCCTGGATTTGGTGTACCACTTCCAGTCACAAAGAAAAAAATCCTCTTCTATCTAGTATATATCCACCTGCTATAGTTTTTCAGCCTTATGATTAATTAGTGGTGCGTCAAGCCTTGAACTTTTTATTGCTCCATTTTTTTTTTCAACTTATTATTGGCCATCTTTGTACATATTGTGGAACACATAAACCCACAAAAGAGGCCTGACTGGCTCACAGACAACAGAGGAAAATGCAGTACAATGCCAGCATAAGATTAACTAATGAATTACGTGACTTCAAGAGCAAGGAGTCGGCCGGGCGCGGTGGCTCACGCTTGTAATCCCAGCACTTTGGGAGGCTGAGGCGGGCGAATCACGAGGTCAGGAGATCAAGACCACGGTGAAACCCCGTCTCTACTAAAAATACAAAAAATTAGCCGGGCGTGGTGGCGGGCACCTGTAGTCCCAGCTACTCGGAGAGGCTGAGGCAGGAGAATGGCGTGAACCCGGGAGGCGGAGCTTACAGTGAGACGAGATTGCGCCACTGCACTCCAGCCTGGGTGACAGAGCGAGACTCCGTATCAAAAAAAAAAAAAAAAAAAAAAAAAAAAAGAGCAAGGATACTTTCAAAGGTGTGTGGAGAGATAAAAAATGGAGACCCATTCAATCTCTGTATTTTTCTCTGGGCAAGTCAAAGCTTTGTGTTTTTTTGTTTATCTTTTTTTGTTTGTTTGTTTGTTTTGTCTGACCTTCTCACATGGGAGGGGAGAGGCCAGATGGTGCCAGATGGGGATGTAACAGTGTTACACAAAACACAGCCTCTGGGGACACCCCCACACATATCCCACATCATGAGACAGCCACCAGACCTTTTTCAAAGGGTCCATCCCATTCTCCACTTGAGTGTCACAGCTGAAGGGGATTAGTGACAGCTTAGGGGAGAGGAATTTTGGATTGTGAAGGGTGTTTTTTTGCTCCACTTTTTTATTTCCCCCTTCACTAGTTAAATCTAAGGGACACTTAAACTTGGAGCCTGCTATTATTTTGCCTTGACCACTGTGTGACCTTCATTTCCTGGAGCTGATTCAGATGAATTCTAGAACAGCATTAGAGTTTGTTGATCTTTTACCCTCTCCTGTCTCATTACAAATGCTATGAAATTTATCTTGGGTTATCTTTTTCCAACGTATAAAGCCTTTGGTATCAATCAAACTGGACAGCTTGGGGATGATGCAGAATGTAGGCATGATTCACTGTGAGAAACACCCTCTGAGAAACTTCCCCTTTGGCTCTTCCCACATTAGCCGTGACCCTCAATCCAACTCAGAACGGAGAGGAAGCAATCAGGCATTCCCTAAATGTCTTTAGGCCTTGTCTGATTCTTGATGATGGTGAAAGAAGGATAGACTTGAAATTACAGCAGTTCCAATACAAACCAGGGACAAAGGAAGGTTCCTTTCATCCAAGAGCGATATTACGGCAGGACTTCTCTTGCCTTAGTGACACTGATACACTCTCATCTCCTTCCTCAATCTTCAAGAAAAGCATATACAGCAAAGCATGATCAAGAGAGATAAACAGTTTTAATATAGTTTTTCAGTAGTGTATGGTTGCATGTGTTTAAGGTGAAAAAATTGCAAAAGTGGCCCACCTCTTCACACTTCCACACTGGAAGGCAAGCTTGCAAAGAATGGTGATGGACAGCCATTTTGTTCTGCACTTTCAAATACGTTGCTTGAGGTCCAAAGTACTTAAAATGACTTGCCTAAAGCCACACAGAGAATTAGCACAAAGAAACAGTGTCACATCATCAAAGAGAAGGAGGGCTTTGATGTTCAACCAAACAAAGTGTCTGATCCTGGTGCCGTGCCCAATGCAAGTGATTATAAGAAGATTTTATAACTCTCTCAGTTCCAACTCATTCTTTTCTTAAAGTAGAGATGAAAATACCTATTTCGCTGGGTAATCATGAGAATTTTTTAAAAATGAAAATTAAAAACATAAAAGATACAGTCTTGTTATAGCCATTCCTGGCACATAGTAGCTTTTATGTTAATTGTCAAATGTTCTCATTCCATCAGTCAATGGTTTCTTACAGCACAAACACCATGGTCTCTGAAATAGTTACTCTAGCTGCTCTGCCTCAGCTCTGGGTGCTCTGGTGCAGCCAGGATACAGTGAAAGAATCACCTCTTCCCCCCTTTGACAGGGATGCAAGGGCCTCCTTTTATTTTTACAGATATCCTTGGCATCAGAAGGGGGTAAGCTGCACAGAGTCATTCTCAGAAAGTGCCTTGAGGGATGAGGAAGGTACTATTGCATCATCCCAGAATAACTCCTACTCCTGAAGTGACTGTGGTTGGTGAGGGCACTTATGCTATCAGCAACATGGGTTTTTCTGTTACCTGAAAAAGTGGTAAGTCAGCCAACATAAACCTGTGCTCAGATGAACATGAAGCCCCCATTTCCTAAAAGACAGAACACCAATCCATTGTATTTCTAAGCATCTGAGTGACCCTCCTCTCCTGGGCCCTCCTGCCAACCCACCACAAAACAACTGCCAGCAGGCATTCACACCCTTTGGGCACACATTCAGTTCTGACACCCCTGGCATCCGTCTCTCCAACTTTTTCCTCCTTCTCAATTGTATTAGTCTGTTTTGACACTCTTATAAGGACATACCTGAAACTCGGTAATTTATAAAGAAAAAGAGGTTTAATGGACTCGGTTTCACATGGCTAGGGAGGCCTCACAATCATGGAAGAAGGTGAAGGAGGAGCAAACGCATTTCTTACATGGCGGCAGGCAAAAGAGCATGTGCAAGGGAACTGCCCTTTATAAAACCTTCAGATCTAGTGAGACTTATTCACTATCATGAGAACAGCACAGAAAAAAACCCACCCCCGTGATTCAATTACCTCCCACTAAGTTCCTCCCATGACACTGAGGATTTTGGGAGCTACAATTCAAGATGAGATTTGGATGGGGACACAGGCAAACCATACCACCAGTATCTTGAACTTTAGAAACAAACCCCATTATCCTACCTGAAAAAACCTTATTTTCTTCTTTTCTTTCATAGCCCTGATACCTGATGCCAGGCATCACTCAGAAAAAGTCCTGTTTATGTACAAAAACTGAAATAGAAACCTTGTCAAACACAAAGGCTGTTTTTCTTCCTTGTTTTCATGGTCAGAAAGTATTTTTCTTCAGAAATGCAATGGCCAGGTATCCACTCCCAATTAAAAAATGTGTGTCATCTAGTCCAGACAAGATTCAAATACCTCCCTGCAAGAGCAAAAACAAAAAAGTTGAGTTTCTATTTTAAAAGAAGATTGAAAGTCTGATTCCCATTGAAAATCCAAATTGAGTTTCAGAAGCAATGGAAATTAATAAACACTTACGGAATTAAAATGACTTGAAACAGAAGCAATAGCTTCACAAGAGGAGAGTGAGTGATTCTCTGTGTAATTTTGAGCATTACAAAGAAATAGGAGAGAGCCCTCAACTAGATAGACTCTCATATGTTTCATATCTAGTTGTTAATCGGTTTGGAACTGATGAAGAGCATCTCAAATTCAGCATTTCCTTGCAAAAGCTTAGCCTGTAGAAGACACCTGTCAAGCCTTATTTCCAGTCTCTGCTGATACATGTGAGATTTTTCACCAACAATGTCAGAAATAGCTAGCAAGCATCGCCACACCTTGGTAAGGGTATAGCAAGATACAGATGAAAACTTACTAAATTTAACACTGACTGGAAGTGGTTTAAAATCCTGGCTTGACTGGCCGGGCGCGGTGGCTCACGCTTGTAATCCCAGCACTTTGGGAGGCCGAGGCGGGCGGATCACGAGGTCAGGAGATCGAGACCACGGTGAAACCCTGTCTCTACTAAAAATACAAAAAATTAGCCGGGCGTGGTGGCGGGCGCCTGTAGTCCCAGCTACTCGGAGAGGCCGAGGCAGGAGAATGGCGTGAACCCGGAGGCGGAGCTTGCAGTGAGCCGAGATTGCGCCACTGCACTCCAGCCTGGGCGACAGAGCAAGACTCCGTTTCAAAAAAAAAAAAAAATCCTGGCTTGACTACATATTGACTTTATGATCCTTGGAAGTTAAATTGGGGAAATAAATATATTTTCAAATTTACATATAGGTAAACTGAGACAGAAGTTCACTTAGACTCTTTCTGACAGTTTGCCCACACATAAATTGAATAATATAATTACTGTCTCACTATTTGTGTGTCTAGGGGTATGTGTAAGTAAAGACCAAATCCAAATTGAGTCATAAGGCACTCTTGTACAGATACACACACACACACACACACACACACACACACACACATAATTTCCAGGTGAAATTGATCAAGAATGGTACTATGCCAAAGCATAAACTATCTAGGTGTTCATTTATCTTAATTTTATATTGAACTATGTGATCAGTTCAACTTATTGATTGTGTCTTGTTTTACATATGTTGAATTGGTTTATTAACATTTGCCTTCATTTTGTTGTTACTCTTGAATTTCATTTCCTGCGATGTGTTTTTCAAGCATCAAGTGGCCTAAATATTTTTTACCTAACATACTTTTGATCTCTGTCTATTAAGTGTAAGGTACTAGTAACTTCAGTATAGTCTTTAAGAGCAGGGACTTCAGATCAATATAGGTTTAAATTCATTTCTACCACTTAGCAGGCATGGCTAACCGCCATATACCTCAGTTTCTACATAATTTTAGATGAGGCTGGCATCTATCATCTCAGTGAAGATTAAGCAGATTAACATATGCATATGTATGTGTGTATATACATGTATATGTGTGTGTGAATGTGTTTGAAAGTTTGAAATATAAAATATAGAGCACTTGCAACCTAAAGCATCCTAATGCACATGGCCATAAAGTATGGAGTACAAGGTAGTAATACAAGTTATTAAGGTGAAATTACTACAACTAATGTACTAATTGTAAATATGTTTTGTTTAATTTTTTTCTAGTCACTCAAAATCACAGCACAACATGGTGATATGCTACATTAAATAAGAACACAATGTATCCTCCGTCCCTCAAAACATTTTCTAAACCAGCTCTTTTCCCTCCATAAAGCAGTTCACCATATGCACATTCATGTCTGAAAGATAGGCAAAAGAAAAACTAGCTATGCGTTCAAAGCCATCCAATTCCCCCGCGTGATCTGGAAATGTAAGTGAAAGGACAGTGACAGATCTCTGAGATAATAGCAGTCGGCGAGATCATGGAGGTGAAGAATCTGTTATCTGATGTAAAGTGCTCATCCATGTGAGGTGAATGAACTCTTTAAGGGGTGCCACTTAGTTCATGGGCAAAGATAATTTACTGAACACTACCCAGTGCCAGAGGCTGCTGAATTCATTCCATTTGACTAAACAGACTCTTCTGATGTACTTGTTTATTCCTTCTTGTTCATCCAAGGCTGTGTCTAACTCATTAGTAAGAAATGACAAAGGATTCATTCACACTCTGTACATTGTATAACTCTGATAATGATCACTCCACATTTCCAGTGCATATGTTTTTGTCTTGGGGAAGTTGTTTCTGCTTTGCTTTGTTTTCAGATGGAGCAAATGTCTTGCTGGCAGTGTGAGAAGGTCACAGTCATTGGAACCCCTCAGACTCAGATTTTCACCTGCTTAGCCACTCACTTTCTGTGTGACTTCAAGAAAATATCTTCATGATCTCAGAAAATGAAAGGCTTGTCGTACAATATGTGATACCAGTTGGTAAAGGAAATTATTGATAAGGTTGCCTTCATCAAATTAAGAGCTAATGTGCATCAAAATATAATCTTAAGAACAACCACTTTTATACAGATACATACTTGTCTAGTACAAACCAATAAGAAAATAACAGTGTGCTAGAAAAGGACACACTTCACAAGATGGAAAATAACGAATGACAGATAAACTTATGAGAAAGTGGTCAACTTTATTAACAATCAGGCAAGTACAGTTAGATAACAGTACCTACTCAGTAGCTGTTGAAAATGAATAATGAATGAATGAGTAAATGCATTAGTGCTAAAAGTTGTAGAGATGTGGAGTAATAATACACTGCTCAGACTATATGGATAGAAGGTAAATTTTGTATAAATATTTTAGAAAAAAGGTGGCATAATCTACTACATCTGTGGAAACTTGTATCTTGTGGCTGTGCCGTTCCAGTACTTCTTCATAATCAATAGTAAAAGTATATGTTTGTCCAAGGAGACATGTGCTAAAACTGTTCATATTATGACTCTTCATATTAGCACAAAACTGGAAACAACCCAGGTATCCGTAAGTAGTAAAAATGTGGTCTAATCAAACAGTGGAATAGTAACTAACATTTAGAATATGGATCACAGCACTTTCAATCAACTTGGATGAATTTCATTAGCATCATCTCGAGTGAAAGAAACAAAATAAGGCAAAGTAAAGACTCAGAGTGTGCGATTGGGTAGGTCATGAGGAGGACTCTTGAATGATTGTCAATATATATCTGGACTGGAACTGAGTTACATTAGTTCTCAAGGTATAAATATGTGTTAAGTTGGCTATTTACATTATAGGCACTTTTGGAATGTGTTTTTTCTCTTTCTACAAGAACGAGATTTAAGTTTAGAAAAGTAATTTCAGTGTGCTCAATATTGTTCATCTGTACCATTATTTAATAAATATATAAAGCTGAGAGTGGTATCCCTGTAATCCCAGCACTTTGAGAGGCCAAGGTGGGAGGATTACTTGAGCCCAGGAATTCAAGACCAGCTTGGGCAACATAATGAGACTTGTCTGTGCAAATAAATAAATCAATAAAATAAAATAAGTAAAAAAATTAGCTGGGTGTGGTGGTACATGCCTTTAGTCCCAGCTACGTGGGAGGCTGAGGCAGGAAGATTGCTTGAGCCCAGGAGGTCGAGGCTGCAGTGAGCCATGAGGACACCCATTGCATTCTACCTTGGGCAACAGAGCGAGACCCTGTCTCAAAAATACTCAAAAAATTTAAAATAAAAAAAGCACAAGGTAGAAATAGTGACACTGGAATTAATGAAGGACAATTTTTACTTTTATGAGTTTTTTATATTTTAATATTGCCCCCTCTGTTGATGTATGCACCCAAGTCCATCCTTAATACCATGGTCAAGAATTGAGAAGTTAGCATCTCTTGTGTTCTGAGAGCACCACTCACTTCTCACCATCCAGTTATTATTAGTGGAAATGGAGAAGTGGCCCTAGAACTTCTAGTCACTCTAGCATGGACCCTATCACCACATCCTCTAATATTGACAACCTCACTACATCTGCTTGACTTTTGAATCATCAGAACTAAGCACAAAGTTTTTATCACCTGTTTTCATGAATCAGTAAAATAAACCAAAGACACCCAGGTCAAAACTCATTTCTCAAAATCTAATTCTTATATATTGTAAATGCAGTGAGGCCAACCTTGGTACTCCCTTTCTTTCTTCTCTAATTATTTTCTAAAGCGTGTATCACGATGTAATTCAGTAAATAGTTTATTAATTTGTCTTGCACAATTATAATGTCTTAGGAGATCAGGGACTTATTTTTTCTGTGTTTGTATTTTCATTTTTCTTTGATGTGAGCATAGCATTTAATAGACATTCAATAAATATGTGTTGAATTAATCAAATACAAAGAAAAAGCTGCTATAGCTATGTTGACACTAAGGAAATACATGCAATGCAAAAATCATTACTAGACCTTAAGAGGATCAGCAAAGAATTTTGAAAAATCTATTGAACATACTTGAAACATAAAAAATTATCAGTATTTATGTATGGCATGATATAACCTCAAATTATATGAAACAAAGCTTGATATAAGTAAAAGAAGACTTTGACAAATCCAAAATTATGGGAAAAGCTTTAACATTCTCCTCTCAACCACAGATCAAGAAGGCAAAAATAATATAGAAGCTTAGAACAAAATTAATAGGATTGATTTAATTAAGGTTGCCTAATTTAGCAAAGAAAAAACAAAGCAGGATGTTTGCTTAATTTTGTATTTTGTTAAATATTTTGGGCTGTATTTGTACTAAAAATATTTATTCAAAATTCAAATTTAACAGGGCATTATATATTTTATCTGAAAAACTTGATATCTAATGGACATATATGAAACATCCAGCGTTTGCCTAATATATGTTATTTTCAGTACATATAAATCATTTTCAAAATATGGGCACATAGTAGCCATATAGTTCACCTCATCTCAAAAATGTAAAATGATTGGCATCTTACAGAATATATTTCCTGAGTGCATGTAACTTTGGCAAAAATTTGTAACAAAAATGAAGTTTAAAGTGCACCTATAAATCACAAATACATCAGAAATTATTTATAATATAAATTGAAAAATATTGATCATATCATATTTAAAAACTCCGTGTTGGAACTAAAGCAGTATTTTTATAAAAAAATTTTAGTGAGTCCTACAGGCTCACTGTAGTTTTAGTATTTTTATTAGAGGATA
This sequence comes from Hylobates moloch, assembly GCF_009828535.3. Lineage (NCBI taxonomy): Eukaryota > Metazoa > Chordata > Mammalia > Primates > Hylobatidae > Hylobates > Hylobates moloch. The sequence goes on from NW_026652284.1 coordinate 116,944,248, forward strand.
CAGTTTGAAATTAATGACCTATGCATCTGATTTAAGGAATTTGTGTAAAGAAGAGAATAAACTCAGCACAAGAAGGTAGAATAAAATAATGTGCATGAAAACTAAAATTAATAAAATATAAATCTAACAAACATTTGAAACAATATACAAAACCAAAGTTGTTTCTTATGAAAAACAAATGTGTTAAAAATTTGATTAATATATAAAAGGTGAAATATGAATAGTAGGATTTTAAAACTAGATAGAAATGTAGATACTATAAACATGATAGATTTAATAAGAGGATGTTATAAAAATATAATAATTTGAAAAAATTTACACAGAATCAACTGTCTAGAAAAGTGAAACTCAGTAAAATTGATTCAAGAAGAAATAAAAATGTGAATAGTCCTATAAAAATAAAAACACAGACAGTAGTTTAAAATCTGCTCTTAAAAATAATAATGTGCGGAGCTTTACTGTTAAATATTACCTTCATAAAAAAATCCAATTTATATTAATAATTCTAGAGAATTATTGAAAATGAAAATAGAAATAACACTATTTTGATTTGTATGGTTAGCATATCACGTTTTAGTCAAAATCTGATAAAGCCTTTAAGAATAATGAAAACTGTACACTAATCTCCTCATGAATACAAATCCAAAACCCCCACTAAGTTTTATTTACCAGCTGAGTCTAGCAACAAATAAAAAGCCCGATACATTATGACTAATTTCAGCTTATCTCAGAAGATCAAGAAAAATTTGACCAAAAATACTAACAATGTAATTAAGCATATGTATTACTCTATGTAACTGTAAACACAGGAATAAATCAATAAACAAAGAAAACACATACTAGTTCAAGTAATACAAAATTTATTTATGTTTAACAGTGCAAAGTATATATTCTATTTTAGCACAATATTTCTCCATACAGTCTAATTTTTATTATTATGATTATAATCCATAGGGGATTATAATTATCATAGCTTGAAAATAATGTAGTTTAATTATACATTAAATTCAACAATATTAAAAAGTTGAACCAATAAAATTTTATTACATTTCAAGTTATGTTATTTTCAAATTGCAGTTTGCATATTATAATACCACCAACATAATTTTATAATTATTGCTCTATACAGTGTATCTTAAAATCAGAGAGAAGACTTAAGAAATACATTATAATGTCCTCCATATATATCTATGTAGTTACCTTTATTGAGAGTGTTAATTGCTGTTTTTTATTCCTTTATGTGGATTTGAGTCACAATCCAGTGTCCTTCCATTTCAGCCTGTAGGAATCACGTTAGTATTTCTTGAAGGTCAGGTATGTTAGAAATGAGACCTAATTAAACTAAAGAGCTTCTGTATAGCAAAATAAACTCTCAAGAGAATAAACAGGCAACCTACAGAATAGGAGAAAATATTTGCAATCTATGCATCTGATAAAGGTCTAATAACCAGAATCCGTAAGGAACATGAACAAATTTACAAGCAAAAAACTAGTAACCCCATTACAAAGTGGTCAAAGAACATGAACAGACACTTTTCTTTTTTTTTAATACGTGTATTTTAAGTTGAGCCATACATGTGCAGGTTTTCTACACTGGTAAATGTACGATATGGGGGTTTGTTGAACATATTATTTCGTCACTCAGGTATTAAGCTTAGCACTCATTAGTTATTTTTTCTCATCCTCTCCCTCTTCCCACCCTCTGCCTTCTGATAGGCCCCAGTGTGTGTTGTTTCCCTCTATGTGCTCATGTGTTCTCATCACTTAGCTCCCACTTAGAAGTGTGAACATGCAATATTTGCTTTTCTGTTCCCACATTAGTTTGCTAAGAATCCGACATTTTTCAAAAGAAGACATATATGTGGCCAAAAAGCATATGAAAAAAATGCTCAACATCACTAATCATTAGAGAAATATAAATCAAAACCACAATGAAATACCATCTCACACCAGTCAGAATGACTATTATTAAAAAGTCAAAATATAATAGATAGTGGCAAGGTTGTAAGCACTCTGTGTTTGCTGAAGCACTTCTTTAATGCTCAGTCAGGTTAAACTCATCCTTGGCTTTCACACCCTGCTTGTGGGTAGTGTCAAAGTCAGACACAGGTGAGAAAATAGAGCTTTCTCAGGTCTTTCCTGAACAAGTATGCATCCCTGCACATGTGCTTAGTCTTCTAGATTCCAGGAACATGCCAAAGCTTTTCAGATCTCCTTGGATATCTCATTACACAGGTTTTCTTTTTAAATGTTCTGGTCAACCACTTGTTTTTCTCTGATTCGTTTTACTGTTCCAAACAGTGAGGGTGTTAAATAATTGCCTGGAATCATTTTTAACAAACACCTGGGGGGGGCCATTTTTACTGAGTAAGGTCTCATTATGGTCAAATAAGGCAAGTCTCAAATAAGTTTTTTCAGAGAGTTACTCTAGGTAAAATAGTGAAAATTCTTTGGATTGGGACTTCTGGGAGGGTCAAGACCCCCTCTACCCACCTGAGAAACTTCTTGGCTGCTTGTTGCCACAGCTGCCATGCTTGTGAGGCTACTGGTAATTAATGCCACTTGGAGCTGTAGAGAGGCATATAAGGCAATAAGGAAATATTACATACCACAAAGCTCACTGTTCCAATAGGGATTCAGCTAATTTTCTTGAATAAACGCTTCTCAGAGAGTTCTAAGTATTTGATTAGTTTTCAGAGTTCTGAAAAAGTTGATTTTGTCAATTTTGCCAATTTTCTCATTGCTCTTTTGAGCAGTAAATTTTCAGAGTTTCTTACTTTACCATTTTGGAAGTATTTTTTCATATCATCTTTCAGGGACTAGACCTGTGGGAGGCTCTGCTACCTTTGCTTTGAATATGTCACAGACTGGAAATGAGAAGGATCATGGAGGAGAAAGCACAAGTGATTTCTAGTGGCCAAGTTTGACAGTGATATGGTTTATTTCTATTCAGATTCTGTTAGCCGAAACCCAACCATCTGGCCATTTCCAACTGACAGAAAAACACAAGTGGAGTTTAGCTGTGTGCGAATGATGAAGTTAGTATTTTCTTATGTGGATATGGGTCTCCCTAAGATCACCTTTACACACTAGCTGAGAAAAATAATATGATTATCTCAATAGATACAATGGAAGTATTTGATAAAATTCAACAGCCATTGATTGAAAAAAAAAGTAAAACAAAATTCTGGCTATTACAGGAATAGAATGAAACTTTATTAACCTGATGAAAAATATCCACAAAAATAGATACACAAACATATTTAGTAGTACACACTCCCTTTAAGATTAGAAAAAAGCATGAAGGTTTGCAGTATCTATACCCATCATTGTATTGGATATCCTAGCAAGTTTTATGTGGAAATAAAAACAAAGGCAACATATACAACATTTTCAAAACTTCTCATTTCTAAGAGATAATATGGGTGCTTAATATAATCTGTAGGTATGCAATTTGAATTAAAAGAGATTATTAACTTAGGTGAAATATTAAATAAAAAATCACATCTCATCAGCAAAAATGCTTTAAAATTTAACTTAGAATGATAATTTTAAAGTGACATTAAAATATATGCACACAATTTAGAAATAAATCTCATGAAAGTTTTGTTTGTTTATCAGTAAAATTATAAAACATTTTAAAAGATATCAGTAAAGACATTAATACACAGAGACAAGAATAAAATTCCATAATTAAAAAGTTAAATATTTAAAGCTATTAATTTTTTCCCAAATAAAACCACAATTTAAAAAAATTACCAACAAATTTCAACAGATTTTTGTTTTTTAGAAATTGTCGAGGTGACTATAAAATACAGAAATAAAAAGGGTCAAGAATAATAAATACATATTTTGTAGCAAATAAAGAATATGAGAGATTTTCGTTTTCCAATAATAAATATTATTGTGAACCTAGCTGAGTCATGACACTAAGTTTTTGACATAAAATGAAGAATAAGATTCATAGGACAAAATAAATGCAGAGGTCAAGTTTCCTAATTGTTTGCAAAGTCCACTCATAAAATCACTGACATTTCCAGCCTAGTGGGAGAAAGAACATTTGTATGAATGGTTCTGGGCAAGTTGGTATTCCATATTAAAATCAAATGAAATCACAGCCTTACTTCACATGGTGCAAAATGATTTGTTTTAGACTTAATGGCCTGAAAGTGAAGAGCAAAGTTATCTAACTTGTAGAAAGTAATATGAAACTATTTTTTTACCTTAAAAATTGTTTTGACCTCATTCTAGGAGGAAATTTTTTTTTTTTTTTTGATGGAGTATTGCTCTGTCGCCCAGGCTGGAGTACAGTAGCATTATCTGGGCTTACTGCAACCTCCGCCTCCCAGGTTCAAGTGATTCTCCCCACTCAGCCGCCTGAGTATCTGGGATTACAGGTACTCACCAACACACCCGGCTAATTTTTGTATTTTTAATAGAGATGGGGTTTCGCCATGTTGGCCAGGCTGGTCTCAAACTCCTGAACTCAAGTAATCTGCCCGCCTCGGCCTCTCAAAGTGTTGGAATTACAGGATTGAGCCACTGCGCCTAGCTGGGAGAAAGTTTTTAAGTCAAGATCCAAGATATTCCAAAAGCAAGGCAGCATATTAATAATTTTCATGGCAATATATATGATACACTAGCTCATCACAATATATAAAGAGGGAGAAAACATAAGTGCACACTATGAGAGGATGGTGTTTCAGCTGTAACACAAAAAATGTCTATACCTAAAATGTATAAATAATGGCTTCAATTCCATGAAATGTCAACCACGCAGACAAATGTTCTAAATGGCTACCAAAATGTGTGAAAAGGGGGCCATCCTTAGTTGTGCTCAGGGAAATGATTAATGAAAAATCACGTCAAAACTGTCAGATTGGTAAAACTAGAAAGCATAGCACCTGACAGTATTATATTTTGACTGAGATGCAATATCCTAAGCACTGCTGATTAGAGTGTAAATTGTTCAATAACATCTGAAAACAGTTGCCTTTATATGGTAACAGCAGAGTTATACATATCAGGTGAGTGTTTTGGCCTAAGAGAGAGGCATACATACAGGAAAGTACAGTGAGTGCTGAGCAGGTTCCTGCAGGTGTCTCATGCTGATTCTTCAGAAAATTCCAGAAGCAAGAAATGAGAGATGCGTGATGACCCTTTAAGGTGACATCTTGTTAACACTAAGTAGATTAAATTGTGGGCCGTTTCTTTCCTTCCTTCCTTTCTTCCCTTCCTTCCTTCCTTCCTTCCTTCCTTCCTTCCTTCCTTCCTTCTTTCTTTCTCCTTCCTTCCTTCTCTTTCTTTCTTTTTCTTTCTTTTTTCTTCAATGGACTCTCACTCTGTTGCCCAGGCTGGAGGGCAATGACGTGCTGTCCGCCTCCCGGGTTCCAGAGATTCTCCTGCCTCAGCCTCCCAACTAGCTCGGACTATGGGCGCCAGCCACCACTCCCAGCTAATTTTTTGTATTTTTAGTAGAGATGGGGTTTCACTGTGTTATCCAGGATGGTCTTAATCTCCTGACCTCGTGATCCACCTGCCTCAGCCTCCCAAAGTGCTGGGATTACAGGCATGAGCCACCGTGCCCGGCCCTGTGGGCCATTTCTAGAGCCAGAGGTGACATCAAGATTTTGTGCAGTATTGAACAAGGTTTCCAATACACTTGTCACTCCATGCTTCCTCTTCTATGGCTAAGACTCTAGAGAAACTCTTGCAGGAATATACCAAGAGCCTTGCACTTCTGAGTACAGTGCATAGGATACAGTAAAAGCAGTGTAGTTCTCAGTAGTACATGCAAATGAAAAGCATGGATAGATATTGGGATCATGAGGTCAGGCAAAGAAAAAGAAACGTGTTGTAAAATAACAGATAAAATATTCTACCATTTATGGGGATTTTAAAAACAGTTATTTATGAGTACAAAGCAAGAGAATCATAAATGCAAATATCAAGACAGTGGTTATTTTTGAGGGAGGCAATTAGTAATTTAATTTCAAAAAGGCATAAATAGAACTTTAAAGTCAACGGTTATATTTTTAACTGGACAGCTTGTTTTACAATGATTTTTATAACTTTAATGCATTTTATATATTTACCATGGTATCTCTCTTCTTATTTATAAATATATAATTAAAAGCAGAAGAAGGAGAAAGAAGCAGTAAGAAAAAAATCAAGTATCAATAAGTTGCCCTTATACTTGTTACATTGCCCTATTTATCTATTTTTCTTTGTTGACCCTCTGTGAATCTTAATTCATTTATTTCTCTAAACTATTTTTATCACTTTATGCCATTACAATATAATGTCTTGTATTTCTGATTTTAGAGATTACAGAAGAATTTAGGTAGATTAGCTAGTCTTTGGTTGCAAAATAATGACCTAGGGGATCAATCTGACCATTGATACACTTTGTTCAGCCCATAAAGTGTTTAAAAATGAAGTGGGGTGTCGTCAGAATAAACATATATCCTTTAGTTAGCTGTGAACCCACACCCTACTGTCTTGCACCAGTTGGCTTTGCTCATTTACTTTTCTCTGATAATGGTTGGTTATGTACATTTGTGCATACATATTGTAACCCTACTTTATACAAACATGAAGGTTAGGAGGCAGTAGTTCAGTGCCATGAAAAGAGAAGGCTCCTCACCTCAAATAAAAAGAGAGGCTTCAGTTAAGTCTGCTATACCCTTCTCCCCCAAATGATTCTGGCTCATACTGTATGTAGTCTTTAGTAGATACTACTTCTTTTTTTTTTTGGAAATGGAGTCTCACTGTGTTGCCCAGGCTTTAGTGCAGTGGTGCCATCTTGGCTCACTGCAAGCTCTGCCTCCCAGGTTCACACCATTCCCCTGCCTCATCCTCCAGAGTAGCTGGGACTACAGGCGGCCACCACCATGCCCGGCTAATTTTTTGTATTTTTTAGTAGAGACGGGGTTTCACTGTGTTAGCCAAAATGGTCTCTATCTCCTGACCTCGTGATCCACCTGCCTTGGCCTCCCAAAATGCTGGGATTACAGGCGTGAGCCACCGCACCCGGCCTAGATACTACTTCTTACCTACATCTTTTAAGAAGAGGATTCTAAGAGTTAAGTATGCTTTGTAATTCTTCTTGAGGCCAGTGACATTGTGCATGGGAGTTCGAAGGGAAGAGGTAAACAGAGCAAGCAAAGGCAGCAGGAATGTGCAGCAGAAATTAGATTCAGAGAATGTGAATAAAGGCATTGAGCTGCCTCTTTGGAATAAGCAATGAGGTATGAGTTGATGTAGTTTATGTGCATTCACATCTTTTAGGGTTGGCAGGACCACCTGCAATTACGTTACAGAATTCATAATGGAAGTCAGGGCAAGGCTTGCTTGTGAACAATTTGTTGAATATTAGTCACCTCTGGACAACATCCTCTGAGGAAATCACACATTGGCCTGATACTTGTCATTGAAGAAGGGAACTGACAGCTCCTTCTAACTTCACATTACGACAGCTCAAATGGTTTTATTAAAGACACAGAAAAAGAAATACAGTATCAGTATTCAGTTCATGTTAGATAATCATGATCTGGGAACCTACCATCTATCAACTTGCACTAGAACTTCTATTAGGTATAAGCAAGGTTCAAGTCTTCAAAGAACACACAATGAAATGAGTCTGACAAATGCTTACTCACAGTTGTACTTATGTGAGAAGAGTACTAATAGAGATTGATAAAATATTGCCTCAGGATTCCAGAGAATTCAACCATTTTAGTCTGGAAGCTGATTTAAGTTATGTGGAAACTGTCAGTGTGGAGAGAGAAAAGAAATAAGAAGAGGAGGGGAAAGGAAAGGAGAGAAAGGAGAGGGGAGGAGAAGAGAGAAAGACTCTTGCTAGCAAAATAAATGGTGCAGATATAGAATAATAAATACAGGTGGTAAGTTTGGGAACCAAAGAATGTAAGCATATTTGAGTGTATGCATGAGGGACGTGAAAGAAAGGAGGGGGATCTTTCACGTTTAAAGCATGGAGGAGGAAACACTGGTTCATTTTAACATGATATAGGTGAAATTTTCCTTTGTGAACATTTAACATTAGTTTACCACCTTTAAATATTGTGTTTAATCTAAATTTGGCTGGGAATTGCAAGCCTTTTTAAAGCTTTAATTTAAAAATTAAAAAATTTCAGTCTGCAAGGCACAAAGCCTGCGAGTTTAAAACATTTCAACTTTGAAAATATTTTGATCAGGTTCTAATGAATGGATTGTAGCACTACACCTGTTGGTAGACTACATGAACTACAGACTGTGCAATTTTATAAAGAACCAGACAAACGGTTCAAAAGTTTTGTAATTTATCTGTATAGTGTTTTGTAATCATCTCTAAAAGCCTATCAACAAATTTCTTTCTACTGAAGCAGTGAGATCAAACTATGGAAGACTTTACAATATTTCCGTTGTTTCCCATTCCCTGATGCACTATATCTTTCATTGATGTTTTTTACCCTACAATGAGCAGAAAGCCAAATTTCAAAGCTAAATTTAAATTATGGATCCCTTCCGTAGCAACTGTGTAGCCAAGATAAGTCACTTAACTTTATTGAGACTCAGTTTTCATGTCCATAACATGAGAATGATGATGATACCTGCCTTATATAATTTCCAAGGTATACAAGAAATTAAAATTAGATCAACATTAGAGAAAAGTGCCTTTAATGACCATAAAAGTAAATATGAGTGTAGGTTACAGTTATCATTAATGTTGTCATTTTCACGCTCTTTCCCTCTTACTTGGCTTTTTTTTTTGGATGCCTAGTAAATAAATCATGCTTTAGAGTTAATAAATATTTGTGCCTCACAGAATACACTTCCGTATGTGTGCATTATAACCTGTATCTTGACTGCTGATATGGTTTGGCTCTGTGTCTCCTCTGAAATCTCATCTTGAATTGTAATAATCCCCACATGTCAAGGGTAGGACCAGGTGGAGATAATGGAATCATGGGGGTGGTTCCTCCCATGCTGTTCTCATGATAGTGAGTGAGATCTCACGAGATCTGATGGTTTTATAAGGTACTTCTCCCTTTGCCTGGCATTCATTCTCTCTCCTGCCACCCAGTGAAGAGGTGCCTTCCGTTATAAGTTTGCTGTAGCTTCCCAGCCGGGTAGAACTGAGTCAATTAAACCTCTTCTTCTTCTTTTTTTTTTTTTATAAATTACCCAGTCACGGGTATTTCTTCATAGCAGCATGAGAGCGGATAAATACAAGTGACCTCACAACTACCCTGATACATAAACAGATTAGGCTTTGCGATAAATAATTTTAAGGGAGAAACAATGTAGTGTTGTGGTTTAGAGCATGGATTATGGAATCTAGCATCTTGTATTCAAATTCTAGCTTTTTAACTATTAATTATGTAACCTTGAAAAAGTTATTTAACCTCTCTTTGCATCAAGTACATCACTGTCAAAATGTGGTAAATGCTATGGTTAACAATTCTATTTATTTTATTGGGATTTTATGGATTTAAAGATAATTAATACATGTAAAGTGATTAGAACAGTGCCTGGCAAACAATAAATATTCAGTGAATATTAGCTATTAATTTGCTGTGATGATTATTTTGTCAAGGTCACTGCTGAGAAAGTCAGATTCAATAATTCTAGGTGAGGTTTATATAATCTGCATTACAAACAAGTTTCTCTGCTGATCCTGGGGCAGGTGCCACAGGGCTTGCATTTTGAAAATTAGAATTAGCTAGCATAGCCTAATGGGCAGACTCTTTCCTGATTTAACATGAACTTCATTCATATAGTTGCATGCCAGCTATATGCCGCATGCCATGCCCAAATCTGGGATATGTCTGTTACTACTTTTTCATTTGTGTCCATGTGTGCTTCCTCCTAGATGCAACCCAGTAGTTTATCTTAAGCTTTTCTGTGCTTGAGTTTTTTTTTCTTGTTTTTAAGAATCCTTACTCTCAATGTTAACTGAAGAAGGTGTAAAATGAACACCCTTTATCACTTGACTTTTTTTGATGTTTCATTTTCCTCTAATTTGTTCTGCAAAGTGCTAGCTTCCTGCTTTCCCTATTAAGGTTAGAAATTCCTTTGGCTTGACCCTACAGTTGTCTCTCTAAACTGAGTGTGTATTCTATCCTGTCTGACTTTTCCTGGATCACTGGATTCTTTCCTGAATGACATTCTGCACATTATGGCAACAAGAGAGATATTTTAAAATCCTCTGGATGTGAAGACTCCCTTTCTGCTTGAAGTTTAAACTCCCAACAGATTCCCCATTGCATGGCATCATGGTACCCTCCTACCAAACACTGTAGGAAATATCCTGGAATGTCAGATCAGTGTAATTGATTGAGGATGAGGGTCATGTGAGTTGAGAATGACTATTTGTTTTAAGATGAGTTATTCCAGAAGTAGGTCCTGACACAAGGGTTTCAGTGAAAGAGAAGTTAGAAATTTCTGGTAGAAAAGTGAAGAGTAAGACAGGGAGATGATAGCAGTCAATACAGAGTATTTAGCAAGTTACTGCTTTAGGAAACACAGTCTCAATCGCTCTGAAAACCTCTGGGAGATAGCATAAAATTTTCTCAATGTGGTTTCCACTGAAGGAAAAGGAGGCTGGAGTATTTACACAGCAAATCCCCATTCTTGATGGCTTAAAGCTATTTCTTCAGGAGTCGTCTCCTTGCCATTCTACTTTAAACACTAAGTATGTTGTTATGACTCCCCAAAAATCTGGAAAACAGTTGCAAGGGTTTGCCATAGGAATCCATTGGTGTGTGTGGGAACACTGTATTGAAATATAAATGGACACATGTGGTAGCTGTTGTACACATACATAGCACTGGGTTGGATACTTCTCAAAATAAAGAGTTGTTTACAGATATTTATTAATTGCATTTAAAATGTTTATGTGCAGCTATATACTAATTCCAGCTTATTCTGCTCTAGGCATTGACATCCATACAGGGGATCTGAAGGTGAGTGAGATGCAATATTGCCATAAAAAAATTAAAGTTTAATAGGAAACATCGTAAAGCAAACCTATAAATAATAGCAAAATTTCAGTGGGTGGAAAGACACACACACACACACACACACACACACACACACACACACACACACACACACACACACACACACACACACACACACCAGCAAGCAAGTCTTCTGCACTAACAAGGTGATCTTTGAACAGGGGCATTACGTCTGAATACCAGTTTTCCAAGTTAGACACAGAAAGGTGGAAAAGAACATAGCAGGCTGAAGATAGGATGCTCACAGGAGATGATGGGGGAAATGTTCTGTTGTGTATTTGAAGGAGAAGGAAACGTTTAATTTGGTAGAAATATATAAAGCAGGGTTTGAAGTGGGGATAGGGATCATGGATGGAAGAAACTTCCAATCAATGTGGACAAAATTTATGTTGAGGCCACTTTAGTTAGGATGGTTGTGTCTCAAGCAAAAGTCTTTGTTGTTCTGTGGCTCTATAAAGAGGTCAAGAAATAATTTTAAGTAGAAAAGAGCCATGTTTAGAAAAATCTCTTTGGCTGTAGGTGAATTTTGGATGGGTAGAGGAGAGATTTGGGGGCGGGTCTCTAGGCTGTTGTAACAATCCAAAGGAAAGATTCTGGTGGTAGCTCATTGATAACAGAGAGGAAAGAAAGTGTTTCCAAGACAGAGCTTAAGTAGAGTCGACATGTTTTGCTTGAATATTGGACATAAGGAATTGCATTCATTATGAAAAGATTTCCTTATTACTAATCTACTCCCTGTCGTTTGATAAACCATATTGCTGTCTGTTTACAAAACTTAATCTCTTTTCTCTCTCTCCTCATATTCCTTTTTGTATTATTTCACAGAAAAGTTTGTCATGCACAGAAACTGAGCCCTTAAATATAAAGCTTCTTAAATAACACCTTCATTCATAGTCTTTTCATTCTAGGCAGAGCAAGTTCTAATTGCAGAAGAGCAGAATGGAAAATTGGGGTGTTCATTGGGCTTGTATATATATATA
>NW_026652284.1:116956651-117197222 GCF_009828535.3 Hylobates moloch
TAGTTATATATATAATAATATATGTATTTAGCTTTTCTCTTTCCCTGTTTGTGTTTCTGCCTTTCCAGCTCTAAGTAAATTCTAGCTGCCTCTAAGGGGTGTTGAAATAATAAATGCAATTTCTTGAGGATGGCTTTGAATTCCCAGATGAAAGGCGCTACATCACTGAAAATTATAATTCAAATCGAAGCACTCAACCTTTCGTTCCCACATGCCTTTGAGGTTTAGAGCCCTTATGTGGATTCCAAATAAAGTAAGAAAACATCTCTAAAATGCCAACAAAGTTTCAAAAAGTAAAACATAGGGAGGAGATTTTCATCTTTGCCTTAAAAACAAAGTTTAAGTAATAGCACTTTCTATTAATAAAATTTCTATGAATTTAACTCTTGGATCTTTAATTTCCTAAAAGAGAACAAATATGAATCAAAATGCCTTTTTTTCTACCGTATTTCAGTTGAAATAATGGATTTGTTTAAACTACATATTCCTATATATCAAATAATAATAAAGTATGATAAAGTCATAGTTACATTAAAATTCATAATTTTATTAAGATCTCCATTTTCTGAAAGGGAACACACTTATGGAACTTCATTTGGATGTGGAGAAGAATTAGAGAATCTCAAGGCATCAATTAAATTATGGGTGGCAGTATTTAAAATTTGAAAGCTCACAGTTGTTATAGACAGAGATAGCTACATTTGAATCCTGATTTAACCACTTCATAACTGTGGAAAAAGATGGAGTTGATTTGCTTTCTTATATTCAGGTTTCTAATTTCTAAAGTGGGAGAAATAATATTAATACCCAGTGAGGAGATAGTCAGTTTCTGATCCTGATGCACTCCTCTGCAAGTGGTTTGGAGAGTTTATGCAAAAAAAAAAAAAATAATAATAAAATAAATAAATAAATAAGAAGAAAAACCCTGGGGAAAAAAATTTGTATTTCTCATTAGAGTTCAGCCTCATAAATCCATATCAGACTGTAGTCAAAAGTGCTAACATTTTTGTAAACAAATGACAAAATACAATCATTCTTATCCAAATCACTCCCACGAAGAAAAGAGATAGATGAGTAAAAAAAGACACTTTATTAATAGACATTATGTGTAAGTCTGTGACCCCAGACTCCCTTAAGGGCTCTAGTGATTGAAGCTCTCTCTTTCATCCTGATCGAGATGAGCATGAGAGGCCTGGAATAAAGACGGGTGGAAGTCTCGCTCTGCAGGTTTCTCACAGCCCTGTTCAAACTGTGTGAACTTTTCCCTCCAATAGAAGGAGACACAGGCATAGGCTTCAGGGAACAGAGGGACTACAGGAAAAAAGATGCTCACTTTCTAAGATCTTAGCAGGCCAGAAGAGCTGCCCTATGGCCCAGGATCTGTACCAGAGGGTTTCAAGTGAGAAGGTCTGGCCTCCTCTGGTATAGACTCATTCTCTGGCCATTGTAACTCTGACCACCACAGAGAAGAGAGAGAAGCAGCACCTTGAATGTGTGTTATGCTCTGGTATCCATTCCCCCTAAATATTTAATTTCTTCGAGAAATATCCCGATATGTGTTTTTAAACTTGGGGCAGAGGTTTGACATTTTTGGCCACTCCCTTGTACAATGTAAAATAATGGGTAAAATCCAAGCACTACTAATTCAATGTATTTCCTCTGTCAAGTGGATGCCAACAGCCATGAGCAGACTAGACAAAAATTAATTAGTCCAAAACTTGGAATTCTTCCAAGTTTAAAATCTAATCTTTGTCCTAGAGTTCCTATCATTCATATGATTAAAGAAAAAAGAGGAAAAATATAGCAAATCAAATGTAAGATGTGTAACAAGGTAAAGAAAACATTTTTTCCATCTAAATCTTAAGGCTTATACTTAATCTAACTAAGTGTTGTATTAGAAAATTTTCCCTTTTTGTCTTCTTCCACCGAGCACACTCACAAGCCCATTTTATGACAACAGATACGTAGATACTAACTACTACAAACATATGACCAGATGATATGAAAAATAAAAATAAAATAGGTTATTCACCATAAAGTGACAATCACATTCTGTGGTATTATTATATTAGTCTTGAGCCATAACAGTGATCCTCCTCCTTCTGTAAGGTGAGTGGATGGTAAGATTATACGCATAGCGGGAAAGCTTTACCATTCAGGATAAACTAAGTCAAATGCTCAATGTTGACCAAGGAAACCTTAGGCTAATTATTCTGATTCATAGGTTCAATTGTGTGATGTCAGCTTGTCTAAAACCCAGAACTGTTTCCTAAATTTCCGATTTCCCTCATCTGTAGCAGGAGTAGGAATCTAGTTCAGAATTGACCAAAAGAGTGATGTGATTATGTTTTAGAAAGATGAAACAAAACAGACATCATTAATTTCAGAGGATGTAAAATTTAGATGTAGCAACAAAAAGATACAGAAATGCCCTGTGGCTCCCAACTGATGATTGCTTTCCTCCACTCCATGTCCAGCTCATCTTCCAACAGCTGCACCCTCCGAAACTAACATTCCCAGGGCAACAAGCAGGCATTTGGACACAGACTCACAGAAAAGGCAAGTTCTCTTCCTGTATTACCAATTAGAAGAATAGTACATGCTTTTGGAAATTTCACTGTGGGAAGGAGTTTATCAAATTTAGTGAAAAGTAAATGACTCTAAAACTTTAAATGTAAATGGATCTCAAACATGTTAATGTAACAAACATTTAAAAATATGATACCAAATCTCTACAATCCCTTCTAAAAATACAGAGGCAGAGGGCACACTTCCTTACTTATTTTATGAAGCCAGAATTACCCTAATAGCAAAACTAGATAAGAGTAGTAAAAAAGGGAAACTGTAGAATGATATTTTTCATGAACATAGATTAAAAATCCTCAAGAAAGGCTGCATGCAGTGGCTTGCACTTGTAATCCCAACATTTTGGGAGGCCAAAGAAGGAGGTTAGTTTGAGCCTGGGAGTTTGAGAGCAGTGTGGGCAACATAATAAGAACTTGCCTCTACTACACACACACACACACACACACACACACACACACACACACACACACACACACACACACACACACACACACACACACACACACACACACACACACGCACACACATACATAGAGATAATATATATTTAAAAAATATATGTTTTATGTATTATATATTTAAAGTATATATTTTATATATTATATATTTAAAATATATATACACACACATATGTACACACACAGATGTATTTGCTAATATATCTCTCTGTGTATGTACATATGTGTATATATATATTTAAAAATCCTCAATAAAATATTAGTGAACCGAATCAAAAAATGTGTAAAAAATTATACATTATAACCAAGTGTAATTTTTTGCCAGATATGCAAGGATGTTTGAACATTCAAAAACCAATTACTTTAACCTATCATATTAACCGGCTAAAGGAGAAAAATTGCAAGAACATGCCAATATGTACAAATTAAAAATTTGATAGTCCAACACTCATTTATGATAAAAACCCCAATAGAGATACATTTTCTCAACTCCATAGGCAACACCTACAAAAATCCTATAGCTAGCATCAGATTTAAACTGAGAAACTGGATATTCTTCCCCTAAAAGTTGAAAAATGGCAAGAATATTCACTCTCAGTACATTATACAGGAAGTCCTAGCCAGTGCAGTAAGAATAAAATAAAGGTATACTTATGGGAAGAAATAAAGCTTTGTTCACACTTGGCATAATTGTCTATATAAAATAATTCCCAAAGAATCAAGAACAGTAACAACAAAAAAACAACAAACTTCGAGAGCTAATGAGTACATATAGTAAGGTCACAGGACTGAGGTTAATATAGCAAAAGTAGCTAGCATTCCTACATACCACCAGTGAATAACTGACATTTTGAAATTTAAAAAACATACCATTTATAATAGCACTAAAGTTTTTTTAATTAAAAAAATACTTAGGTGAAACTAGAACTAAGTGGTTCCATGATACCTGAATGCTCAAATCTCTCCTGCTGAGAGTGGGGTTGGTTTCTCTGTCAACCTGGAAAGATTGTACCCAAATTTAATGGACCAGTTGCAGGGTGGCCACCCTTGCAGGCTATAATGTAGAAAATTATGTGGACTTTCCTTTGAGAGAAGGAAATAAAAGTCTTGAAGCTCTCATGTCTCAGTGACACTCAAGGTTCCCTTTGCATCAGCATACAGAGATTTAGATGAGATTTGGAAAGTTGGCCTTTTGGGACAGAGGAAAAACAAGAATTAGATTAAATAAACACACATAATATCTCTGCTCAGCTGAGTGGCTAAGTGACTTCAATAATACTCATGTATATCCATATCTTTATTTATCCATCTACCTATCTATCTATCTGTTATCTATCTATAGATATCACAGTGTTGGTACTATTTTTGTGTTTGTGGTTATTATAAATAAAGTCACTAAGAGAAAAAAATAAAATGAATTCAACAAATCACAGAGTAGAATGAGTATCATAGTTCTACTTTCATGCTTACAAATGGGTTCAAATTCCAGTTATAGCTTTTCATAATTGTAATCCAGAGCCAAGTCAGGGTCTCATTATGGCTTGGGAACTTGATCATTTAAAAATGACTTATTCAGTAACTAAGAGAACTTTTTTGCATTTTTTAAACTATTTTCCCCCAAATAAGTCAAATTATCACATGAGAATACATATGAATTTAAAGAAAACTATTTTCTGATGAAGTACAATGATCATGATGGTAGAACTTCCTTCCTAATTCCTGACAGTTGCTATTGGATAGTGTCAATATTGCTTTATAAGGTCAATAGAGAATCCATTTATTTCACTATAGTACATTTCCTGAAACATTTTTCTGAACATCATGTTTACCCTCCAGAATTATCCTGATGTGGTTTGGCTGTGTCCCCACTCAAATCTCATCTTGAATTGTAACTTCCACAATTCCCACATGTCATGGGAGGAACCCAGTGGGAGGTGACTGAGTTGTGGGGGCATGTCTTTCCTGCTCTGCTGTCATCATAGTGAATGAGTCTCATGAGATATGATGGTTTAAAATAAAACAGGAATTTCTCTGCACAAACTCTCTCTCTGCCTATTGCCATCCATGTAAGACATGACTTGCTTTTCCTTGCCTTCCACCATAATTGAGAGACCTTCCCAGCCATGTGGAACTGTAAGTCCATTAAACCACCTTCTTTTTTAAATTGCCCAGTCCCAAGTGTGTGTTTATCAGCAGCATGAAAACAGACTAATACAGTAAATTCCTTCCAGGGGTGGGGTGCTCCTAAAAAGATACCCAAAAAATGTGAAAGTGACTTTGGAACTGGGTAACAGGCAGAGGTTGGAACAGTTTGGAGGGGTCAGAAGAAGACAGAAAAATGTGGGAAAGTTTTGAACTCTCTAGAGACTTGTTGCATGACTTTGACAAAAATGCTGAAAATGATATGGACAATGAAATCCAGGCTGAGGTGGTCTCAGATAGAGATGAGGAACTTGTTGAGAACTGGAGCAAAAGTGACTCTTGTTGTGTTTTAGCAAAGAGACTGGCAGCATTCTGCCCCTGTGCTAGAGATTTGTGGAACTTTGAACTTGAAAGAGATGATTTAGGGTATCTGGGAGAAGAAATTTCTAAGCAGCAAAGCATTCAAGATGTGACTTGGGTGCTGTTAAAAGTATTCAGTTTTATAAGGGAAGCAGAGCATAGAAGTTCAGGAAATTTGCAGCCTCACAATGTGATAGAAAAGAAAATCCCATTTTCTGAGGAGAAATTCAAGCCAGCTGCAGTGCATAAGTAATAAGGAGCCAAATGTTAATCCCCAAGAAAATGGAGAAAATATTGCTAGGGTATGTCAGAGGTCTTCATGGCAGCACCTCCCACTATAAGCCTGGAGGCCTAGGAGGGAAAAATGATTTTCTGGGTTGGGCCGAAGAACCCCCTGCTATATGCAGCCTAGAGACTTGGTGCTCTGCATCCCAGCCACTCCAGCTGTGACTAAAAGGGGCCAAAGTACAGTTCAGGCCATAGCTTCAGCAGGTACAAGACCCAAGCCTTGGCAGCTTCCATGTGGTATTGAGCCTGCAGGTGCAGAGAAGTCAAGAATTGAGGTTTGAAAACCTCCATCTAGATTTCAGAGGATGTATGGAAATACCTGGGTGTTCAGGAATAAGTTTGCTGCAGGGGTGGGGCCCACATGGAGAACCTCTGCTAGGGCTGCATAGAAGGGAAATATGAGGTTGCAGCTCCCACACAGAGTCCCTACTGAAGCACTGCCTTGTGGAACTGTGAGACAAAGGCCACCATCCTCCAGACCCCAGAATTGTAGATCCACTGACAGCTTGCACCATGTGTCTGGAAAAGTCACAGGCACTCAATGCCAGCCTGTGCAAAAGCCAGGAGGGAGGCTGTACCCTGCAGAGCCACAGGGGTGAAGCTGCCCAAGACCATGGGAACCCACCTCTGGCATCAGTGTGACCCAGATGTGAGACATGGAGTCAAAGGAGATCATTTTGGAGCTTTAAGATTTGACTTCCCTGCTGGAGTTTGGACTTGCATGGGACCTGTAGCCCCTTTGTTTTGGTTAATTTCTCCCATTTGGAATGGCTGTGTTTACCTAATTCCTGTACCCCCATTGCATCTGGGGAATAACTAACTTGGGCTTTTGATTTTACTGGCTCATAGGCAGAAGGGACTTGCCTTGTCTCAGATGAGATTTTGGACTGAGAACTTTGGAGTGAATGCTGAAATGAGTTAAGACTTTTGGGGACTGTTGGGAAGGCATGATTGGTTTTGAAACATGAGAACGTGAGATTTGGGAGGAGGCAGGGGCGGAATGATATGGTTTGGCTGTGTCCACACCCAAATCTTATTTTGAATTGCAACTCCCACAGTTCCCACATATCATGGGAGGAACCCAGTGGGAGGTGATTGAATTATGGGAGCTGATCCTTCCTGCACTGTTCTCATATTGAATGAGTGAATCTACAAGAGATGATGGTTTAAAAAAACAGGAGTGTTCCTGCACAATCTCTCTTTTTGCTTGCTGCCACCCATATAAGACGCGACTTGCTTCTCCTGCATTCCACCGTGATTGTGAGGCCTCCCCAGCCACGTGGAACTGTTAAGTCCATTAAACCTCTTTCTTTTGTAAATTGCCCAGTCTCGGTGTGTCTTCATCAGCAGTGTGAAAATGGACTAGCACATATCCCTTCTAAATGCAGAGTTGAATCTTTTCTATTGTGGTACTTTAACTTTTTGTCTAGTGGTATTGTTTTATTTGCATATTTCTGAAAACTATAACTATAGATTATATTCTTAAATCTGTTCATTTCAAAGCCAGAAATTGTGCCCCAATCAAAATTGGACTTGATGTTTTAAGATTGCTTTTCATCATAGGGATATAGTGTTCTTATTAAATATAATTCTTTATTCTTCCTCATCAATCTTATCAGTAACTTTGAATGTTAATGTACATTTCTCATGTTCCAAAGTAATAAACAGACACATAAAAGTCAGTTGATTTAGACCATTTACATGAACAAATTAAGATTTCTTCTTTATTATAGTACATCTTGATATAGGCCAGTAAGAATGTGTTCTGATGCCTTCTTGTTTAGATTTGTGTCCACAGCACATGAGGGATTAGAGAGGTTGTATGCCATTTATATAACTTTTGTGGTCAGCTTTCTCAGATAACTGTATCTGCTGGATGTTAGCAAAAAATTTACTCTTCGAACAACAATAACATTAAGTTGAAGGTTTATTGCAATGTATCAGAAATATGTTAAGACTATCTCATCCTTCTCAATAATGCAGATAAAGGATTGGGATGCTAAAATAAAGTTATTTATTTTTATAAGCTGTCAGCTTTGGCAGTTAATAAAATGTATTTTTTGAATATGAATTCGATTTGGATTCTAATATGTATTTTCAATTTATAATCATATATATTTCTAATAAAATTTGCCATAAGTAATACAATCACAAAACCTTCAGAGAAATCATGTATCAATTATTGGAGTCTGATCAAGGATGTTATCCTTTCTTAGCCTCCCACTACTTAAGATAAAATTGGCATATAGATTAAAACTGTTATATATCTATCTACTTATCCATTTATCCATTTATCTATCTATCTATCTATCTATCTATCTATCTATCTATCTATCTATTATCTATCTATCTATCTATCTATCTATCTATCTATCTATCTATCTATCATCTATCTATCTTTCTACCTACTCACCTAACTACCTATCATCTGTCACCTAACTATCTAATCTTTATATAAATATGCTCCGTCTGGCATAGAGTTGAGGCTCTCAACAAATTCAGCTATTCTTCATCTAACCTAGGAATGGTTGATTTTGTGGTGGAGCAGAGAAATTGCATAGAAAGCTGACTAGCAGTTATTGAAGTCTGAATTTATTAAATATATTAGCAAGCAAAACCTTTAAAAGTACCTCCTCTGCTCAGATATTCCTTCACTCTCATTTTCCAATTAACTCCTATTTTCTCATCAAATCTGATGGTTGACATAACCTTTTCTCCATTTTGAGGCACTTGCTCCTTTCTTGGTGTTAATTTGTGCTTCTCTCTTTGTGCTTTCTCATCAGTTTGTATATATAGCACATTACAATGAAATCATCTTTCATCTATTGTAAGGAATTAACCACCTAAATAGCATGCACTTCCATAATTATATAATTAATTACTTTATATGTTTTAGGGAAGTGATATTTGTTTAGAGCCGCTTGTTTTCAAATAATTTTCTGAGTATTGAAAATAAAAAATAATTCAGAAAAGGGAACTGTCCTCATGAACTTAGAGTGCTTTAGAAAGATGCAATCATATAATCAAGTAGTGATGATTGAGCTGAGTCTTGGAAGATAAACAGGTACTTGCCTATCTGAGAGAAAAGAAACATAGTCCTCAAAGAAAGAGCAACAGAAGCAAATGCATTATGAAGGAAAACATCTGGTCACTCATTTTGCATCCCTAAAATCATGCACAATGCCTATAATGCAGAATACATACAATATTGAAAGTAATCAATGTTTTAATAAATAAATGAAGTCAAAAATTATTGCTATAAAAACACCTGTCAGAGTGCCAAAATTTTAAGACCTCAATACTCAATGCATTAAATAACTTCTACATATTAATTTGAACTAAACTAAGAGTCAAGCAACATGGTAATTTGTAATTTGAGTATTGAAATTACCAGCTGGTAAGTTTTTAAAGATGATTCTTGATACTGCTGTAAGGATTGGTGACTCCTTTTCATTTATTTTAATCTCTCAGGAGGCATTCTTTCTTATTTTTCTCCTGATGCCACACTATAATGAAGTTTCTACAAATGAATTAATAGAACAGGTAAAGAAATGCTAATACAAAATTAGAGGAAACTTCAGATCCTAAATCACCTGCTCTTAGCAGTTGCCCTCCTTAGGAATTTTTTTTTATTTTTCTCAAGTCTATGTGTTGTCTTTCAATTATTACTCAGGCTGATGTCTTGTGATCTCATCCTTTACTACCTGCCAAACACAACCTCCCCCAAGCTCCTCTCATATCCTTGATTCCAATGTTCACTTCATATTTCCTATTCTCCAAATTTGCATGTGACTTTTCTAACTATAACCATTCAGCTATATATTAACTATATACAACTTTATTTAATGTATAACATATATGTACATATATATTACATATATATGTAATACAGACATATATATATATATATATATATATACAGATGGAGTCCTTGTACATTTAGATTCCTGGAAGTAGAGTCGTTACAGTTCAGTCCTAGGCAGTCTCAGCCCTACTGGTTGGGGTCCAAATCTGCCTCTCCTTCTCTCATTCTATTTGTTTATCTTAAAACCCTTGCCACCACATTTACTTGCATAACATATATTATTTATACTAATAAATATTCTTGGTTATAGAACAGATGATTATTGAAATAGTGGCTAAGTATGTGAGCTCTTGCTTTTGAATCCTGATTCCTTCACTTAGTGAGTGACCAGGGGTAAGCTTTCTTATGTACAGAGAAACAGAGTAGAACCTACTTTACTGAATTCTTAGTAGCACTACATGCAATAGTACATGGAGCGCCAATCCAGGTGACCTCGCTCAATGCCTCATTATCACCCAAAGCCCCTCTAACACCTAGCATACAGTTAATGACTTTCTTCCCTTCCTTGGAAGAAAATAAAGACAAATACCACCATTTGTGACTTTTAACTGTTGTTCTTCAGTTATAACATGATTTTTTATTTTTTTCTGCTCAGAAAAATACCATTTCACAAATTGTAACCTAATTGTCCTAAGAGTTGTTTTGAAATGGAGGGGGTTTTTGCTGTTGTTTCGCTTGTTTGTTTTATTTTGCTTTAACTCTAGGAGAAAAAAGGTAGGAGCAGGGGAGACAGTTAAATTGTAGTGGCTCAAATCTTATACTAATCTTTTTGGTACTATTGTGCTTAGAGTGTGGTTTGATATTTTGAATTCCCTACACCTATGATTCCGACAGGAGCTAGGGGAACAGAAATGTTCTCCAAAACCTATTAGACAGGCTTGTCTTGCTTTTATTATTTTATCAAGAAAAAAGGCCCGAAGCTACTACTTGGAAGTACATTCTGGCCTCTGTAACAGAAACATGTTTTCGGTAAGATCATAGCGGTGATGAGGAGAAGAAGGAGAAGGATACACATTGCTTGTACCTCTAATGTCTTAAGAAAATGAATACTGTGAAGTAAGTAAAAACAAGCATCTCAATCTTTCTGTACTTAGGGCTATTATCCTCTTATTGGTACAGCAACATGTACCACCGTTACCCTGTTACACTAGGCCCCTGAAACTACATTTGTGGGTTGGGGTTCCCAAAGAAAATACCAATTTACAACAAAATGTTCTTTCTCTGGCTACTAGACATGTCACTAAGTTAGTTGCAGCATGAGTACCTTAACTATAAATCTAGCTGACAAATGTGACCGTAACCTCACAGGTAGAATTTATGTTTAAAATAGATGTATATGATTTATTGAGGACATTGTAGGCTATTAGAAAAATACTGCAACCCTTCTCCACTATCAGCTGCATGACACACACCTGAATTGGAAAATGCTGTAGAATTTAATTCTTCTTTAGCCAGGTATTCTCTTCTTTTCACCCACCCCCTTCTTTTATTTATTCATTTTTTAATTTGAACCAGGGAAAGTAGGAAGTAGTATCAAACCTTGCCAGAATTTTATCCACTCATGTAGAGTCAAGGCTGTGTTCTATACGGAAGCTTTGAGTATGATTCTTTCATTCCAGTGGCCACCATTTACATAGACTGTCTGTGCTCTACTATTAAATTGCACATGGAACTGTGTCAAGAGCTCCCTCCTCTCTTTATTTATTTATTTTTAAGAGAATGTCTACTTTGAGTTCTATTCCTGGGAACAGAAATAAATTTCATTATTAGACTATCCTGCAAACTCTTAGATTTACCAGGATTGGACTGGATCTAACAGGTGTCCAATAAAAATCCATTCTTTCCATTGATTTGATCATTCATATAATTACCCAAATATTTACTGAAATTTACTGTGCTAGATTTGTAAACCAATAAGGAAACAAAATATATGTATGTCTTGCTTTCATGAAATCTACAGTTTTAATTTGATATTAATCAGGTTTACTAAACTTCGTAACAGCAAGTGATATACTACAACTGAAATAAAATCACAGAGCTAACGGTGTATATTAAGAACTGAATCTTATCTGCAGGTATAAGAGCCACATCTCTTATAAAATATTTTCCATGCTCATACTGATTCCCTTTCTCTGCAAGGTCTACTCACCTACTGCTCACACAGTATTAGCTATGCTTAAAATATAATATTGCTGGTCACAGTTACTGGATCAGAGGTGGACACTTCTTGCAAGTATCTTTCTAGAATTTTTGTACTTCTGATTCACAAGCATGAAGTGTGAGAGTTTGAACAAAACTAAAATATTTTGGACTTTGTAGCCAAAGGCTGTGTTTTTATGATATTCTGAATTTTTTTTTTCAAAAGAAGCTATTGAAAATGTACACATATAAATAAATTTTCTATTTTTGAAATATTGAAAGTGGCATTTCTTTCTCATGGATATGGATACCTAGTACTCTAGTTGTCACACGGAAGATTACTTGTTGTTTCTGTTTTGTGGGAAAACAAATTGCTCATGTGGGCATCTAGCTGGGTTCAAATGTATTTAACATCATCTTTATTCATTGACTTTCACCTATCTTTCTAAGTTTTGTGGGTTTTAGTTCATTTTGGTTGATTTTATTTTGAATTTTAATATTAAAATATCCATCAATAAAGCAAGGTTTTTATTCAGTGGCATATAAAATTAAACCTCTGAAAGTGCTTGATATTTATAAAATGAAAATCAAGTTTACTGGAAATAAAATTGGAGATGTATTTTGAGTCACACAATAAAATTTTAAGGCATAATTATTATTCTTCATAAAAGAGCTGATGTTCAGGTATCCTAAAAATCTTTTGTGTGTATAATTATCTTTGTAATCTTAGCCTTAAATATGTCTCCCAAAACTAAAATATTTAAAGCATTTTATAATTTAGTTCAATATTCATATCTTCAACCTTCTTGCAATTTAAAAACTACTCACATTTTCTCAAAATATATTTATACCCATAAACATTGTTGTAAATTAATTTTTTATTAGTATTTACATTGTAATTTCCAAGAACATATGCTACAATCATCTCAGTAAAATTAACAATGATAAAATTAGCTAAAGGGCAGATAAAGAAAGGTGTTGGGAAATACTATTTTGATCTAAAATTCTAAGCATCCTAATTTGCACAATGGAGATGTGTGTGTGTGTGTGTGTGTGTGTGTGTTTGTAATAGTCAGGATGATAAATTATTCTCAATTTTCACATTTCTGCTGGGCTCAGTGGATTCTATAATGTGAAAATAGGCCAGTAATTTCCAGCTTTCTTTTTGTAGCAGTAGCATCTTTATTGAAAAAGAAATTTATATTAAGATATAGTATCAAAATGCATAAGGGTGTCTTTGCTTTGGCTTGGCGGGGTTGGTGTCTGTAAGCCTTGTTCTCTTGACTCTTATTAAACTGAACCTTTGTGTGACAGCTAATTGTCTGTAGAGCCATTTTAGTAAAACCATTACTGGGAATATAATATTCTTTGGAGCTTGGCTGTCTGATAATTAGGGTCTAGTGCTTGTCTTCAGCTTTCTCTAAACTTCCAATGGCAAAGAGAAGAGTCTACTTGTATGCTATAAATGAGACTCTATGGCTTTTACACACAGCTCATAGCCTCTCCTTATTTATTTATTTTTTCCTAGAGTATGCATCACGCCTCTCAACAGCCACCCAATTCTACTTCCCTGGCTAATATTTCCCTCATATTTCTCATGTGGCTAAAATACTGCATCAGGTAGGACATTTGCTTCCACAGATATTATGTCCTATTTCACTGCAAGTGAAAGTTTGAGCAATTGGACCACGGCCTAAGGCAGTGACCCACTGTGCTCCAGCAACCACACTGATGGAGTTCTCATTGCTGGCCAGGTGATGAGTGATCCATCTACAGTACACCGTTTTCTTGCCTGCTTGTGGACTCCAGCACTAACTTTCCTCGGCTTTGCTCTTTCGAGGGCGGAGTTAATCTTGTAGTATATTTATTAGGTAGCATCCTTGGAATCAACACCAGCCAAAGGAAGAAGAAGAAATTGGGTTTGGGCAGAGGGAGAAGTTGAACTTTTAGTCCATCAACAGCCTGAGCCAACTCCACAGGCAGCTCTGGAGAAAAGCTGACTCTTCACTGTTGTTTAGAATTGGTTTGAAATATGCAAGTCTTTAAACTTCATCACAATTAGCCATTAGCTCTGTGAGTTGTTCACGAAAAGCGGAGACCATGTGTGCAGTCGTTATCTGCAGCTGAAGGCATCTCTTAAAGTAGCTGGTACATGTAGTCTGTTGCTATAACTAATTCTTTTTTGAAGGGGGATTTAGGGGGGAACATAACTATGCTGACCACTTTGTGGTTTATCCGTAACTACACCCACTTGTGAACAATATATAGACCCAAATTCTAAAATACTTTATGGGACTACGTCAGGCAGGCAAGGCTATACCATAGTAATAGCCACTCCCAGAGTCAGAGCATTAGAGCAGAAATATTTTACTTTCCACTAATGCAATTTCTCCATCATGAGTCACCCAAGGTTTTTACTTACTCTATTTGCTCAGGAAATTTGGTTAACAAATTTAGCTAAGCCACTGTCTAGAATGTCACTGTTTGCCAAACCAAAGAGAAATGGAGTTCTAAAGGTTCTCAAACCAGAAACCAAATTCTCTGTCCAGGTATTCCCAAATGTCATTTCTATTCACCATTATTAGTCAAGTCTACTCCTATAGAGTCAGAAAATGAAATCCTACTGTGTTCAAAAGAGAGCAGCTGGTGGTTGAGTGAGCAGCTTAATGACTGCCACTGAAACTTACCTCATCAAATCTCCACCTGCGCCTCTAACCTCATTCTTCTACCTTCATTCTTGCAAACTTTGGGAACTTCAGACATATTGACATTTTCTGAATTTTTCGTTCTCTCTCGTATATTTACTTGTGCTCTTTCCCTTGCTTTCACCGAGAAATGAATTTTGAATGGGTCAAAAGGATTACTTTTTCATCAACTATAGTTTTGTTGTCTTTTTTCCTCCATTAGTAATGTCATTTTAACTCTAAGGTGAGTAGTCATATGCCAAAATATGATCTCAGTAAAGCAAGAATATATGCCTTCCTCATTCCTAAAACTCAGCTGCTTCTTCCTAGAATACGCACATCCCATATGGCCGCTGTCCAACTTGCCTTTCCTTTTTTTTTCCTGCAGAGCACCCTTTAATAGTGCCACCTTTTAACTCAAAGCAATTATTTTGTGTGCCATTCATTAGGGAATTATTAAATACTAAGCAAACAGGAGAAGTTTTAGAATATTTTCATGTGTTTCAATTTGCACGTATTTCATTGAGGTTTTACAGGTGTGAATTATTTTATAATTACCTCTTCTGCTAATTCAGAGAGAAATAGAGAAGATGAACTTGTTAGATGGGAGAAACAATATTAGAAGGAGCCAAGATTTTTGAAGTTCTTGTCCAGGTTCAATCTTAATTAGTTTTCCTTGATAATATCATCTAGCTTCAATTTCCTCATCTTTTTTCTGCATAACATAGGTTTCACTGGAAAATCTCTAAGGAATTGCCCACAATTAAAATGAAGTGATTTAGAAACTAGATTAGCCATTCTCTGACACCAAAATTTTTGAATAGAAAAAAAGTCACTTGTTAAATATTATCATTGTTTAGCTTTCAATTCACTAAAGTCTTTGAAAAAAAAATCACTTTATTTTCTGGTGCGAAAGGGTTGTGGGGAACTGGGAAGGTATAATGTTGAATTTACAAATTGGGGAAAAGTAAGCATGTGTTTCAAAACTTGGAAATAAATAATCTTTTTAATTACTATGGGATGATGGCCATCAGGGAAAGTCCAGATACTGAAATTAGACCCTCTACCAGGATAAGGAGCAGGGGAAACTGTGAGTCTCACAGTTATAGCCACTAGGATAAATGATAGCTGTGGTAGCAACTTCAGAGTGACATCTAGAATTCATACATAATCACATGCAAATGAACACACATATACTCTAGCATTTTCAACCCCTCTATTATCATGACTTAACTGCATTTTGCTTTAGTAAATAAACCTTATGACTCAATAAATGTCTATTAACCACTAAAGAGATAATAAGGATATCTGATTTGATGTTAATGCCATGAATGGGTGTTGAATTTTAACAGATTCCTTGTGTTTCTTTTGAGAGGATCAAATGATTTTTCTCCTTCGTTTTGTTAATGTAGTTCCTTGATTCCCTAGTGGAAACCAACGATAATTACTGGAATAAACACAACTTGTTTGTGGCTGATGAATTTTTTTTTTGTATCTCTGAATTTGGCTTATTAATATTTTGTTAAAGAATATTTCATTTATATTTATGAAAGAGTTGGGCCTGTAAGTTTCCTTCTGTAATATTCTTGTCATATTTTTGTACCAGTGTTATAATAGCATCATAAAATGAATTTGATATGTTCAACTTTTCCAAAAGAGTTTATTTAAGGCTAACCTTACTTCTTCCCTAAGTTTTTGGAGGTATTTATTATTGGCAGCATCCTGGATGGAGTGATACTGTTTAGAGACAGAATGGTTAAGCTTTAAAGTTGTTAATACATATGATTTTTTAGATATTATGGAAGTTCTTATGTCAGTTTTAAATTAAATTACACAGAGATTTGTGTATTTATTTAAATTTTCAAATTATTGACAAAATTATTTTAACCGTATTTTAATATATATAAGATCTGTAGTGACATATCTTTTTACATTCTGGATATTGATGTTGTTTTTCTTTTGGTTAGTATTGCCAGAATACAGCCAAATTACCTGTCTTTTCAATGAAGAAATTTTGAGTTGGTTGATTGTCTCTCTGAATATTTGTTTTCTGTTTCATTCATTTCTGCTCTTATCTTTATTATGTCCCTCTACTTTTCTCCTTTTGAGATCATATACTAATATTTGCTATTTTATTAAGATGACAATTTAGATCATTGAATTTTGGCCTGTCTCTTTTTTTCCTTCTGTTATAGCCATTTAAGGAACTACATTTCCCTTTAAGAAGAAATATAAAATTATATTTCATTTTCATTTACATTTATATTCACAATACATATATATTCATAAATGTCAAATTATATTTTATAACACAGATTTCAAAATATCATATTTTAATTTTTATTAACTAAGAGCATTTTCTTTTTTTTTTTTAGAGATGGAGTCTCGCTCTGTCCGCCATGCTGGAGTGCAGTGGCATAGTCACAGCTCACTACAGCCTTAACCTCCTGGGCTCAAGCAATCCTCTGGTCACAGCCCACTGAGGTGCTAGGACTACAGGCAAATGCCACTGCACCTGACTAATTATATTATATATATATATTTTTTGTAGAGACATGGTCTCTCTATGTTGCCTGAGCTGGTCTCAAAGTCCTGGCCTTAAGTGATCCTCATGCTTCAGACTCTCAAATTGTTGAGATTACAGGCTTAAGCCAACATGCCAGGCCAGAAACTCTTCTAATATTCGTTTGGTATCTTCATTAATTAATAAGAAAATTATAGAAGAAATGATTAAATAAAAAACATGGGAGTTCATCTAGTTATTTTTTGTCACTTATTTCCAGTTTAAACATACTGTATGCAGAGAATATATCCTAATTCTTTGTCACTTAAATGTATTGAAACTTGCCTTATGACCCAGCATTTGCACAATATTGGGAAGTATTATATTCAGTTCATTTTAAAATAAAAGTGTGCTCTTATTGCTTGTCTTATAACAAAATACTTTAGAATTGGTAATTTATCAATAATAGAATTTTATTGTTCACAGTTCTGGAGTATGGGACATCCAAAATCAAGGTGGCAGCGAATTCAGTGTCTGGTGGGGAATTCACTCTCTGCTTCATAAGTGATGCCTTCTTGCCTCATCCTCACATAATGGAAGGGCAAACAAGCACCCTCAGGCCTCTTTTATAAGGGCATTAATCTCGTTCACAAAGGCAACACCCTCAAGGCTTAATCACTTCCCAAAAGCTTCTACTTTCTCATGCTATCACGTTGGATATTAGGTTTCAACATATGAACTTTGGGGAACAAAAACATATTTTAATGTTTATCAAAATAGCATTTTAAAATATTTTTAGTTCTTAAAAGTGTTATTTTAATAGCAGACCACAGCATTTTTTAAATTTTTAAATTTTATTTTTACATTTACATATAACAACTGTACATATTTATGGGGTATATTATGATGTTTCAATATATGAAATGTATAGTAATCAGATCATAGTAATTAGCACATCTCAATGGCATCATCTCAAACATCTATTATTTCTTTGTGTTGGGAACATTCAATATCTTTCTTCTAGCTCTATGAAACTATATAACATAGTATTGTTAAATATAGCCATCCTGCAGTACAATGGAACACTAGAATTTATTAGCTGTAATTTGGATCCTTTAAGAAATCTCTCCTTGTTCTCTTCTTGCCTTTGCCCTTTCCAGTGTCTAGTATCCTCTGTTCTACTGATCTTTAATTGAATGTTAGATCTTTTTAATTAAAAAGTAAACCAATAATTTATTTCTCTTTTTTAATTTTTTTATTCTTTTTTTAAATTATACTTTAAGTTCTAGGGTACATGTGCACAACGTGCAGGTTTGTTACATATGTATACATGTGCCATGTTGGTGTGCTGCACCCATTAACTCGTCATTTACATTAGGTATGTCTCCTAATGCTATCCCTCTCCCCTTCCCCCACCCCATGACAGGCCCCAGTGTGTGATGTTCCCCTTCCTGTGTCAAGTGTTCTCATTGTTCAATTCCCACCTATGAGTGAGAACATGCGGTGTTTGGTTTTTTGTCCTTGCAATAGTTTGCTGAGAATGATGGTTTCCAGCTTCATCCATGTCCCTACAAAGGATATGAACTCATCCTTTTTTATGGCTGCATAGTATTCCATGGTGTATATGTGCCACATTTTCTTAATCCAGTCTGTCATTGATGGACATTTGGGTTGGTTCCAAGTCTTTCCTTTTGTGAATAGTGCCGCAATAAACATATGTTTATATGCTTTGGCTGAACTTTCAGCAGGTTGTCCCAATACTATTCAGCTAGTTGTCTTTGTCTGGGACAAGTGTGTGACACAACTAGTAGATGCCAAGGACTCATTCCGAAACTTCTTTCACTGTGGAGTGGATCCCTCATCTGACGATGCTTTGCGTGACATCCCATACCTGAGCATCAAACACTCCACACACCCCTGGATAATAATACTTGGCTGTGGCTCTTTAGGAAGAAAAAATTAAACCATGCCTGGAATAGGCTTCTATTCTTGTGAGGTTAAAGCACTGGTCCTCTCAGAAAGAAAGAGACCCAATGGAATCAAACTGTCACCAAGTGGTTAATTGGTCACCTTAGGAATTTGTGCCATATTGACAGCTCAGCTTTGGTTCCTGTTGCTGGCAGTGTGGACATTCAGACTTGACTGCTGCTAGAGCAGGCTTGTTCATTGGGGAGTCCATGCTGTGTGGCTTGTGGATTGCCTCCATCTTCTCTATGTTCTGCCGCATTGTCCACTCAGTTCATGTGCATATCAAGCCAGTTCAGTGGTGGTTGATGATGAAAGCTAGCTAACATGAACTGGCTGAGTCATTTGTCTAGCTATATTTATGTAATGATTCTTCTATGGCCGATGCTTTCTTATGGACAGTCACATGTAATGCAAAGCTCTTCATACTTCAAGTCCACATTCATACATCCAGGCATGTGCTTCAACCTTGAATCTCGTTATCTCACTTGTCCACTATTTCTATTGTTAAGCATTCCGTTTCTTCCCAAGCACAGTAGCCAGCCTGGAGTTTCCCCAAAGGCATATAATTGTTTTATGCAATGCATGGTAGAGTGAATGGATGCAGCAGGAAGTTGAAGTCCCTGGACAAGTGGGAAACAAAATTTCCACGAATAAATTGTGCATAAATTTGTTGCAAAACTCATTAATCATCTCCGTACAAAACTTGCTAACCCGTAGCAGGTTCCAATTGCCTTTACAGAGAGTTAATCATGGATTATCTTAGAAACTATCACTAAAGTGGTCTGAGGAGGTGAAGTTATTTTTGTTATAATCTCAATAGGAGAGATAAACTGTTTCTAAATTCAGTGACCATTTAAAAGGTTTTAATTTGGTAAATGTATTTTGAAGAAATACTTCTGTAAAACTCCAATGATCTGAGATATTTTGTTTGTTTTTAAACCCTTATTTGAAGAATTTTTATGGAACATTACATTTGAATAATTTGTTTTTGAGACAGAATCTTACTCCGTCACTCAGGCTAGAGTGCAGTGGCACGATCCTACCTCACTGTAGCCTCAAACTCCTGGACTCAAACAATCCTCCCACTTCAGCCTCCAAGTAGCTAGGACTCCAGGTGCATGCCACCATGCCAGGCTAATTTTTGTATTTGTTGTAGAGACATGAGACATGGTCTCACTATGTTGACCAGGCTTCTCGTGAACTCAGTGAAAATATTTTTATTAAAAATAAGTCAGTTTTAGACAGATATACAATTTATTGAGAATAACAGATTATATATAGGATGTGTGTGTGTGTAATGACATGTTAACTTTTTTAGTGAAATAAGTTTAGAATTCTTATTCATCATCTGAAGAAAGCAAAATGACTTATTTATATTTGGCAATCTTTCTTTTCCCTTTAACCTTCTTTTTACCAGTATTCTTCTTTTAGCTTTTCTTAGCAAACATCTCTCAACATTTTCCTTTTATAGATGGGAAACATAGAGATAATGAAGTAAAGTGACTTTCCAATGGTGTGGAGCTGGTGGAAACGAAATCTGCTCCTATCTAGCTTACTGTTTAACCCACAACCCAATTTGTCCCTGTCCTTTTTTCTACCACCATATTTTCTTATCTGCTTAGTCCCTCCGGTTGATAACTAAAGTGAAGTCTTTTATTCCCCAGATTTCTGTGAATGTATTCTTACTTTTTCTTACTCCACCTTTTCTCCATCCTTACACAAGTATCTTCTATTTTCTGCTCCTTCTGGTTTCATGTGCTATTCTGTTTCACTTCCTTTAACTTGCTTTTATTTCTAGCCCCCTTCATTTTCTCTCTATTGTCTTTCCTCTCTCCCAACCTACTGCCTTTCTGATGGCAGTAACACACTGCATTTATACACAGAGCCATTTCCTTGATGTGCTCAGAGCACTGTATGTGTATTACCTTATTAATCCCCCTATCATTTCTGTAAGGCCCATTCATTATTGCTTGTTGACAAATGGGAACGAGAGACCCAGGAAGATTAATTGAGCTACTCAAGGATAGACAGTGAATCAATGCCAGAACCATAAACAAAACCTAGTATCATTGACTTCCCTCATATCAACTCCTGTCCTGTTTTTCCTTTTCTTTCCAAATCTTGCCTCGTTAAGTAGTATTAACTCATCCCTGAAGTGCTTTGAGGCAATCTGCCACAACTGAGTGGAGGACCAGGATGGTGCTTTTGTTTTGTCTCTGATCCTGCTTGTGTGAATTTTGCCTTGTCTATCAAAGTTGTTGAGCCTCATTTTCCCCACGTATGTCATGGAAATAAGTGGCTCATCCTAGGACAGTGTTTTTCAATGTATGATACTCAGATGGTTTTATTATGAACAGGAGATGATTTCAGGTGGTATAGGGAGAGAGTATTAAGTAAATCATGGCAGTATCCTCACCATTCATTTCTTTTCAATTATCCTGATAATACCAAATAAAAAGATTTGTGTTATGTTGCTATAGCACTTGCTAATTACATATTTAACAAAGGGAGATTCAGCACCTCTGGTAGTCACAATGTCTTGCAATAATTTAAATTATTTGTATAATTACCTTCTATTAATAGTGAATAAAACAGATTTTTTTTGTCAGTCAAGTTAGTGAAACAAAGCTCCATTTTAATATAGATTTCTATAAGTTTCCAAAATGATCAATGGAAACAGAAATAAGTATCAAATAATGATATGGGTGGTATAAAGATAAGAAAATAAATATAGGTGAAATTGATATGTCCAAATTTTGGGAAGAAGAGACTAGAGGACACATTCCCCTTTCTACAATATTGATCTGAGCCAGGAGTGCTTGATGCCATTATTGTCCTCAGTTCTTTCATCTTTTCCTTTGCCATGTGACATTGCAGTGCCTCCAACTGGGATATATATTCTCCTCCTATTGATTTTAGGCTTGTCCAAGAGACTTACTTTCACGAATGAAATGTTCACCAACACGGTCTGCCTTAATCTTCTTGTTCTTCAGCCTTTCTACCATGAGAAGAAGATAAGCCACATTGCTGCTGGCCCCAGAAAGATGAGGCCTTATTGTGCAGATCTGACCCTGCACCAAATTAGAGCCTGGACCTTAACCTCCCAGGCACAGCCCAGGAAAGACTCGCTGAGAGCAGCTCAATCACTGTCACATGGATGGGCCCAAGATACTTTCTTGGCCAAAAAGAGCTCAAGGGAAAAACAGACAACACAGAATTAAAAGAAACAAGAAAAACATGTTGCTCCTTTTTAATCTCTGCCCTCCTTCTCCGGCAGGCAAGCAGCTCCTGATGTTGCTTGTCAATCTAAAGGCCTGTAATCCCAGCTAGCACATTTGTTTGTTTAACATGCTTCTGCAAGACACTGTTTTCTCACCACTGCCCTGGTGTTTTCCTGTCAAGCATTAATGAAGGCCCAGGGCAGGCCACCTGGGGAGATAAATGTCTAGCAGAAGCAAGTGGAACCCAGTTGGCCCCCATCCAATTTGGGAACATGACACTAAACCCTGGAAGCCTGGCAGCTTCCAAAAGCCTTCATATGTCCCTTCCAATCTGCCTGCCTACAGAGTCTCACTTCATTACAAACAGCACATTAGATTCAAGGAGACAGCTCTGTATCCCAGCTCTGTGCCTGGTAGGTTTTGTGATCGCAGGTAAGTCACTTAAACATTTTAGGGCTTAGTATCTTTATTTTACAAGGTGGATAATTCTGTCAAAGTGTTTGTTGATTGAACAAGCTAATAGTTATAAAGCAATTTGCAATATGCATGGTGTCACGCATGTCTGTGTGAAAAGACCACCAAACAGGCTTTGTGTGAGCAATAAAGTTTTTTAATCACCTGGGTGCAGGCGGGCTGAGTCTGAAAAGAGAGTCAGGGAAGGGAAATAGGGGTGGGGCCGTTTTATAGGATTTGGGTAGGTAGTGGAAAATTACAGTCAAAGGGGTTGTTCTCTAGCAGGCAGGGGAGGGGTTCACAGGGTGCTCTGTGGGGGAACTTCTGAGCCAGGAGAATGAATTTCACAAGGTAATGTCATCAGTTAAGGCAGTAACCGGCCATTTTAACTTCTTTTGTCATTCTTCAGTTGCTTCAGGCCATCTGGATGTATATGTGCGGGCTTGAGCTCAGAGGCCTGACACATGGCTCATAGTTAGAACCCAAAACTTGATAGTCATAGTGATTATTTAACCTCATCTCCTACAGTCCTGAAAATGTACCCTAAATTCAATCACGCTGAGCAGCTTTCTTAACACACTGGGACAAACCGTGAGTTTAACATATTTATAATTATAATTTAGATTACTGTTTTCTAATCTATTTGTCTCATTAAGTTTTCTTTTGACAGAAATTGTTTTTATTTGGTTCCTGAGCTTTCTATGTATGCAATCATATCAACTGCAAAGGGATATATGTTTGTTTCCCCTTTCACAATATTTATTTCATGTTTTGTTTTTTTATCTCATTGTATTGGTTAGATATTTCAAGATAATGTTGAATAATAGTGTTGATGATACACATTTCTTTGATATTAACTGTAATCAAAGGCTTCAACATATTACTATTTACTCTTGCTTGCTATTACTTCTCGTAACTAATTATTGCACTGAGATACATATCTTGCATTCTTACCACTTACATAATTCATAAAGATTTTCAATTTGAGGTGAATTATTCATATTTAAATATGTTTTCCTTTTGTTGTGTTGAACAATTATTTTACTTTACTGTTAGATATGATTTGATAATATCCTATTATTAATTTTTTGCATCTAAGGTCATAAATAAAATGGTTCTCCTGGCCTACTCTTATTTCTATCATTCAACAAATGTTCATTCAATATATATGAATTGGTAGATGTTTTCCGAAAAATTGGGAATTCGAAGGACTACAGAGCATACATTGTCTTTGCTATTATGGAGCTTACAATGTAAAAGACACAATTAAAATTGTGATAAATGCTAAAACTAAGGTGAGCCCTTAAGAATGTTAATGATGAAAGTAGTTAACCAAGTTTAAGCAACAAATCCACGGTGCCATAAAAATTTTATTAGACCTTAGATTTAAAGGATACTTAGGAGAGAATGTGATAAAAGAGAAATAGAGGGAAAATGGTTGGGGGATGTAGCCACATCCTAGGTAGTATGTTTAAGAAAATACAAGTAATCAGCTAAACAAAGCTGGCCTCTGTGAAAGGGATGTGAGGAATAACAGTGCTGAGAAATAATACTGCAAAATATGCTGGAGGCTCAGGCACAGAGGTGATACTACCACAAAATGCGACCAGTGTGGATTTTAACCCGATTCAGAAGGCACTAAAATTTTTGAGTGAGAGAGTTGAGTTGGCATCAAATATAAGGTCTGTAGCCCGAAAAAAGATGTGCGTTAATAAAAAAAACCAGGCAGTCTTAACATGGTACATTAGATATCTTAACACATTCAAGTATGCTTATTGTAAAGTAGGTATTTTGTTGTAATTGGCATGACCCCCTAAAATCTGGTGCCTTTATCTGGTGTCTCTGGGGAGCTAACTGGCTACTAAATTGGTTCTTCAGATATCTGTTTAGGTGTGCCAGTAATGAGGTCATTATAGTAAAATGGTTAATGCCAGTGAGAATTAAATTTTTTTTTGCTTGAATTATCTCCTAAGACTACCAGAGAAAGCAAAGAAATTTAGAGTAAAAGCTCTCTGCCTTATACTGAAAGTCACAAATGTAATTTTGTGGTCTTACCTCAATGAATGCCTGTTGCAGAAAGTTATCCAAGTACCTGTTACCTAAGAAAAAAAATGTCATTCTGTTATTATTAGTGGATTTATTCAATAGCCTTTATAAAAAGATGCAATTGTCACTATTCTACCGCACACAAAGGTATTACAACTCTAAGATTACTCCTCCCACCAACACTTTATGGGATTATTTCATTCTCTTTTGGTAGTTATCATTTCCACTGTAATTTAGCACTAAATTGATGCAACTTCTCTCACTAAGCTGTAGTATTGGAAGAACACAATCATGCCTCTACAACTTCTTGAGAAGGAGTAGTGCTGGGATGGGTCGTCTGCAGAGAAAGATGCTGACAGGCATTAAGGTGGCAAATTCTAGAAAGAGGATTTTGAGTAAATACATTTAAGATCAGCTGACTCTTTCCTTCATTTGCCATCCAACCACAAGCAGTACAGAAAATGCAGCCCTACATGTGTCCAGGAGGGAGGAAGAAAACTTTTAAAACACTGTTTTTTTCTTTTAAAGATATATCTTCATCACCATTGATGTTCCTCAAAATTCAACCCTTGGATCATTTTTCTTGTCTGTCCGTGCATACTAAAAAGAAAAATTAAAAAACAACAACAAAATGGCAATAATAACGTTAGTGCTAATAACCCAAAACCTTATCATCACTATCATAAGAGTAACGGTAATCGTTAATATTTATTGTTAAATAATAGTTATTCTAACCACCATTTTGAAAAGCAGAACTATCATCTCTTCAGCTTAGAATCTCCAATGTCTAGCACAGTAACTGGAAAAAAATACATGGTAAAATATTTGTTAAAATTTAACTCTAATCATTTCTTTCTCAGGATAAATAGTTATTGAAATATACTGTTCATGGTAGCAAACACCCGGTTCCGACTTCTTTGTAATCATGCACTTTTAAAAATCCTCTTTCATTTGGACAGGGAGTAATGACCACTTCTTTCTGAAAGCCTAATTTATACCATAAATGTATTAGAAAATTAATTTCATAAAAGAGAGAAAATGATTAAGCTCCAATAAATGTCCAGCACACCTAGGAAAATGTGAATTACTGAAAATAGAGTCTGCACTGAATCTTAAAAACCTGGAACAACTGCTTGTTACTGTAGTTTGTTTTATTGAATTGCTGTGATTAAAAAGGAGAGTGGCTTAATACAAAGGCTTTTCCATTAAAAAAAAAATACACCCTCCACCTCTCCCCACCACACACAAAACCTTGTCAGAAGCACACAATTTATCACCTCGATTTGCTGAGTTGGAACTGCCCTGGTGCCAAAAAGAACTCTGCAGGGTAAACTGTGAGTAGTCTAGGCTGGGCAGTGTTCTCCCATTGAATTAAAAAGTTACACTTATTAGAGTACAGTAAATTTATATATATATATATAAATGTTATATATATGTTTTATATATATTTATATATGTTTTATATATGTAAATGTTTTACATATATTATATATATTTACATATATGTTTTATATATATACATATATACGTATATATGTATATATACGTATATATATGTGTGTGTGTGTGTATATATATATATGTGTGTATATATATATAACATATAGGAGAAGGAGAGAAAAGAGAGAGAGAGAGAACCAGCAGAGAAGTGTTTGGAGCAACTTTGAGAGTACTATGTGAAACATTAACTCAAAGGATAACAATGTAACTTACACAAAGCTTATGAAGCTTCATAGTTCCACACCATTCTCATGAATGCATTAAATGCCTAGTTTAAGCTGCCATCATAAACTCTCGCTTGCATCCACAGAAAGCTACTTGTTCCTTTTCCATGGGATGCAAAACACTGAATTAGTCCAGTTGTGGCACTATTCCCACATGCTCATTGTGGCTGGAAGAAAAAAGACAATCTTGCTGTTATGGATTGAATGCTGTATCCATCTCCCTGTATTTGTATGTTGAAGTCCTACTCCCTGGTTTGATGGTATTAGGAGGTGGTGTCTTTGGAAGGTAGTTAGGTCATGAGGGTGGAGCCCTCATCAATGTCATTAGTGCTCTTCATAGAAGAGACAGGAGAGTTTGCTTTCTCTCTTTAGGCCACATAAGGATATAAGGAGAAGACAGCCTTCTGCAAATCATAGCTGGCCCTCATCAGACACTGAACCTGATAATGACTTAATCTTGGACTTTACAGCCTCCAGTACTGTGAAAAATAAATTGCTATTTAAGCCACCCAATCTGTGGCATTCTGTTACAGCAGCCTGAACTGATGCATACATCCTGAATCGTATCCCTTTCAATTTCAGTCTGCATGTTTCACATAGGTCCCGTGCACTATCCTGGGATCTTATATTCACCCAGGCCATTTTCTACTTGAGTCAGTCACATCTGAGATTTGTCCTTCCTTTCCAGATACTCTATTGAGAAGCATGCTTTGTTTATAATAACATTTTTTGAAGAAATGAAAATTATAAAACTCTCCTCAAAACTTAACGAATATATCTGATTCTTAACCCACATAAACCAACATATAAACAAGCCGAAATATGTCCAACAATAGAAAAAATAAAACACATTAAAAAATGACCTTTTTCATTCCAGCCATTGCTACTTTTTCCTGCCCTCTGTTAGCGTAAAACTTAGAGTTGTCCATTCAATTTGGTACCACTCTTTACATTTCTTCCTCTTTAAACTCACTCAAGCCAGGTGCCAGCAGACATCACCCTAGGAAGCTCATTTTTGTTAAGCCGGGCAATGAACTCCATGTTGCTGAATCTGTGGTCAGTTCACAGAGCTCCTCTTAGGACTTCGGCATCATTTCACATTCTTGAAATACAGGCTCTGATTTCTGCATGCCACAGTGCCTTGTTTTCTACTATGCATCACTGACTTCATCAGCCTCCTCTGAAGACTTCCTGTCTTCCTAACTTTTAAATATCGGAGTGGCATTGCTCTCAGTCCCCAGATGCCCCCTGTCTATTCTGCCACTTCAGAGGTCTCATCCAGTCTCTCAGCTTCAATATTACCAAAAGAGAGACCACTGACAAAACACCATATTTATTCCTCAGCCTCTCTCATCAATTTTAGATTCCCATAGTTATGTCTAGACATATATCTGTATGGGTGTTTGATAAGTGTATTTTTTTTTAAATCATGATATTTTTAACAGCTTTATTGAGGATGAAGTGGTATCAAATGAACTCTAGACACTTAAAGTGTACAGTTTGATAAACCTGCAAAAAATTACTATACTGAGGATAATAAACATCTTTCATCCCAAAACTTTCATCATATACCTTTATCATTCCTTATCTTTGATTCCTACATGCAAATTCTCCTTCCTTTCCTTCTATCCCTGGGCAAGAACTGATCTGGTTTTTGTCATTATAGATTAGCTTGCATTTGCTAAAATGTTAAGTGGACAGAATTATACAGTATATTATTTTTAAAACCTGACGTCTTTTACTCAGCATGATTATTTTAATATTCTTCCGTGTTTTAGCATATATACATAGTTCACTTATTTTTATTGCTGAATGGCATTTCATTGTATGACCATACCAAAGTTTGTTTATCCATTCACCTGCTGGTGGGCATTAGGTTTGTTTCCAGTTTGGAGCTACTACAAACAGAAATAGTATAAATATTCTGTACACATTTTTACATGAACATATGCTATTATTTATCTTGGGTTCAAACCTAAGAGTGGAATATCTGGACCATATGGTAGATACATGTTTAGCTTTTTCGAAAACTTTCAAACAGTTTCTCGTGTAGTTTTGCCATTTTACATTCCCATCTGCAGTTTTTATGAGTTCCTGTTTTTCCATATCCTCACCAACACTTCATGTTGAATGTCTTTTCAGATTATTTGGTGTTCATATATCTTCTTTGTGAAATGCTTCTGTAAATCATTTTGTCAATTTTTTGTTTAATTATTTTTTTCTTTTGACATAGTTATAAATTAACATACAGCTATAAGAAATAATATAGGGAAATTCCATGGATTCTTTATATAATTTTTTCTAATGGTAACACTTTGCAAAACTATAGTGAAATTTTAAAACCAAGATACTGACATTGATTGATACAATCCACTGATCTGATTTCAATGTTCTCAGTTGTACTTGTGCGTCTAGGTATATGAGCGTGTATGTAAGAGTGTGTGTGTTGGAACCATATGCCAATCTTATCATATGTAAATATAGGTTGATTTATCTATCACCATTGGCAAAATGTGTCTATTTTTCTCTCATTATTGAGTTTTAAGAGCTCTTTATATATCATGAATATGATTTCATTAACAGATATATGCTTTATAAATACTTTCTTCCACTCTGTGTCATGTCTTCCTGTTCTCTAAATACTATGTTTAGGAGATGAGCACTTTTTT
Source organism: Hylobates moloch (assembly GCF_009828535.3). NCBI lineage: Eukaryota > Metazoa > Chordata > Mammalia > Primates > Hylobatidae > Hylobates > Hylobates moloch. The sequence goes on from NW_026652284.1 coordinate 116,985,758, forward strand.
GATATTAACTAGGTACAATTTATAAATTTGCTATTTTGTGGATCATGCTTTTGGTGAAATATCTAAAAATCTTGCTATATGGGGTGTTTAGAAATATGTATGTTTGCCAGAGTTCTATAACACTACTCTACTACTATAAGGAACTATTTATAGTACTACCGCTATACTATTCTATCATCCATAAAGCAATTATGTAGTTGCATTTCTCCATATCTTAAACTCCCCTAAGCTGTTTGAGGGCAATTACCATTATACCTTATTTAATTGTGTAGCCTTAGTGTCACATGTTTGGAATAAAGAAACTATTTAAAACTATTTATGAAGGAAAAGAAAATATAATAAGAAATAAATAAGGGAGATGGGAGAGAGAGAAAGAGAGGATATAAGAATGACATTTTCATGTAATTAGTACTCAAAATTGAAAGCAACATTTTATGTTTTATATCAGTTACCTCCTGTTCACTATAATGATTATTGCTATCCTTAAAACATATATATGATGCTTTAAGAACTTGCATTGTGGAGGATCCCCTGAACTCAGGAAGTTGAGGCCTGGGTGAGCCAAGATCATGCCACTGAACTCCAGCCAGGCAAATGAGAGTGAGACACTTTCTCAAAATAATAATAATAATAATAATAACTTGCATTCTTGCATTGTGTTAGCATAGAAATTCAAACCCTGCTTGGCTGAATCATGAGTAATTGTTCCATCCTGCACTGATAGATTTCTTAGCCATTTCTAGATGTTTTAAGTGTAAAAGAAAGTAGCATTATCAAGTAGAACAGATGAGTCAGGATCAAAATAAACTACACATAAATCTCAGTCATGCACCATGTAAACCAAATTGTGAGATTCGTGAGTCTCAGGATTCTCTCACCTCCCAGTTGAAGCCCCTAGAGAAGACATTCCCAGTCATTCTGTTTCTAAAAATAAAACCACATATTGACTTCAAATCTGTCTGTTGTCACTTTAAGCTTTATTTGTTGATCCAAATTATCCCTCTTTTCCAATGCTTCAGAGGCTACAAAGCTAATCAAAGAGCATGTTTTAGTAAGTTTGATTAAAAAAAAAGGTATCCAATGCCTAGTGGTCTTGTTCTCCTGACAAACCAATGTTTTCATTCAGGTAAGCACTTGTCCTCCTACGTGTGAGCAACGCCCTTCTGGGAAGGGGAGCTTGATTGCCTTAAGGCAAACAGTATTTTCTTCAATGTGGAAAGTTACTGGCTCAGCGAGGAAGATTAGTACAGCATTAAATAAAAGTTGTCCACAGTTAATCTGCTGTGTGGGACAGAGCTGAGCTCCTTCACACTCTAAATGTATTCCTTGGTCGTGGTCTAGCATTTTAATATCTCTATGCCGAACATTTTTATTTATAAAATGGGAATAATTATAGTCACTGCTTTACATATTTTTTGAGAAGAATGAAGTCTTATTAAGTACTAGAACAGTGCCTGAAACATAGTAAGTACTAATTAAAATGTAGCCTTAATTATTGTTGTTATTAGGAACTGATCTTTGAACTACCTGTCCATTTCGGAGTAAATATAAGAACTGTTGCTTTTAACACCATAACAAAACCATCTCTCTTTTGCTGACTCTGAACAGTCTCATTTGCTGCTGGTGATTTATTGATAAGAGAGAAACCAGCCTTGAGATAAAAAAAAGAAAGGAAGAGACAAGTTTTTGATTCTATTCATTGAGATGCTGAATTGTATGGCTTGAGGTCTACACACCACTTTAGACACAGTGGCATGATCTAATAAACGCTCATGATTGCAGAAACTGATACTTTCACCATTTAAATAATAGCAAGCAAATGTTTAGCTAAGACTTTGAGATTTTGATCCCAATTTTTCTAAGAATGCATTGAGTATTCATTTTATTATACCCTATCTAGATCCATAATTATGGTTACAAAGAGCAGAGAAAGCTTTTCATGCTATTTAAAAGCAACAGATCCTAAGAGAGTGTCATTCAGTGTCCAGAGAGAAGCGCATTTTGTGAAGATGAAGATGAAAGGCAGAAATTTCAAGAGGTTGAGCGTAATGTAGTTTACAACAAGGGCACTTTGTGGACCCAGAAGTGTGTCATTATGTGTACATGTTTAAAGGACCATTATAGGTGATGTTCTATCATGTTAAGCTCTTAAATCTAGTGACTCTCTCTCTTTCTTTCTCTCTCTCTCTCTCTTTGTGTGTATGTATGTGTGTGTCTGTGTGTGTTTCTAACAGTATTTGGCAGATTTGTTGATGTTTTTCGAAATTCATGTCTTTTGATTTGCTTTTCTTCTTAGGTTAGGAATTTGGGGCATATTTACTCAGCAATCACTATGAACTATAATAAACCCCAGCTGAGATTTTATTAACCATGTTAATATTAATAAATATGAAACAGGAAATGGATACAAAGTATAGATATACATCCCAAAAGAAATTGAGATTTGTAGCACACCCATAGCTCCTTAGACCTTTACTCTCTTTTACATGGGAATTTCTTGTTAGCTGAAAATATGTGTTGGAAAATAGCTATGTCTAAATTTCAACAATGGATACTTTGAAGTTAGCTTCTTATATGATAATATAAGAAAATTCAGATATTCTTCATGCTAATATAATAATTATCACAGACAGTATTTATTAACTCTTCTCTGTGCCAGGTCTACTGTGATAGGCACTGCACACTTGTGATCTCATTTAATTCTCATCGTAGTCTTTGCAAGCAGTAATAATAGAATTATTTTCTATTTCACTTGCATTTAATAGAAGAGAAAACTGAGATTCAAAGATGTTAAATAAGTTGTGCAAAGTCACAAAGCACAAAGAAAGTGTGTAAATTTAAAATTTTTGACCTCTTCCTTTTAAGAGCTTGGGTCTCTGTCTTCTGTCCTTGGATCTGATTGGGCTTTCTGTATGTTTTGAATAAGAAAATACAAAGGAGGCGATGCTGCCTGTATCAGTACCCAGGTAATTCGGAGACCAGTAGTTTCAACTTCCTGCCTCTTAGAAAGTTGCCTTTTGGAAAACACCCCTAGATGCCTGGCCCTAGAGGAAGCCAACACTAGTCTAACAGTCTTGGGAGAAAGTGAAACCATAACAGGTGGTTCTGAAAGATGAAACATCTGGGGGAAAGAATGAGAAGGCAAGGACAGCAAGACACTAGGTCCATGAGACAAGATGCCATCTTGGAAGAGGATACCCCAGCCCCAGATGCTTACTCATCTTATGTGAATCAAGGGTAATCCACCTAATTGACGTATTTTTGAACATCTGAACTACAATGTCAGGAGGACAATTGAAGTTCATTTTAAGCCATTAAGTTTTGAGGTATTAAAAATGACATAACATTAGACAACTGGAACACAATTTTGTCCCTAGATTCAGGATGCTACCTTAGCAAAACATTTTTAAAAATTGGCATTGGTTTTCAGTCTGATCCATATACTGTAACTAGAGTGGGCTTGAAGACATTGAGAGCTTGAGGGGCAGCAAGCAAAATGCCATTACAGAAAGGAGAAAGGAGAAAAGATGAAGTATATTTTCCAGTGGTGGAAAGCTCAGTAAAACTGCTGCTTGTGATAATAATAATAACAATAAGGAAAAGTAGAAAAGGAACTGGTATATTTGGCTAATGATATTTTTAGGCAAAATGTTGAAAGTGTTAAATGATTTAGATGTGTATAAAAGTGTGTACATAGTGATAGATTAGTTGAAAAAACCTATTTGATATTTTAGTAGTATTATGGGAAATACAAATAATACAGGACTGGCGTAGTTTGAAAAATAGAGCTATTTGTCATGCACATTTCTACAATTAGCAAATGATTCTTAAAGTAGGTCACAGCCCCAAAGAAAGAAAACAAATGCAGAGTATTGCCACTGATTTGACCTGTGGCTTCACAGTAAAATTCAAATCAAAGATGTTCTGTAAGATCTTGATGAAACCTGGGAAAAGTTTAGAGTTACTTCATACATGCTCTTCATTAAACATACTAGCCCATAAAGATGGTATAGTCATGACCTGTAAACTCATTCAAACTGTAGAAACTCTAAGAATGCTAAGTGTGATCTCATAGTAGCTTTACAATGGTTCGAAGTCTTGGAATATAAATATGGGTGTGGTTAATAAAGTGGAGTATTGATAATATAAGATTGCCATAAAATTGTTAAAGGAGTTATACCAGCTTACATTAACAGAAAGATAAATACCCAAAATATGTGTGTATACATACATACATGTGTATATGTATATATCTACACACACACACACACACAGTTTTAACTATATTAAAAACATATGTTATACTATTATATAAACACATATATATGTATATATGCCTTTGGATTTCTAATTATGGGCAAGAAGCTGGCTAAGATTACTTAACTGCAAGTAAAAGATAAATCTTACAAAAAGAAAGGATGATTTGGAGGGTGCAATCCAGAACCCAGAAATTATAGGCAGTAGTTGCAGGATATTATTTCCTAATCAAGCAGTAGAATAACATGACAATGTGGTTTCAGAATTGGTATGGCTCATTGACCATTTCATGACTTCTTTACTCCTTTATTTGAGGAGAACTGTGTATTGCAGTTTCCCTATACCTCTCTCCTTACTGAATACTGTATGTGTTGGGTGGGGTGGGGAGAAATAACGTCTCTTTAATCCACAGGTTTTCAGTTTAAGAAAAACTACACTCAAGCAGATTCCTCCAACATAAATTCAATGTATATGGCAATGCTGACTTCCATTTTGAGCATGAAAAAGTAAGGGGATGAGACTTTTAAGTATCTTGGGAACCAATTATATATTTTCTGTGATATATCAAGGCAACTATTCTGCGACCAGACGGTGTATGGTGGCAGAATAAAGACAGTCACTATATTCGTTTGCTAGGGCTGCTATGAAAAGGTAATACAAACTGGGTTGTTAAAACTACATAAATATATTGTCTCACAATCCTGGAGGCTAGAAGTACAAAACGAAGGTGTAAGTAGGACTGGTTCCTTCTGAAGGCTTGGGGGAGAATCTCTTCCATACTTCTCTCCTAGCCTCTGGTGGTTTAATGGCAACCTTTCATATGCCTTAGTTTTTTTCCCAACTTCTGTCTTTATCTTCATATAGCATGCTAAGTGGAAGGATATTTGTGCCTATCATGTGACACAGCAGAAAATCTTCCAGACAAAAGATTAGAACACTTAATTAAATAAAATGCAAAGAACACAAAGAAAGTGTATGAAAGAGATTTGGAAGTATCTATCAAAAGGACACAGCTCAAGATATCCCGGGGATGGTGTTTAGATGGTATTCCATATTAAATCATATTTTTATCTTCAGAGTGATGAGCACTGCTGCCTAATTGGAATTTCCTGTTCAGTGTGTGTTGGGAGACAATTGTGTAATAATATTTTGCTCCTCTTTCTACATGGGAAATGCCTGAACTGCATGGGTTAGATAGAATTTCCACTTCATTCTTCATATTCAGTTAAAGCTCAGTCCTGCTGGGACCCAGTGAGGAGCCAAATACTGTACACCTCACAATTGTATGCCCTCTGGACAACAGAAGGAGACATATATGCACCAGATTCCACATAATTCTGTTCCCATTGATCCAAGGGTTGCCTCACAAGGCGTTAATAAATGTGCACTTTCAGATTCTGTTGCAATTTTGCATTTATAGGGCATGGAAGAACTAACAACTAAAACCTTCCTTGATTAGTCATCTGAGTTTTAGTTTTACTTCTTTCTGTGACATGACACTGAGATTCAATTGCCTCTAACAACATGAGAGACTAGAAAATGACCGTGTGTAGTTGTGTTAGAGTCAGTAGAATCATTACTGCATCATCTGGTGAAAATCCAGTTGATTCTATTGGACAGCGCCTCAAGCTGAGGGTACACAAAGTACAAATTCCCAAAGTGCTCACTAGAGCAATGATAATTCATCTCTCACATCTCAGTTCCCAGACTCTTTAATCCTAACCTTTGGGACAGAGGACCATATATTGCCTGTTGAATCTGTCCATATATACGAGGGCTATGCTCCAAGACCTCCAGATGCCTGAAACTGAGCATAGCATGAAGCCATTTGCTGCCAATCAGAACACGTTTCTGCTCATGTCTTCTACTCACAAACTTTTCTTTCGAACTAAGCACTTATCACACACTAGCTGTAACTTTTGCGGTTTGATATGTGACAGCAAAACTAGCACAATTTTTTTTCCTCTTTGCAATTTTACTGATAGAAGATGTGTTCTTACCTTAGATTTTAGCACTCTCAGCATACAATACTTTTTCTTTCCTTATTAACTAGAAAACTTTCACCTTTTCACTTACAGAAATCATTTTTATGGCCTCTCTTCAGCATTTCCTAATTGCCAACATCACTATTCTTCCATTTCAGGGACATTATTAAGTAAAATAAGGATTACTTTTACATGGGCACTGCAGTACTGTGACAGTCGATCTGATAACCTAGAGGGCTACTAAGTGACTAACAGGTGACCACATAGTTAGGCTGTACAAAGGGATGATTCATATCAGGGCAGGTCAAAGCAGGACGATATGAAATTTCATCACACTACTCAGAACGGCCTGCCACTTAAAACTTATCAATTGCATGCTGTTTTAGAATATTCCGTTTAATATTTTCAGACCATGGTCGACAGCAGTTAACTGAAACCATAGAAAGCAAAATGGTAGAAAAGGGAGGACAACCTTACCGAATCCTGGAGGAAAGCACTCCAAACCCACAGGATGTTGTCTCTGAGCCAGTACCTTAGCTGATCCTTCCACTGACCATTGCGACATCTATTGTGTAGCTGCTCTAGGTGATGTGGTTTATGGTAGCACTAATGAATCCTGGATCATGTGTTTATGGTCACACACGGTACTAAGATTCAGTTGCCCCCGACCATTGCAAAAACTGCTCTGTCGTGGAAAGGGTCTCTCATTCTGAAGAGGTGTTGTGTGGGATCCCATTTCAGCAAATCAGTCATTCTTGTCTGGAGCCTCTGAGGAAAGTTTTTGTTTCCAAACTTATTTTACATGTTGAACAAATGTATATCCTTGAAGTTAGAGGACTGGTGTTCCCATTGCCTTGCTGGCTGTCAACCGAAGGCCACTCTGGGGTCTTAGAGGCAGCCGCGTTTCTTACAGAATTGTCTCCTCCATCTCCAAGCTCACAGTGACACATCAAATTCTTCTTGCACTTTCAATCTCCAATTTTTTGTTCTGTGACCAGCCAGAAATGTGGTTGTTTTCAAGGGCTCATTTGATTAGGTAAAATCCACCAGGATAATATTCCTTCATAAAGTCGACTGTGCCAATTAATACATCCTAATCACAGAAGTAAAGCCCATCATATTCACAGTCCTAGGGACTATTCAGGAAATGCACACCAAGGGTGGGAAATCTTGGAAGCCCTCCTAGATTTATTAAAGCGGGAAAGACAAACACATACCCAGTGTAGGTGTCAATTGTGGTAATGATACATCTCTGCCCCACCCAGAAAAGAAAGAACCTACTATAATCTAGCCAGGCTCACGACGGATTGTGCTGCAATGAATTCTCAGTGTCACACTTCAATAATATAGCAGAATGAACAAACAGCAGTGAGAATCTAGCTTGGTGAGAGAAAGTCCACGCTGTTGAGCACATACATAGTTTCCATCTGATCACTTCATCCCGTCTGTTCATGGTCTCATTTTGCCAGCACCAGAATGGCTGAGAATCAAGGCAGAGTGACATACTCAGGTTAGATTATTCTGATTGTTCAGTATCTCTTCTTTGCTGGTTGCTCTGTAGTGGGCTCTAAGACAGAAAAAAAGATCTTTACCTTTGTGTTCACACATTTTTTCCCATCCATTCATACAGGTGTGTCATCCCTCAACATCCTTGCTCCGATTTTTCATTCTTGACTCTTTAAGGCTTTTGACTATGTGATGGTTAATATTGAGTGCCAACTTGATCGGATTGAAGGATACAAAGTATTGATCCTGGGTGTGTAGGTGAGGGTGCTAACAAAGGAGATTAACATTTAAGTCAATGGACTGGGAGAGGCAGACTCACCCTCAATCTGGGTGGGCACCATCTAATTGGCTGAGGAGGAACATGGAAGAACTAGACTGGCTGAGTCTTCCGGCTGTCATCTTTCTCCTATGCTGGATTCTTTCTGTCCTTGAACAGCAGATTCCAAGTTCTTCAGCTTTTGAACTCTTGGACTTACACCAGTGGTTTAACAGGGGCTCTTGGGCCTTTGGCCACAGACTGAAGACTGCACTTTTAGCTTCCTTACTTTTGAGGTTTTGGGACCCAGGCTGATCCACTAGTGGCTTCCTTACTCCTCAGCTTGCAGAAGGCCTATAGTGGACTTTACCTTGTGATCTTGTAAGTCAATGCTCTTCAGTAAACTCCCTTTCATATATATACATCTATCCTATTACTTCTGTCCCTCTAGAGAACCCTGACTAATACAGGCTACATAGCCATCTCATTTGCCACTCTCCTGCCCAGGCATCTGTGTATTTTTGACCTTGAGTCATTTGTCTTTCTCTTTCACACATAGTGAAAGAAAACATGCACCACTAGGCGCTGTGTCCCCTGGGAGGATTCCTTTCACCATTGTCCTTAGGGTCACCCTGGAGTACAGGAGTATGGCTGCTGCTATCCACTGTTAACTCCTGTCAGCTTTTCAAAATGATAAATGGGAAATTTGGGCCCAAATTTTCTTCCCCTCTCAGTTGGCCATTGGAAAGTTGACTTGAGACCATAAAAAATTATTAAAATAACATAGATTTTTGTTGTTAACATGTAATTCACTGAGACATTGCTATAGAGGTGCAGCAGAAGGTGACAGTTTTTTGTTTTCATTTTTTAATTTTTGGTTTAGACTGTAAATTTTTTTTTTTTTTTTGAGACGGAGTCTCGCTCTGTTGCCCAGGCTGGAGTGCAGTGGCGTGATCTCGGCTCACTGCAAGCTCCGCCTCCCGGGTTCACGCCATTCTCCTGCCTCAGCCTCCTGAGTAGCTGGGACCACAGGTGCCTGCCACCATGCCCGGCTAATTTTTTTGTATTTTTAGTAGAGACAGGGTTTCACCATGTTAGCCAGGATGGAATCAATCTCCTGACCTTGTGATCTGCCCACCTCGGCCTCCCAAAGTGCTGGGATTACAGGCATGAGCCACCGTGCCCAGCCTAGACTATAAATTTTAATAAAAATACCATGTATTAGGAGCCAACTCTAAAACTCAAATATCTTTGATAACTTCTAATAAGGATTTCATAAGTCAACATTCAAATATAGATTTCAGAGTCAGATTCATTAGAGAGGCCATGATGATTGTTTGACATTAGGGACATCCTGTCCCTTGATTCCTGCCATAGACATAGAATGGCACAGATGCCCACACAACATGTTCCTGAGTTTCACTGTAACTACTGCTGACTTTCTTTTCTTTCCTTTTTTTTTTTTTTGAGATGGGATTTCACTCTTGTTGCTCAGGCTGGGGTGAAATTGTGCCATCTTGGCTCACTGCAACCTCTGCCTCCCGGGTTCAAGCGATTCTCCTGCCTCAACTTCCCAAGTAGCTGGGATTACAGGCATGTGCCACTACGACCAGGTAATTTTGTATTTTTAGTAGAGACGGGGGTTCACCATGTTGGTCAGGCTGGTCTCGAACTCCTGACCTCAAGTGTGGTTCACCATCCAGCCTCCCAAAGTGCTGAGATTACAGGCATGAACCACTGGGCCTGACTAACCGTCTTGATTCCTCTATTGCTTTCTCTTTCATTTTGCTGTTGGCACCTAATTGTTGTGGATTAGCAAATAACGCAACACAGGTAATACAATACCTTTTTTTTTTTTTTTTTTTGGTGGCAAGAGTCTCAGTCTGTCACCAGGCTGGAGTGCAGTGGCACAGTCTCCGCTCATTGCAACCTCCACCTCCCGGGTTCAAGCAATTCCCCTGCCTTAGCCTCCTGAGTAGCTGGAACTACAGGTGCATGCCACCACACCCACCTAATGTTTTGTATTTTAGTAGAGATGGGGTTTCACTGTGTTAGCCAGGATGGTCTTGATCTCCTGAACTCATGATCCACCCGCCTTGGTCTCCCAAAGTGCTAGGATTACAGGAGTGAGCCACCACGCTGGGCCCCAACATAGGTAGTATAATATCTTAAGTTAATAACTGATTGATAGTGATGGAAATTAACAAAGAGTGAGGTAATCTTCAGTCTTTATCATCTGTACAACTTTGAAAGTTCTTTAAAGTCCTCTGGACTTCAGCTACTCTTCTATTAGGTTGGTGCAAAAGTAACTGCAGTTTTTGCAATTACTTTTAAGAACAAAAACTGTAATTTCTTTTGCACTAACCAAAAATAAAATGGGATAAAAATATCTGCTAGGCTTAAACTCTCAAGAGGCTTCATAAAATAAATGATTATCTTGATTGTAAAAAACTACCTGTAGTTTGGAAAACAGATACAAGATTTGTACCATTTTTACAGACTTAGGATAAGTTTTCCTGTTGCAATACAAATAAATAAGTGTAATTTAAAATTAGCAGTGTAAACAAGGCTCATTTGTAACTCTGTCATTAAAGTATAATTCGTTATTAGCCCACGAAAAGAATTAATTAATTAATTTAATTTTTATTTTTTAGAGACTGGGTCTTGCTCTGTTGTCCAGGCTGGAGTGCAGGGGCATGATCACAACCCATCACAACCTCCACCTCTTGAGTTCAAACAATCCTCCTGCCTCAGCCTCCCAAGTAGCTGGGACTACAGGTGTGAGCCCCCATGCCCAGCTAATTTTTGTATTTTTTGTAGAGAAGGGATTTCACCATGTTGACTTGGGCTGGTCTCCAACTTCTAGATTCAAGCAATCCACCTGCCTTGGCCTCCCATAATGCTTGGATTACAGGCATGAGCCACCACACCTGGCCTTAAGAATTAATTAACTTTAAACAAAAAGATAATGCTAATTTCAAACTCTTCCTGCCAATAAATTAAAGAAGTTCTCTGCATAACTGCTATATAGCAATACTTTATATTTGAATTAGGATTTTTTTCCCTGAGTGAAATATAATATACCTATATATCTATAATTTCTTTCTTAAATTTTATTTTATTTCAGTAGCTTTTGGGATACAAATGGTTTTTGGTTACATAGATGAATTGTATAGTGGTGAAGTCTGAAATTTTAGTGCACCCATCACCAAGCAGTGTATATTGTACCCCAGTAGGTAGTTTTTCATCCTTGATCCCTCTCTCACCTTACCCCTTTTGGGTCTTCAGTGTCTATTATACCACTCTGTCTGCCTTTGCTTACTCATAGCTTAGCTTCTATTTATAAGTGAGAACATGCAGTATTTGGTTTTTCATTGCTGAGTTACTTCAATAAGAATAGTGTCCTCTAGTTCCACCTAAGTGGCTGCAAAATACATTATTTCATTTTTTTATGACTGAGTTGTATTCCGTAGTGTGTGTTTGTGTGTGTGTGTGTGTGTGTGTATGTGGATCACGTTTTCTTTAGCCACTCATCCACTGATGGGGACTTAGGTTTATTCAATGTCTTTGCAATTGTGAATTATGCTGTGATAAACATATTCATGCAAGTGTCTTTTTGATGTAATGATTTCCTTTCTTTTGGGTAGATGCCCAGTATTGGTGGGATTGCTAGATTGAATGGTAGATCTACTTTTAGTTATTTGAGAAATCTCCAAATTGTTTTCCATAGACGTTGTACTATTTGCAACAGTAGTATATAAGCATTTCCTTTTCACCACATCTGCACCAACATTTTTTTTTTTTTTTACTTTTAATAGTAGCCATTCTGGCTGCAGTAAGGTGATATCTCACTGTGGTTTAAGTTTTGATTTCCCTAATGATTAGTGATGTTGAGCATTTTTTCATATGTTTATTGCATATTTATATATTTTATTTTGAGAAATGCCTGTTCATGTCATTTGCCCACTTTTAAGTGACATTATTTGATTTTTATTGTGACTTGTTTGAGTTCCTTGCAGATTCTTGATATAAGTTCTTTATCAGATTCATGTTTTGCAAATATTCCTTCCCATTCTTTAGGTTGTCTTTTAAAAGTGATTGTTACTTCTTTTGCTGTGCAGTAGTTTTTTTTCTCAATTTTATTTAGTCCAATTTATTTATTTTTGTATTTGTTGCATTTGCTTTTGGGGTCTGTCATAAATTCTTTGCATAGGCTGATACCAGAAGGGTTTTTCCTTGGTTTTCTTCTAGAATTTTTATGGATTCAGGTCTTAGATTTAAGTTTTTAATCCATCTTGAGTTAATTTTTGTATATGGTGAGAAATCAAAATCCAGTTTCATTTTTCCACATGTGGCTATCCAATTTTCCCAGCACCATTTATTGTATAAGATATACCTTCTCCAGTTTTTGCTTTTGTATATTTCATCAACAATCAACTGGTTGTAAGTATTTGGCTTTATTTCTAGGTTCTCTCTTCTGTCCCATTGGTCTATATATCTACTTTTATACCAGTAGTACCATGCTCTTTTGGTTGCTATAACCTGATAGTATAATTTTAATTTGGGTAATATGATGCCTCCAGATTTGTTCCTTTTGCTTAGAATAGTTTTGGCTATTTGGGCTTATTTTTTGTTCCAGATTAACTTTAGGATTATCTTTTTCTAATTCTGTGGGGAATTACATGGATATTTTTATAGGTGTTGCATTGGATCTGTATATGTCTTTAGACACATGGCCATTTTCATGATATTGATTCTTCCTATCCATGAACATGGGATGTATTTCCATTTGTTTGTGTCATCTATGATTTCTTTCAGTAGTTCACCTTGTAGAGATCTTTTAACTCGTTGGTTAAGTTTGTTGCTATGTCTGTGTTTTTGTGTGTTTGTCATGCAGTTATTGTATTCCTGTTTTAATTCTCAGTATGGTTGTTGTTGGTATATTGCAGTGCTGCTGATTTGTGTACCTTTATTTTGTAACCTGAGACTCTACTGAACTCATTCATCGATCTAGGAGTATTTGGGAGGAGTCTTAAGGGTTTTCTAGGTATAAGATTATAACACTGGCAAACAGAGGTAATTTGACTTTCTGTTTTTCCATTTGGATACCCTTGATTTCTTTCTCTTGCCTGATTGTTCTGGCTAACACTGACAGGACTATGTCGAATAGAAGTGGTGAAAGTGGCATCTTTGTCTTATTCCGGTTATTATGAGGAATGCTTTCAACTTTTCTCTGTTCAATATAATGCTGGCTATGTGTTTGCCATATGTAACTTTTATTAACTTGAAGTATGTTCCTTCTACACCTACTTTGTTGAGAATTTTTATCATTAAAGAATATTGAATTTTATTGAATGCTTTTTCTGCATCTATTGAGAATATATTCATACATCTATAATTTTTATATATCAGTAATTCCATCTGGCAGATTTTCAACTTTTTGGCTTAAGTGAAATAATACATGAAAAGTCCTCAATTTAATGTTCTTGAAAGACTAGCTAGTATTATTAGATGCTGATATTTTTTTGATAGGACCAGTATTTTATAGCTAAATAGCTCTCCTAATCTAGAAAAAGTAATAGTGACTTGAAATAATAAGCTTGAATAATTAAAAAATTGATCTTGAAGACCTATGGTAGGCAGTATAATGCCCTTCAGGTGTTCATATCTTAATTCCTGAATTCTGTAAAGATGGTACCTTTCAAAGCAAGAAATATAAAGACCTTTAAGTGGGAATATTACCTTGAATAACCAGAGTAGACACAATGTCTTTACAAAAGTCCTTGTAAGAGTGAGGCAGGTAGATTAAAATGAAAGAAAGAGATATGGCAGTGGAAGTAGAGGCCCAAGATTCAAATAATTATGCTGCTGGTTTGAAGATGGAAGGGACCGTTGCCAAGAAATACAGATGGCCTCTAGAAGCTGGGAAGGGAAGAAAGGGACTTTCATCCAGACCCTCCAGAAAGGATGGCAGTTTGCTGACACCTTGATTTTAGTCAAGTGAGACTCATTTTGAGCATCTGACTTTCACATAATAAATGTATGTTGCTTTAACTCTCTGAGTTTGTGATGCTTTCTTACAGCAGCATAGAAAATGAATGCAAGTTTTTTTTTTTTTTTTTTTTTTTACCAATTATTGAATTCCTACTGTGCACTAGGAACCATTAATATAACAATTTTCCTCTTCTTATGGAGGTCATTTAGCTTATAAAGCTTTTTATTTACATTAGGTGATATTTCAAGGAGATACCATCTAAAGTTTAAACAAAAAATATTCTGGAATATGTTGTGGATTTACTTCTTTCTGAATATTCTGAACACTGTGGCCATTTTAGATGTATTCTACATAAACTATGTATTATAGATCAGCAATAAATATAATCTCTATCATTCAATTTGTATCCATGATTTCAGTTTAATCAATTGAAAAAAGTCACAATATTACTTATGGATTGCTAATATTTTACAGCTAGAATAAAATTGAATAGTAAATTTCGTAAAAGGAGGCAATTTTCAACATGCCGCCACTAAATTGTGATAAACATGTTACACATTAGAATGTGGTTATTTGTTAAATAACCAATTTTATGACTCAAATAAGGTGTTAATACCTACATTTTTCTTTAAACTAATAGGTACTCAAGTATGCCTGTATGTTGACTCTAAAGCAGAATATTGATATCTTCATGTTCAATAAAAAATGCTTGATTGCTTTTGTCTCAGGCATGAACTGCAAGGTAATATTAATAATTGAGAAAAATCTGCTGAAAGCTTCTTTGATTCAAAATAAGCTAGGTTTGTCATTAATAAGTGAAATTTGTATAATGGTTTATAAGGGAGTTTTACATTCATTAGATATGCTGACCCTCTCAATAATTTTTTTTCCCATAAATGAGGAAATTTAGCCTTAGGTAAGTTATAAAATTTTTCTAGAGTCATAGAGCTTATTGATGGCAAGTCCATGATTTGAAGTGAGTTATTTTTATTGCAGAGTAATCAAACTAAACTTAATCCATATTTCCCTGTCTTCAATTATTCATGTCCCCTCATGAATGTTTTATCTGCCTGCTACTTATTTTTTTCATAAATCCATTAATTACCTTGAGTTAAATACTTCCTAAAAACTCTATAGATATGGGTTGATATTTATGATAATATACATTTAAGTACAGATACTAAACAGTATGAATTTGAATATGCTTTTCTTAAGGACTTGCTCTATTTTCTGTTTCTCTGTCTGGTAGGTGATTCTTTCTGAATGGGAAGATCACTTAGTGTTTAAAAGAGATTAACCCTGAACTGAGACTTTCATTTAACCTATGGAAATTATGCTATTAAACAGCAAGTTTCTTACCACCTAAATACGTCTTGTGGACTGAAAACAGCTTCTATTCTACATTTGGGAAAATACTATGATGCACATTACTGCCTCCATTGCCTGATGTTTACTTATTCAAAGATTAATATGTGACATACACTTGTTGAAAGCAGAGGAAAGGGATTGTCTATTATTGTCCATTTATACACTTTCATCCAATCAATAAATATTGTTTTCAGAATATTCAAGAGTATATTATAGATCTCTGTTACAGAGATTGGCAGATTATGTCCAAAGGTTAAATCAGGTCTGACATCTGTTTTGTAAATAAAGTTTACAGGGGCGTATCTCTGGCATTCTATTTACATATTGTCTATGATTGCTTTCAAGCTACAGTGGAAAAATTGAGTAGCTGCAACAGAAACTGTATAACCTACAAACCTAAAATATCACTTTCTGGCCCTTTATACAAAATATTTGCAGACCCCTACTATAAAAGATATCAAAAAGAATATCATACTTCTACTCTCAAAAAACCTGCATGCAAATAATTGTGTATACATTTATACACACATTCAGAAGTTAAATATATAGAGGGGTAGGGCAAAAGAGAATAGGGAGAGATTACGTCAGCTTAAGTCATAAGGAAATGTTTGATGAATCAAGTGGTATTTGAACTGAATCTTGAAATATTTGGAAGGTTCCAGTGAGCATGGAAAGGAGAGAATGTTAACCCAAGCTGGAAAGTGTGCTGTTTCGGTTAGGAATAATTTTAGCAGCAAGGGGCCAGAAATTAGGAATAGGCTAAACAGATCAGGGTTTACATTCTTCATACAATAAGAAAACTGGAGAGAAGCTAATTCTAATTTATTTGCCACAGATCAATGATTTTAACTGCCCTGTGATTCCCCTGAACTTCCAAAATCTCATGTTATGCCTCAGAAATAACAAGGCAGAAGAGAAAGAGAAAGGCATCAGGGACATATCACTCTGTTAGGGCAGAAATGCTTTTCTCAAATCATCCCCATGACCCTAGGTTCGGACTCACTTGTATGTCATGGGTCTCCTTCTAGCTACAAGGGAGGAGGGACCTTGTCAAGAACATACTTAAATACAATTTGTTGCCTTAATAACTCAACAATGATGATAATTGAGGGAGAGACAGAAAGAGTTAGCTCTAGCTCACTTGAATGAAGCCCGGAGGCTTATACAACCTTAATGTACTTTGAGGAGAAATTTGACTGTGATTAAGATCTGCTTTAGAGAGATGGATTTTGGCATATTCTGGCTGAGAGTTGAAAATGCTTCATCTTGTTCAATTTCTTTCCCAACTCATCAAAGCAAGGCTAGGTGGAAACTTCTTTACTTAGAATGTGCTATTTTCAGCTCACCCTGAACTTATTCACAATTCATTTTGTCTTAAAATTAATTGAGACTACCCCATATTCAGGCTACCTCTGCACTGGAAATAAAGACTTCTAGGCAAACATTTACCACCTGAACTCCCCCAAACTTTCAAATCTCCATAGTCTGTCATTCCACACTATGTCCTACACATTTATTTTTTGTTTTACTTTATTTATTTTACTTTTTTGAGACGGAGTCTCGCTCTCTCTCCCAGGCTGGAGTGCAGTGGCGTGATCTTGGCTCCGGCTCACTACAACCTCCGCCTCCCGGGTTTAAGCAATTCTCTTGTCTCAGCCTCCTGAGTAGCTGGGACTACAGGTGCATGCCACCATGCCCGGCTAATTTTTGTATTTTTAGTAGAGATGGGGTTTCACCATATTGGTCAGGTTGGTCTCGAACACCTGACATCAGGTGATCCATCTACCTCATCCTCCCAAAGTGTGGGGATTACAGTGTGAGCCACCTTGCCCAGTCTGTACACATTATTTAGTTCTCATTTATAAGAGCATATGGCATTCACCTTTCCATGTCTGAGTTGTTTAACTTAAGATAATGGCTTCCAGTTCCATCTATGTTGCTGCGAAATACGTGATTTTGTTTTTTTCTATGGTTGAACAATATTCCATTGCATATATATATATCGCATTTTCCTTATCCATTCATCCATTGGTGGATATTAAGGTTAACTCCGTATTTTTACTATTGTGAATAGGGCTATGATGACATGATGACATATAGGTACAGGTATCTTTTTTTTTTTTTTTTTTTTTGATGGAGTCTTGCTCTGTCACCCAGGCTGGAGTGCAGTGGTGTGTCTCAATTCACTGCAGCCTCTGCCTCCTGGGTTCCAGCGATTCTCCTGCCTCAGCCTCCCAAGTAGCTGGGATTAAAGACACATGCCACTATGCCCTGCTAATTTTTGTATTTTTAGTAGAGAAGGGGTTTCACCATGTTGTTGGCCAGGCTGGTCTCGAACTCCTGACCTCAGGTGATCTGCCTGCCTCCGCCTCCCAAAGTGCTAGGATTACAGGCGTGAGCCACCACGCCCAGCCAGGTGCAGTTATCTTTTTGATATAATAATTTCTTTTCTTTTGGGTAGATGGCCAGTAATGGGATTACTGGATTGATTTTTCTTCCTTACTCTCCATGCATTCAAAAGCAAATGCTTCTTGAGCAGTCGCTATGAGCTGGACATTGGAGTTAGTCCTGGATACATCGAGGAACACCACAGACCTTCTGTCCTGAAGGAATTTTCTTCTAGTGAATATATATATATATGGAAAGGAGAGAAATAGGAGTAAATAAAAATGGTCTTCTCCTAGGTCACTGATGTGTTTATTTTTATTCAACATAGTTTTAATGTTTGGTCTGCGTCCAGTTTTTGATTCTAACAACTGATTACTATTACTCCTTTTCAGAATCATTTTCTTTCCATGTCTGCCTCTCTGTGTGAGGGAGGGGGAAGAGGGGTACCATTTTATTCTGGATTTTCCTGTTTTCCTCTCCTTCTTACATATTCCTTCTCAGAAATTTTCTGGGATCCTGGATGATTTTTTCCCCTCTGAAATATTGGTATTTCTGATGGTCTTATTTATCTCCTTTGACAATAGGAGGAATTCTTTCATTCATTCATGTTAATTACCATTCAAGTTATAATGAATCCTAAGCACTGTCTCTAATTAAAATCCTTTCCTGACATCTATACTGCTTACTTACTAATGCCTCTACTTGGATGTTTCCAGGACACTTAAAATCCAGCCACTTGAACTCATCAGTGCCCTCCTTCCCTTAGGTTACCTTTCTCAGTAGACTGCATTTCCACCCCCTCCCTTTCTTAGTCCCTCTCATCTGATTAGTACATCTTAGTAAGTCTACCTCCTGAACACTCCGCACCTCTGCTCCTTCTGGCCACCTGCTGCCTCTGTGTTAGGATACTGCAGCTCTCTCAGGTGGCTTCTTCTTCCTGGTTGGCTCCCTCTAATTTATCCCCCTACCACAACTAGAAATATTTTTAAGGGCAAAATGGGTCATGTTACATCTCTGTTTAATACTCTTAAATGATTTCCTTTTGCTTCAGGAAAAAAAAATAATCCAAACTTCATCATTGGGCTAAGACATATCGGAAGTTTGGGGATCTGCAGCACTCCTTACAGTGCTTGCATTTCTTTACTCACTGCAGTCAAGCTGCCAAGCACACAGGGCTGTTAGCAGGACTGTGTTGATCCTCTTGTCCCCAGGTGACATACTCTATTACCACAGATGAGAAAGCCCACAATTGGAGGTGGAGGGTTACCTGGCCCATGTTTACTCTGCTAACTTACACTTCCATAGCCATTCTCTTATTGACAGTCTTCTTCTCCTTCTCCTTCTTCTTCTTTTTTTTTTTTTTTTTTTTTGACAGAGTCTTGCTCTGTCACCCAGGCTGGAGTGCAGTGGCACCATCTCGGCTCACTGCAACCTCTGCCTCACGGATTCAAGCAATTCTCCTGCCTCAGCCTCCCGAGTAGCTGGGACTACAGGCAAGCGCCACGATATCCGGCCAATTTTTTTGTTTTTTTTAGTAGAGACAGGGTTTCACTGTGTTAACTGGGATGATCTCAAACTCCTGACCTCATGATCTGCCCGCCTCGGCCTCCCAAAGTGCTGGGATTACAGGTGTGAGCCACCATGCTTGGCCGACGCCCTCTTCTTAATACCCTTACAGTTCACCAATACGAGGGTGAGCATCTATCTAGGTTTCCCTGGGACACTTTGAGGAAAACTGGCAAAACAAAGCACTGTCTTTTTTTCTCTTAGAATTGGCTCCATTTTGATGGTAAATTATACTATTATTTTAGTTACAAACCTTAACTTGCCTTGTGATATATATTTTATTTAGGATTTTGTTTCTCACTATAACTTAAGCTCCAGAATTGGAGGGATGCTCACTTGTCCTGTATTTTGTCTCCCAAAACTAGCAAGGTGTAGGTATGCAGTTGTTAGTTATTAGTAGATAGAACAAGGGCATCTCACTGTATCCTATCCGGGAAGACGGTTTCCATCACATCTACATGAAGGGCACCTCGTGTGGTGGTGTTCACAGCCTGTTCAGCTGGACATGACTTACCAGTATTAAAACTGGTGTGAAGAACATTCCCGATCTATCTGTCCTGGCCTCAGTTTGGTGCTTGGCTGGCAACAGGTTCCCAGCGCTTCCACTAACGCCTGCCATGACGTCATCTGGCTTCCTTTCCATCGTGTTCAATAGTCTTCCTTCAGATCTAAAGCCCCTGCAGACAGAAAGCTTAGCTGCCTTGGTCACACTGTTATTTTCATTGCCTACCACATAAAGTGTGCTTAATAGATGTATTTTGAATTAAATTACTCAATTAATGTTGAACGAAATGCATGCTAATGAAAGAAAATGAAGCATGTCGTTTTTCAGGTAGATAAAAGAAGAGACAGAGAGGAAGGGCGTTACAAGCAGCAGTGACAGAAGGAACTCTTTCCAATTTTTTTTTCAAAAATATTTTTCAGACTCTTTAAAGCTTATTAGCTATGAATTATACCAAATTTTCAGTGAATTCACACATGTATTGAGATAATATTGGAGTTGGTTAGAAACCCAGTATTTTATCATAGTACTGAGGAATATTAATTCTTCTCCACATCTGATCACTTGGTAATCTCCCAGAGAACACTTTAGAATAGAAAAACCACAGAGACTCAGGAAGCAAGAACACTTTAGCAGTTCAAATATTTTTCTTCTTCAGGGTTAATCTGATGTCTTAGAGACATGTTTAGTCTTTTGCTGGAAAGGTTGGAAAGTGGCTTCTAGATCCTCATGTGGAGATTATTAGACAGACCATAGCCAGCTATTTTCCTACTCTTCAGTAAATAATGTCTGGAACTAATTCCCAACATCAGTGTCACTACTGGAAAAGAAAATCAGAAGGTAAGACAGGCCATACATTCGTTGAGCAACCATGGAATGTCAGGTCCTATTTTTGACACCTCACTAATAATATATTTTTCCCAACAACCCTATGCAGTGAAATTTATTATTCTTAAAATCAAACTGTAGTGGCAAAATAAATAGTGGGGTAAAAATGAAGGACAGTTTATCATTTGTGTGCATGTGTGGGTGAGGGAGTACGTGCTTGTGTGTGTGTATCCATCAGTGTATGAGTATGGTGTATGTGAGTGTGTGTGTTTGTTAATGTGGGAGTGTGAGTGTCTATGCATGAGTGTGTGTGTGTCTGTGTGAGTGTGTGTAAAATAATCACAATCCTGCTTCATCTTTTGTTTTCAGGCACTTGCTGATTGCAAAGACATATATGCTTCTTTGGGTCCATCATGAGGAGGCATCAAGGACTTCTTGCCCTGTCCTTGCTCTTTAGCCAAAACCCTGGCTATCTTGATGAGTTCCTGTGAAAATCAGACAGTCAGCGATGCTCTTACAGCTTACTCAGCTTCCTGATTAATCAGAGTGCCTTGATGTGGGACTCCTTGCCCAATCATAGGACCCAGCCCGGCCCTGCATCATAAGAGTGCATGGCAGGGAAGAAGGTACACCTCAGCCTCATCCAGGTCCCACACCCCACTCCTGGTCCTCTTTATTTAAGAAGTTCATCTGGCCGGGCCTATGGTGAGAGGAGGACAGGGAGCTGAGCTAAATCTCCTGACCATTTGTGTACGTGAGCTAGACAGTATTAGGTTTCTTCATACTCATCCTGTCCTATGGATCAATAGAGTTCACATTTAGGCTTAGGATGATACCCATCAGATGGGTAATTACATGGACTTTGAGTCTTCTAAACCTAGAGATAGACCAGGTTATACTAAGGACACTAACAAGCTAAAATCTTAGGAACTTAAAACATCAAAATTCTCTTTCTTATTCACACGATGTGTATGTTCACTATAGTCAACTGTGACCTGTGTTACACTCTGTTATTGGGCTTACTCCGGGACTAAGGCTTATGGTGTAGATGCCGTGTTCTGTGAGTGATGACAGAGGAAAAGACTGTGGCAAAGTCCACAATGGATGGTCAAGCCTCTACCTGTCACTTGTGCACACATGGCCTGAGCCAGATCAATTCTCATGACCTAACCAGACTTGAGGTTAGAGGGAAAATAAAATCATCTTACAGGAAAAGGAAGGAACTGCAATGTGGATCAACAATGGACTCTGCCACTTGTAAGTGTTTATGTCAAAACACTTTGAGCAGAGAGATCCCTGAGTCAGTTTCCTCTATGGTAAAGTGAAAATAATAGTCAGTAGCCACCACAGGAGA
Source organism: Hylobates moloch (assembly GCF_009828535.3). Taxonomy (NCBI): domain Eukaryota; kingdom Metazoa; phylum Chordata; class Mammalia; order Primates; family Hylobatidae; genus Hylobates; species Hylobates moloch. The sequence goes on from NW_026652284.1 coordinate 117,007,763, forward strand.
TTCTTGTGATGCTAAAACGAAACAGTGCATAGAAATTACTGGAAAAGTGTAAGTTTGGAAACAATCGCAGTAACACACTGCGATTGAAAGAACAAGTCCTGGAGGTAAGCTGGTTCTAACCTGGGCTCCACCACTCCTTGGAATCATAAATTCAGAAAATCACTTCACATTTTAGACTCCTCATCTGTAAAACAGTTTCTGATTCAATGTGTTTCTGAGATTAAATGAGATTAAGTATTTAAGTGCTATTATGGTTCCTGAAACAAAATAAACACCCAATATATGTCAACTAGTATTTCTGTTGTTACTTGGATTAAAGAAAATAAGTTGGATTCTGCCCCTTGCAGAGCATTTGAAACATAATGTGAATAATAATGCTCAGAAGAATAATATTGTGGTTGAAAATGATTTGAGTTGTTAGAGAAGTGCTTCTTTGCCATTTTGAAGTCATGGATCCAGTTGAGAATATGATATAAATTATGGGCTCGTGCACCTTAAAGAAAGCATACAAAGTAAACATTGCATATACTTTTGGGCCTTCTCACATTTCTCACGACCCTTGTCTAGCCCATGTTTATCATTTTACTCAGTAGGAACAGTATGGTGAGCTGTTTTTGTCTCCCCCTTTCATTATTGTCCTTTCTGGTCAATACTGTGGTGTCTGAATTTTGGCTGTGACGATCTGGGTAGACCCACTTCATTCTCTGTTTTTTTGTTTTGTTTTGTTTTTGTTTCTCCCCTTTGGAAAAAAATGGGTTTAGAGAAGATGCAAACAACTTTGAAAATAAATACTAATTAATTAATCAACAGAAAAAGCTTTTTGTCCTAGAAGCAATGTGTTTCTTACAAAAGATATCACATGCAGGATTATTTTTTGCAGAACCATAAAAGTCATGTCCTTCTTGTGTGAGGAAAAACAGACATGATAGACAGCAAAGATAACCCTGTGGTTAGATTTCCCTTTAATAGCAAGAAGCAGGGCAGTTCCACCCAGACACAGCCCTTTTCAAAGTGCTGTCTTGATTGCCAACCGAGATCCCTCTTAGCAGTTTACCAAATGGGACTCTTTTGGAAACGTGTTTCCTCATGTTTGTGTGGCACTCTGAAATCTCAGGAAAGATGAGAGAATAGGGAGGCCATATTTGGGATCTGGGATGTCCTTCTTAGTACTATGTTCAGAACAAAGCAGCATCTGGGGCCTGAAAACATTGTGAAGTTCCTCCTCAGGGTCACCAACAGCATAATCCAGAGACTGGCAGGGGAGGTTGAACATGACTGTGGAGGGAGCAGGGAAGTTTCTTGAAATTCACAGAACCTGAGAACACATCCAGCCAGCCATTCTGTCTGGTTAATAACTTCTTCAACATTTGGAGAAGGAGGCTGCCTCACAATAGGCTTGTCACAAATCAGCACTAGCACTTACTTTTCTAGCTCATCTCCACCCCAAGAGATTGTGTCAGAGCAAGCTGGGTGTGATTCTTTGGAATAAGACAGGGCCAGCTTAGAATTTCGATGCTACTTCTTAACAAGTTGTGTGAGTTATTTGTTCTCTCTCAGCATCACTTCTTTTTCATGTAAATGAGCATGGAAAATGTAAAGATTTTGAGGGATAAAAATAATGTATTCACAAAGAGGATATAGTAGATGTTCAGTAAATGTGAGCTGTTTCCATGAATGCTGCTTAAATCGAGGTAGAAACCTGCAGATTTGTCTCATTTCAAACTAGCTCAAAAGCCATCTCTCTGAAGCTTTCCCACAGCCCCTAGAAGCATGGTGTCTTTGCCTTCTCTTTGCTTTCATAGTACTTTGCACATACTTCTGCTTATTGAACAATACTCTGTTAAGTCACAACAGTGCCAGATATGAGGCATACAGAATAGACCCTGCTCCTAAGTAGGTAGGAATCTAGAGAAGGAGCCCAGTGAATACATAATTCCAGAAGTGTGCATCCACACAGCAACTCAGGATGACCTGCATTCTTACCTTCATTTTGATATGAGGCTCTGAGACTCCAAGTAGTTAATTAACTTGCCAAACGCCATGCTGGTAGCAAACCGAAGGACTCAGAACTCAAACCCAGGTCTGCGTGAGTGCAGACCCCTTATGTTTTCTATAACAGTAGCTCATTCTGCTGATATAAAGCTACATATTCACAGGTCCTGGGGAGTGGAATGCAGACCTATGTTTTAGAATGGGATGTTGTCCCAATCAACACACATGTATTACCCCCTCCATCCCTGCAGTGCATGTTTCTTCATGGTACTCACAGGAGACTGAGACCTAGAGATACAAGCAAAGAATCTAAGGTCATGCACACATTCAGCTAAGCAGAGAGATTCCACCCAGTTACTTTAATTTGAGAGACTAAACAATTAGTCATTATACCTTGATGCTTTGCAAGTAGCATTCCTCATGCTGGTTAGGTCTCTCACCAAACTCCAACCTCCTTAACAAAAAGGACCACGTCTTGTTCCTATGCCCTATGGGACGGATGTATGTCTTAATTGGTGGACAAGGTAAAAGGTGCATAAAAATAAGAAGCAAATAGAGGAGAGAGACAAATAAAAAATAATACAGGAATAAAAGTCTGTGATTTTAGTTTGTTTTAGAAAAGGGTGATGAGCCAGAAAACATTCCCAGAAATAACACCAGATGGAAATCTGTCCATTGACTGCCTCAGCAACTGTATATGCATATTCTGGTTTATCATGGTCAAATGAACCAAAAAGACATGGATCAATCATACTTCAACGACACACACTTCATAGAAATTCTCCCTTGGCCTGTGCTCAACCAAGGGAGATGGTGAACAGCTCCTCTGTCTGCCTTAAGAAAGAATGCAGTAAGTGATCCCATTACTGGGTATATACCCAAAGGATTATAAATCGTGCTACTATAAAGACACATGCACACGTATGTTTATTGTGGCACTATTCACAGTAGCAAAGACTTGGAACCAACCCAAATGTCCATCAATAATAGACTGGATTAAGAAAATATGACACATATACACCATGGAATACTATGCAGCCAAAAAAGGATGAGTTCATGTCCTTTGTAGGGTCATGGATGAACCTGGAAACCATTCTGAGCAAACTATTGCAAGGACAGAAAACCAAATATCACATGTGCTCACTCATAGGTGGGAATTGAACAATGAGAACACTTGGACATAGGGTGAGGAACATCACATACCAGGGCCTGTCATGAGGTGGGGGGATGGGGAAAGGATAGCATTAGGAGAAATACCTAATGTAAATGACGAGTTAACAGGTGCAGCACACCAACATGGCACATGTATACATATGTAACAAACCTGCATGTTGTGCATATGTACCCTAGAACTTAAAGTATAATTTAAGAAAAAAAAAGAAAAGGAATGCAGTCCTTTACTCAGCCGATTGCCCTTGAGCAGTGCGTCTCTGGATAGTCCCTTCTCCTCCCCATTTCCCAGTTCCCACAACCTTTAACATCCCTTTATAGAACTTGCTCTCAGTGGCACCCACATGTTCCTGTTTTTGGATGGGGAAATCTCCAAAAGTTTTTGACACCTTTCCTGTGTCTGTGCAGTTCCATAGTCAGAAAATATATCATCCTCTGGTCCCTAATTTGACCTAAAGAGTGACTCTTTAACATTTCATTCATCTGCACCATTCTTTTTTTTTTTCAAATAAAAATCTGATAAGAAATTTCCATGTGTAAAATATTTATAAAAAATACTTTTATTTAAATGAGGAAAAGAAACCTGAAATCTGTCACATTCTTTTTTACTCCAACTAAAACTATCCTCCTCCCTCAACCACATCTCACCACATACTTTTCCCTCTAGAATTTGCTTGAAATCTTGCTTTTTTAAGTAGAAGAGCTTGGGAACCACTTAAAGGAATCCAGCAGCTATCTGAGGTCGACCACTTTGCTTTGATTTACTGAGCTCAAGCGTTTGCAGCAGCAATAACTCAGGTGGCAGGTTCTGGAACAAAACAGTGTAAAATTCAGGCATTCTGCACCCTGGCTGCCCCACTCTATAATCTTGGCCTCCTCTGATCTCTGTCTCTTCTGCACACTTCCCCAGCTTTCATGCTGTATACTGGCACTGATATCAGGGCTCCTTTGAATGGTTTCAAGGACTGAGTAAAGTTTATAAGAGGCATTTCTACAGTTTATTTTCTCCAATAGGGGCTGGTGATACACATTGGCAGTTCCACCCTTTTCTTTTGCCACCAATTTCTGTGAATAGTGTCATGGAGTTGCTAAATGGCCTATTTGAGAGGAGCTTGTAATCAAGAACCATCCGTGGGTGACAGGTGTGGCTCTGATTCAATGGAGGGTCAGGGGAAATTGTATTAAATACCAATGTCAGTCTGCACATGAGTTCAACAATGTTGTTCTTTTGGGTTTGAGTAGGTCGGAGAGTGCAAGGCACTCAATCCTTCTCCAACGCTTCAGGTCACTAGCCTGGGTCATGCTGAGAGACTCTGAAAGGCTTGTCCCAGTTGTTCGTCGGGAAGGAGGGCTGAAATGTTGAATTTCTAAAATTACTTAATTGATTGATTGATTTGAAGTTTTGTGAACAGGAATAAGAGCTATTATGTAATATTTTCTTACCTGGCAATAAATTTTGGTCATGTAAACTAGGACTGATGTAGGGATATTTTGCACTTAATTGGAAAACAGCTGTCAATGTGGTATCTGGTTGTGGACTACTCAGAAAATTCACAGAGGAAAGTGGTGAAATGATTTTAACTCATAAAGCTGCCACTCATCATATAATAGAACCTATGAAAAATACATAAAAATAATGTAGGCTTATTTTTAATATATTAATTCATTTTACATAGTCTCCCAAGCGATAAGCATTGTACCTACATTGTAGAGATCAAGAGTTGAAATGTAATTCATATCTTTACAGAGTTACAGTTGAATAGAAAAGCTAAGGTATACACCCAAGTAATAGAAGTCTAATAATATGTAGAGTCATCATCTTAAAAAACTCAGAGAGATATTGAGGGTCATTTTGTAAATATAGAAGCCAAATCCCTCTATACTTGAATGATATTTTCCAACATCTTTATAGGTCATTTGTAAATTAGTGATGTTGTCAGAAGGCTAAATTTCACCTCTTATAGGCATGCTCTTTCTGTTATTCAACTGTAGTAGCCAGAGTTCTTTTGGTTGCAAGTATCAGAGAGCCAACTGAACCGAATGTAATCAGAAATGGGTAAATTTATTAGATCATGAAACTGAAATGAGCCCCAAATAGCTTCAGGCATGGCTTAATCCAGGTGCATAAGTAATACAGTTTGGATATGATGTCTTCATTCTTAGGGCAGATCTTTCCACATTTGTGAAAAAGGGAGCCAAAGGAAGGTCTGCTATTAATATCCTTCTTATAATAAAGCTTCAGAGAAGAAGAAAGAGAGTAGTTTGTTTTAGTGCCAACAAAATTTGCAGGGATATTTGTGATTGCCCCAGCTAAGGCCATGTGGCTAGACGAATTTCTTAGTCATACTGTGACTGTTCTAAATTATATGCTCATCTCTCATCTGGTTCATGTTAAAAAGCCAATCAATTAAGTCTTATCATATGGTTGTGGGATAATTCTCAGAAGGAAAAGGAGGTGATCAGACAATAATAAGCCCCTGTCAAACAAACAACTATGAAAACCAGGAAGTACCTCATACAGAAATGTTGACATTAACCATGGAATAACCAGAAAGAACCTTGAGTTCATGTGCATCACTTTCTTAATTTATAGATGAGTTTGTGCATGACAAGAGAGGTTGTATTAGTCTGTTTTCACACTGCTAATAAGGAAATACCCAGGACTGGATAATTTGTAAAGGAAAGAGGTTTAATGGACTCACAATTCACATGGCTGTGGAGGACTCACAATCGTGAGGAGGAGCAAAGTCACATCTTACATGGCAGCAGCCAAGAGGCTTGTGCAGGGGGACTCCCATTTATAAAACCATCAGATATCATGAGACTTATTCAGTACCATGAGAACAGTATGGGGGAGACTGCGCCCATTATTCAATTATCTCCACCTGGTCCCACCCTTGACACATGGGGATTATTACAATTCAATGTGAGATTTGGATTGGGACACAGCCAAGCCATATCAGAGGTAGATTGATTTGTCAGAGCTTTCAATTATAGTTAGTGGCTAAGAATTGACCAAAGTTCAGGTCTCCAGAATTGTTTCATTATGGCTCACCATTTGTGTGGGCATCATTGTCTTTATTTGTCCAAGGAATACCATAGGAGAGCTGGAATTTAAGGTAACTGCCATGTTTAACAAGCAAAACTCATTTTTGCTTCCTTTGTATACTTATTTGCTTTCAGTCTGAAGGTTCCACACAACAGGTGTCCAAGCTGGAAAGAGAGGAAAATTGTAAAATTTCCCTTAAAATTAATCTATTTTATATTGTTATCTTGAAAAAGTCTCATTTCTGCCACTGCTGGGGACTGAAACTAAATTATGTATATGCATGTGTCTTTAGTCACTAGAATCACAAAAGAAAATGATCTACTAACCTTAGAGAAATTCCTCCAGTGAAGAGCAATTATCTTTCTATTTGTTTGATTTCACTTTAGAGGAAAGTGAAGGCTCTTACAAACTATTAGAGCCAATGGGAAGTTTCTCATCCTGGAGCTAGACTGTGAACATTAATTCATTTCACATCTGCTTTTATGAGGGCTACCCTTTGCCTTCTAGTTTCTGGTATCTTTCACCACTAGTCACAAGGGCTGTCGTTTCTATATGCATTGCTTCTTGGTATATTGTTTCTGCCTGTGACTGGCACAGGCAAATCTCAAACCCCAATGCTTCAAACCCTAACCCTGTATTAATGAGCTCTCACATGCTGGTTGCATTTATAACTTGACATATATAACTTTATTTAATCTTCCCAGCAATTCTATGAAGCAGGTTCTATTATTTTATTCCCATGATATAGATACAAAAATTGACGAACTTAGAATTGAATCACTTATCTAAAATCTCACAGCTAGTAAGTGACAGAGTCAGAATTTAATCCCAGGCAGCAATGTCAGTGTCCATATTCCTATCCACAATCATATGCTATTCCAAATGTTCATACAATTGCATCTAGAAAATGTGGTTAAGAGTAAGAATCCTTTGCATTTGGACAGCATTTCTCATTGCCCAAAGTTTTCACTATCTGCTGCTTCTGTCAGTGAAGAGATTGCCTGAGGGAGTTTGGGGGATAGCAAAATGGTTATGAATCCTGGCTGTATCTGTAGTCAGAAGTATCTGTGTTAGAATTTGGTTTATAATTCGATTTCTCAGAGATATTTGTAATAAGTGAACCCCTACTTCTGGAAAATGCTGAGGATTCTAGATAATAATACTTCTAGTAAGTATATTTAGATTGGATGTCCTCAATGAAATTTTCCTTCCCTTGTGGGAAAATTTCTCATTGGGTGTCATATTGTTGGGAAACTAACTCCTTCCCCAATACCCTAGAAATTATGATTTGGACAATGAGTTTAGAGCTAGTCAGTTCAGATGTTCTTTTCTACATTAAAGTGTTTTTTTTTTTTATTATTTCAACTTTTAATTTAGGTTCAAGGGGTACATTGTGTGACACTGAAGTTTGAGGTATGAATAATCCTATCACCCAGGTAGTGAGCATAGTACCTAACAGACAGTTTCTCAATCTCTGCCCTCCTCCCTACCTCTTCCCTCTAGTAGTCCCCATTGTCTATTGTTCTCACTGTTATGTCATCTGCACTCAATGTTTAGCTCCCACTTATAAGTGAAAACATGATTTTCTGTTGGTGTGTTAATTCACTTAGGATAAAGTTTTCATGAGTACTGAAGAGATTCAAGACCAGTGGCTGCAGCAAGCCATAACACTGGGGAGGGTCCACAGCCTGTGATCTCTAGGAATGACAAAGGTGGTAATGCCAGCAGAAACAGCATCAAAGGCTGACTTGACCTCGGTTGGATGTACCAAGGTTATCCTGAAACTCCAGCATCCACAGCAATTCTGTGACACCTTGATATCATTTCAATACATTATTTTCCTGCTTAAATTAGCCAGGCAATTTCTGTTGCTTACTATTCAAGTTCCTGATAGATACAGTACCTGACTCCAAAGGTTATGCATACATATAATAGAAGAGTAACTAGCATGTTTTAATTATTGTTATCATTATTGTTATTGCCATTATTTTATGGCACTTTTCAAATTACCAAGAATAAAATGGATGTATATGGTTGGTCGCAAAGAAAAATAATCAAAACTATCTGGCTGTAGAGAAGAAATCTTTATACCTATGAAGTCTCTTCAACCAGTTCAGTGAGTATAGATACTCGTGGAGCCAAGGGAAAGATACAATGATCACACATCTCCAAAAGTTGTTTCCTTCAGTTGGTGATCATGTGAGATAACTGCTGTCTCAATGAGAAATGTGCTTATTCCTGAAAAGAGCAGATAAAAGTGTTTTTAGATAGTGATATCCAAAAGCAACAAACTGCAGTAACTAAGATGAAGATGCTTTGGCATGGTGAGGTGTTATAGAAAGAGTATGAGCCTTGATACCTAAGAAACCTAGAATCTCAGCTCATGTAATTGCAGGTATAATTTATGTTTTAGCTAGCCCCTGCCCCACAGTCTGGCTTGGTTCATAGGCATCAGCCAGGTCTTCCAGGCCACTGACAATTTCATATTCACCTTTTTATTACTCCATGTTAGCATTTGGAACATTTCTACAGATCGTTACTAAGGTAATGAATCCTCTCAGAGACCAAAAACAGTGATCAAGTTAGTTCTACAGTTTGTTCGTACATGGAAAGAGATGCTTTATTTGAAAGGCTCTAGGAAAGTTTTCCGTCCTGAATTTCTCCTTCCACTAATTCATGAAATGTCTCCATGTGTCATCTTCTGTCCATCCCCTGAATCTAGCCCAGTTGCTCCCATATACAGTTAGTGTTCAGGAGGATGCTTTGCTGGCACTGTGAACTAGCATATCTAGCATTTCTTGGAGTTATGGAGATCTCTGAATTATTTATGTCTGCCCTACACTCAAGTGAGAAACACTCAGTGAATTTAAAAATTCTGTTGGATTAGCATCCACCCCAAAACAGGAGCATACCATTCATTTTGAGTGCCCATAGAATATATACTAAGACACTAAGACATACTAAGATAGGTCCTATCTTGGATGATGAAGTACACATCAAACAATTTTAAAGAAATTAAAATTATACTGGCTACATTCTTTTATTTTTTTGAGGCGGAGTCTCACTCTGACGCCCAGGCTGGAGTGCAGTGGCGTGATCTTGGCTCACTGCAAGCTCCGCCTCCCGGGTTTGAGCCATTCTCCCACCTCAGCCAGCCTCCTGAGTAGCTGGGACTACAGGTACCTGCCACCATGCCTGGCTAATTTTTTTATACTTTTAGTAGAGACGGGGTTTCACCGTGTTAGCCAAGATGGTCTTGATCTCCTGACCTCGTGATCCACCTGCCTAGGCCTCCCAAAGTGCTAGGATAACAGATGTGAGCCACCGTGCCCAGCCACAGGCTACATTCTTTAATCAGAAATGAGTTGACCCAGAAATCAACAATGCAAAGATAACCAGAACATCTCTTAACACCTATAGTGACCTCTGACAAGGCTGATCATAAGATGACAGAGGATGGCCTCAGCTCCTGAACTTTTCACCCAAAATAACTCCAGGAGTTGTCCATATTGGTGAGGCCAATGGACTAATGTCATGAACAAACCTATTCAATACTGACAACTTCAGGCAGTACCTCTAGTAACAGGACTACATGAGCAGGCTTGTTAGCCTGTACTGCCTTACTAATGTGTGTCCTAATTGCAATAATCTAACATTGCCAACTCTTTATTTCCAGGGACCATGTGCATCCTCTGAGATTGCACTTCTTGGATGTGTATCTGACCATCCTGACACTGTCTCGGTTCTGAGATATGTCAAGTCAGCTTCAACCTTCTGGTTAGAGGTATGTGGTACTTAAATTAATACTTCGGGCTGGGGAAGAAAGGATACAGACAAAAACTTAGTTAAAAAAAAAAAGAAAAAAATGAAAAAAAGGGCCAGGCGTGGTGGCTCATGCCTGTAATCCTAGCACTTTTGGAGGCTGAGGCAGGCAGATCATGAGGTCAGGAGTTCGAGACCATCCTGGCCAACATGACGAAACCCTTTCTCTACTAAAAATACAAAAATTAGCTGGGCGTGGTGGCATGCGCCTGTAGTCCCAGCTACTCAGGAGGCTGAGGCAGAAGAATCACTTGAACCCAGGAGGCGGAGGTTGCAGTGAGATGAGATTGTGTCACTGCACTCCAGCCTGGACACAAAGCGAGACTCTGTCTCAAAAAAATAAATAAAATAAAAAATAAATAAAAAATAAAAATAAAAAAAAACAGTCTTTTGGTTCTCTAAAGTAGTCCTGATGGACAATGAGATGGGTGATGATACAGCTTTTCCTGGCTTGGTAACTGTTGGGACTCATGGTTACCTGCAATTTTCCAGGTAGGGCTGATGACCCCACCTTGAGTGATCTTGATTATGTCTGTGGTCAACTTTTGCTTCAGGCTGACTTCTTGGTTACTGCCACATCCCCCTCTAAATCTGACCTATTAGGGTCTACGATAGGCTAGCTTATTTTTATTTCTCAGGTCCTAAAACTTCAAGAGTGAAATTGGGGAGTCTGACTACTGGTCAAATACCTATCTGAGATTTTCCAGGCCAAACCATAGGCAATTACAAAGGCTCCACCTGCCAGGCCTCACCGCGAAAGCTGCCCTTCAACACCAGGCTGGGTGTAAGCCAATGCATGGCAGTCTCTGAGGGAAGCTGCAATCAAGGACTCAGGGCCTCCTGGCCAGTCACGGTCTTCACATATTTGCATTCTGAGCCTCGGTTGCTTTCCCCCTAGGTGTCTTTCCCTGAGGCCTTGGGCCAGATCTTCAGGAGGCTACCTCACCTCAGCCAGGAACTCCTTGTGGGAGGAAGAAAGGGAAACTTGAAGACACTTTTTCCCACTCTAACTCAGTGTCCAGTAATTTTGCACTCCTAGCCTTTTTCCTCTCATTCATCACACCCCCCTCAACGTCCTTAAAACTTAGGGGGCTTTTTATTTAGGGTTCTCAACACATGAGGCACCCCCACATCTGTCAGATCCATTTGATATATGACTGGTGTGCTATTCCACTGGGGGAAAATGAAAGAGGGAGATTTGTCTCCGGCTCTGATTTTAGACTCTTGCTTATACCATTGCAGTAAGTGATAAAGGCTTAACACTTCCATGGATGGCTTGTTGCTTTAATCAGCTACTCCCATACCTGACAGCTCAATTCTCCCTCTACCGGTTTAGCTCAGCTTCTGATAGTAACTAGACAAAACATTTTAAAGTGATCCATGAGTCAGAAACAGTCTTAAGTGAAATTGAAAAAAATTAAATAAACATTAAAAGAAAACGTACCAAAATTTGAAAGACACAAAACAGTGGTGAGAGGGAGATTTATAGCACTAAATGCATGCATTTGAACAGAGGAAAGACTTCAGATCGATATTCAAACTTCCTACTGCAAGAGTGTAGAAAAGAAAAAATAAAGGAAGCAGAAAGGGAAATAATAAAGTTCGGAGCAAATTAGAAATTATTAAAATTAAAAACAGAAAGTAGAAAAAAAATCAGTGAAGCAAAGAGCTGATTACTTGAAAAGATCAATAAAAATGGCAATTTTTAGCAAGAATGTCAAATAATAAAAGAGAGAAAGAAAGAGAAGACACAGATTACCAATATCAGGAATAAAACAGGAAATAAGACTACAAACCTTGCAAACTTTTAAAGGATAATAAGGCAATGCTATTAACAACACTACACATATAATTTTGGCAATTTAGATGAAAGGAATCAATTCCTGGCAAAATACAGACTATTGCTACGAAAGGAATCAATTTCTGGCAAAATACAGACTATTGCAACTCACCTAATATATAACAGATACTTTGTATATCCCCGTAACTATTAAGAAAACGGAAATTACAATTTTAAAAGGCATTTTCAAACAAGAAATCTTCATGCTGTGATGATTCTACAGGGGAACCCTGTCAAATATTTAAAGAAGAATGAACACCAATTCTGTACAACATATTCTAGTAAACAGAGGAGGAAGAAATACTTCTTCATAATTTTATGAGGATATTATTACACTAATATAAAAATTAGACAAAGACAGTTGGACTGCAGGAAACTACAGGCCAGGATCCCCCATAAATATAGATGTGAAAATTATTAACTATTACCAGGTAGAATTGAGCAATATACAAAAAGAATTATACCCTCAGGACCAAGTGATGTTTATTTCCAGAATGGAAGGCTGATTGAAAATCCAAAAATTGATCAATATAATCTACCATGCTTACAGACTAAAGTAGAAGTCATACGATCATTATCAATCAATATAGAAAAATAAAAACAAAAAAACAAGCAAAATGTAGCATCTATTTATAATAGAAACACGGAAAAACATAAATGGGAAAATTTCTTAATATCAGTTAAAGCATCTACAAAATGTATAACTTATATTATATTGAATTGTAAAAATTAATCGTGACCTCTGCTGTCACTATTCTTTTCAATAGTTTGTTAGAAAATCTAGCCAGCATAATTGAATAACAAAGGAAATAAAAGGCATGGAGATTAAAAATTAAATAACTATTCCTATTCAAGTGACATGATTGCCTAGAACTAAATGCATTCAGTAAGATTGCAAAATACAAGACAAACATACAAAAACTTGTATTTCTATAACTAGCAAAGAGCATGTGAGCATTGGAAATAAAAATACAATGCAATTTATAATCACTCAAAAACAATAAAATACTTAAGTGTAAATACACTAAAATGTGTGCAAAACTTGTATACTGACAACTACATAATACTTATGAAGAAATCAAAGAAAAGGTATAACTCTTCCCAAGTTGACACACAGCTTTAATGAAATTTCTTTTAAATTCCCAGCAAAATCTTTGTAGATATAAACAAGATTATTATAAAATATATTTGGAAAGGCCAGGAAATTGGAATAAATGAACAATCTTGAAAAGGAAGACAAATCGGGAAGAATCATTCTGTATAATCCCATGCCTAGTGATGGAGTGATAATGGTTAAGACTGTGTGGAATGGTGGAGGAATAGACATATGTTTACCAATGGAGCAAAACAGGGAAACTACAGGCAGAACTTCACAATCATGCGCGACTGACTTTTCGTGCAACATCAATTCAAGGAAGACAAGATAGCCACTTCAATAAATTATCTTGGAGCAAGTGGACATTTATCAGTAAAAACATGAACACTGATATAGTCTTACCATATACACACATTAACTCAAAATGGGTCACAGGCATAAATGTAAAATGTTAAAACTTTAAGAAACAAACATAGAGAAATATCTTCAGGATCCAGAGCTAAACAAATAACTATTCAACTTTAAACCAAAATATATAATTTATTGGCTGGGAACAGTGGTTCACGCCTGTAATCTCAGCAGTTTGGGAGGCCGAGGCAGTGGATCACCTGAGGTCAGGAGTTCAAGACTAGCCTGGCCAACATGGTGAAACCCCGTCTCTACTAAAAACACAAAAATTAGCTGGGCCTGGTGGCACATGTTTGTAATCCCAGCTACTCGGGAGGCTGAGGCAGGAGAATCACTTGAGCCTGGAAGGTGGAGGTTAAAGTGAGCCAAGGTCATGCCATTGCACTCCAGCCTGGGTGACAAGAGCAAAACTCTGTCTCAAAAAATATATATGCATATATAACATATATAATATTTATATAATATTTTATTATATATATATGATTTAGGAAAATAAAAATGTATAAATTCAACTGTGTAAAAATTAAAAACTTTAACACTGCAAAAGATGTCTTAAGAGAATGAAAATTTAACCTATAGACTGAGAGAAAAAATATTTGCAAGGTATGTGTCTGAAAAATTGTATCTAGAATATGTCCTTACCTTTCAAAAATGAATAATATATGAATAATCATTTCACTGAAGACATACACAGATGGCAAATAAGCACAGAAAAAATATTCAACGTTTCTAGCCACCAGGGCAATGGAAATGAAAACCAGAATGATAGTTCACTACAAACCTATTATAATAGCTAAAATAAAAGAAATAGCAACAATATTAAATGCTGGCAAGGGTTCAGAAAAATCAGATTGCTCATACGTTGCTGGTAGGAATATAAAATGGTACAGCTGCTCTAGAAATAGTTTGGAAGTGTCTTAGACAACTATGCATCCAAATACTGTATGACCCATCAATTGTATTTATGGTCTTTCACCCTAGAGAAGTTAACTCATATTCACACAAAAACCTGAACCAAATGTTTTGTTCATAATAACCCCGAATATTCTTCAATGGGTGAATGGTCGAGTAGGCTGTGATACCCTGAATAGCCATGATAGTCATACCATAAATACTAGTCAGCCTTGAAAAGGAGCAAACAATTGATAAATTTTATGAGCTTGATGAATCTCCAGAGAATTATACTTAGTGACAAAAGCCAATATCAAAATCTGTGGATTGTAAGGTTTCATGTATATAACAGTCTTCCAGTGACCACATTATTGGAATCAAAAACATATTGGCATTTTTTCTGAGAGTTAAGGAGGAGGTGGGGGCCAGGGGAAAGTGGAAGTGGCTATCAGAGGCTACATGGCGGGTCCTGTGGTGACAGAAATGTTCTACAGCTTGACAGTATTGGTGTCAATATCCTGGCTACGGTATTGTACTATATTTGGGCAAGATGTTCCTGTTGGGAGAAATAATTGAAAGAGTACATGGGACCTCTCTCTATGATTACTTACAACTATATATTTATTACAATTATCTCCAAATTAAAAAGTTTAAGTGAAAAAAAAGAGAAGAATGAGGAAAGTCTCAATACCCTGCAGTGATCTCCAGAATTTTGGGTTTTATAAAAATATAAAAGTTTAAAAAGTATGCATAGCTGAGTTCGGGAGAGGGAAGAAGGAATAGTTGGAACAGAGAGGATTTTAGGACAGTGAAACCATTCTGTATGATACTATAGTGGTGGATACATGTCATTATACATTTATCCAAACTCATATAATGTACGACACCAAGAATGAACCCTAATGTAAACTATGAATTTTGGGTAATAATGACATGTCCGTGTGGGTTCATCCACTGTAACAAATGGACCACGCTGGTGGAGGATGTTCATAGTAAGAGATGTGCATGTTTGGGGGTAGAGGGTATATGGGAACTCTCTTTAAGAAACCTAAAACTCCTTTAAGAAATATAGTTTATTTAAAAAAAATGAAATCAACAGACAAGCAAAAAACAATATCATTTAATCCAAACATGTCTATGGGCCAAAAATGGCTCCTAAGAAGCCGTTTAGACTTCTGATATGGTCTTTTCAGCCATACCAGAATTATGAGGCATAGAGAAAAAGATCAAATTCCCCAGATTATAAAAATATGAAAAGAAAGTGGCAGAACCGCAACTCTGGCCTCCTGCTTTCTAGGTGTGAACACCTCCCTTAGATGTTATCATCCTTGAGAAAATCTGCAGATAAAAATGTTATTCATTCTCGGTCACTTGTTTTTATACTACTGATAAAGCTCATTACCTGTTATTTTCCCTCAGTTTAAAGGTGCTTTCACACTTCAAAGTAGTATTATTTGACAGATAGAATGCATAATGGTAATTGGTGAATTCAATAAATATGCACTGTGGGCTGTACATTTTGTTGTTTACTGGTTAAAAGAAAGTAAATAAGAAACAGGCATGCCTTTAAAAATGTACATTTTAATGGTGGGAAAGTATATAAGCTAATATTGTAATATTACTAAGTGTAAAAATTCTAATTGCATGAATTGCAATATTTACTGTAAATAAGTACCTGTTACATGAATCAGGATTAAGCATCTAACCCTTTAGGAGACATCAAGGATTCCCCCACTCCCTGAAGCTCAGACTTGTAAGGTATGTTTACATCTGTAAATGGCCCAAGTGTAACTCCCCGAAGGCAACTCAGGAAATAGAAAATGATTGGAACTGCAGCCCTTGGAGGCAAGGAAATATGAATATGAATCCTATAGTTCTCATTTACCAGAAGCAAAGCTTTGGGTATATCACTTAGATTCCCTAGACTTCTTTTACTCATCAGTACAATAGGACTTTAATATCTATCTTCCAATATGGTACTGAGTGTCAGATATAGCATGAGAAGACACTTAATAAAGTGGCTCAGACTGGATGTTCAGTGAAGACGAATACTCTGACGTCTCAAAAACAGGTATTTGCCTGGTTAGAAAACTGAGAATTCAGTGCATTGAGCTCTGCCACTTCGTTTTTTTAATGTATCTGTTATTAACTTGTGGATCTTAAAGACTGATACAGGCTAAGCATGGTGGCACATGCCTGTAATCCCAGGACTTTGGGAGGTCAAGGCAGGAGGATCACTTGAGCCAGGAGTTGGCGACCAGCCTGGGAGTCATGGTGACACTCTGTCTCTAAAAAGTAAGAAGAAATTAGCTGGACTTGGTGGTGTCCACCTGTAGTCCCAGCTACTTGGGAGGTAGAGGAGGAAGGATTGCTTGAGTCCAGAAATTCGAGGCTTCAGTGAGCTGGGATTGTGCCACTGCACTCCAGCCTAGGCAACGGAGCGAAACCCTGTCTCAAAAAAGATAAATAAATAATATAAATGCGGTTGCTGCCTAATATTTGATAGTGTAACATAAAAAAGGTATGGTTTGCAGTTTAAAATGCTTAACAACAAACATTAAGCCTGTCTTCTTTCTACGATCCCTGTAAAATTAAAGTAAAACCCCATTTTTAGAAAGTAGTATCCCACAAGGTCCACGATTATATGAGAGGAGATAATAGTATAGCATACAAGAAATTTCAGCCAATTTCAAAGAGCAAAACAAAAGTTGGAAAGGAAGTTATAACACAGTGACTTCTAGAAATATTCTCTTAAAATATGAAGCAATTTCTCCTGAAAGCACTCCAGAAGCAAATCAAATGCTCTGGCATATGGGGTGCTATTGAAACGTGTGTTTGGAAAGTGGAGTGGAGAGTGGTCATTATCTATCTGTTGTAATTCTCTGTACAGAATACGTGGACCCCCGTGTTTCCAGACCCAGTCTTCATGGCCAGCATGTAGCTCAGCCATTTCCTAATGCACCCTTAGAAATTATATTAGGGGTTCTTTTCTGGAAAAGTAAAATGCTCTTGAGATGCTGATATTTGGAGACTCACAAAGAAAGAGGATTTACTAGTGTGATAGGCTTTTATTTAAGCCACCAGGAGAAAAGGCGTGATCTGTCTTATGGTGTCCAAGGGTGTATTAGACTATTAGATGCTATTAGAGTCCAGTAAGTCAAGAGCTGATTTTAAAAGGGCCCAAAATTATCTTGCTGTGGATGGAATGGCTTTCCTTCAGAATCCTGGGGGCTTGCATTGTGATTTCTCCACTTGCGTTTGCTACAAGCTCCATATTCCTTTTCCTATAGCTTTTCCCTTTTCCCACTTTTTCCCATCACTGATGCTTCCAACTCCACAGGATCTGCTGGTCACCTGGCTCTAGTGTCAGGGATGATTGTACTGTGCCTTATGTCTGCTGCCATGCCCTTTTCGTTGTGAGCCTTACTCACAGATGTCAGCTTTCTGTGTCACCAGGTGACAATATATCTGGAACAATATTCCTAGATGTGGAATGTCTTGATTTTAGAAGTCAAAGAGGCCATCCAGGTGCCATGCTACCTACTTTATGGTAGGTGAT
This sequence comes from Hylobates moloch, assembly GCF_009828535.3. Classification (NCBI taxonomy): domain Eukaryota; kingdom Metazoa; phylum Chordata; class Mammalia; order Primates; family Hylobatidae; genus Hylobates; species Hylobates moloch. The sequence continues at coordinate 117,025,590 of NW_026652284.1, forward strand.
GCAAGATGCAGGTGACATTTTGGAAGGGGTATCCTGTCAAGACTCCTGAACTTGACCACTAAAACCTTTACTGAATATTCCTGCAATCTATCTCCCATCCTCTGGAGCATCTTCAGTCTCCTAGCTAACGCTTGCTCCACCTGTCCATTCACCATGACACAATCAAATGAAGTGGATCAGTGTAACACTCAGCGAGGTGGTCCAGATGTTATTTGGATATCATAACAGAGGGTGAGTGAAGTAATGTAACCTTGAGGCAGTACTGTACATTAATCTTGCTGTCTGTCCACTTGAATACAAACTGCTTCCAATACTGTTTTCTAGTTGCAGTGGAAAAGACTGCATTATCAGATCATGGCCACATGCCATGTGTCTGAGGCCTTGTTAGTCGCTCCAGCTCTGATACAATGTCTAGCACAGTAAGTGCAGCCACTCCTTGATGACAGATGTGGAGGTGGAGGTCTATAGTCATTCTCCAGGACCTGCTCCATTTCTGTAGGGGCCAGAATGGTGAAATAAACATTCAGAAAATTGCTAGATTAGATACAAACTAATATCACAAAATATTTGAAAATGTGGGGATCCTTTGCTCTTCTTTACTGAAGGCTTGACTGGAGCTGGAAGATCCACTTCTGTGTGGTTTACTACTCAGATCAGACTCATTTTTGGCAGCTGGGATTATTTCCTCTGGAAATCAACCTCTTCATGCCATGACAGCTGGCTTCCCCCAGAGAGAGTGGTGGAAGAAAGAAACAGAGATGCAATGAGGGGGTTACAGCCTCTTATGACTCAGTCTCAGAAGTCACAATGCCACTTTCACTTTTTCCACATTCTGTTCATTAGAAATGAGTTTCATCAGAATCAGGAAAGAAAATGCACAAACCCCGGCTGTGAATTACCAGGTGTCCTGGATGTGTCAGGATTTGATAATGCCTGTTGTAACCACCTCAGGGGAAGGAATTAGGCTCCTCAAACTTTTGGGGGTATGACTGTCAAAGAACTGTGGATGCATTTCCAAACCACCACATACACTAACAGTGTAAATTCTCAAATGAAGCTTCAGACCTCTGGACTTAAAATACAGGTCTCTCCACTCAGCAAGAAGAGCATTACCAGGAGACACCCTCCCTTCACACTGTGTGGATTTACCTTGGCTTAAGTGTGCTGAAGGGAAAAAATAAAATAAAATGAAATAATTCATTCTACTTGAAAGTGCCTATCAAGAGTTTCTGGAAAGATGTTCATTTGCCCGAACAGCTTATACACCAGAAATAAATTTGTTGCCTGTTCTCTCTGTAAGTTTGCATGTGCAGGTTCTAGATTTACTACCACAAATACTGCCAATAGAATTTAAGGGAAACCAACATATATGAAGAAAAATACAGACTCTAAAACTTTTAAGGGCCCTTCAGTATTGATACTGTCTTAGGAAAGATATCTCAAACTGTGTGCCAAAAGATAGTAATATATATCAAAATGGAGTGAAAAATCTCATTTAAATGGTTTACCAATAAATTCTGTAACAAAGCAAAACATTTTTATTAGCATTTTAAAGTGAATGACTTATAGGTTTTTATATTTTGATTGAATTTTAAATTTTCATCAGCACAATACGCAAGTTATATTCTATAAAATGCCTTTGACTCTGGAATCCTATTTTGCAGGACACTTATTAATGCACTTGGGTAAATTCTAGTTTGAGTATGAGACAACCTTGAATTCGAAAACACTTTACAGTTTAAGTGCCTCTTTGTGGACTTAGCCTGTGTAGACCCTTGTTGTTTTCACTACTGCAGCTGGCAATTTCTAAACATCTTACCTATTCCAATTACGGGCTGATTCCTGGAGATATTTTAGTGTGCAACCTATAACTTACGTGTTTCAATAAATGGTGGCTGAATTTAAATATTTCAAGATATCTCATAACCTAATTGCAAAACAGTCTCACTTTCAGATAACTTAGAGTTTCATAAATGAGCATGGCAGAGTAAAAAGTAGAAACAAAACTGGACTTGGAGAGTAAAAGACATGAGCTAGAGAGACCTATTTTTGCTCCTTGTGAGCTTATGATTGCTTCACTTAACTTCTTAAACCTACATTTTCTTTTCTGGGAAACAGGCTAAGTAATCTCCATCCTGCCTGTTTCATCAGGATCAATGGAGATAATGCACAAAAACCATGAACTGCTAAGTGTTCTGTATGTTTCTGAAGTTAACAGATGCCTGCTGATACAACGTGTTGAATAGTTCTTACGGTTAGACAGCATCGTTAATCGAACAAGACATGAAATACAATTCATAAGCGGATAGAGAACTTCGCTTTCCACGTGGCCCACACACCCGTGGCAAACAATTTCTTCAGCAGCGTTTCTGGCTTAAAGTATTGAAGGATGTGTCAGTGGATTTTGTGAATAAGCCAAGAATTAAATGCCTTCTGCTGTGGCTGAAGGTAAGGCTGAATTTTGGTATTAGGCTTCTCTTTTGTTTGGATCAAGGGATGATGAGTATCTCTGTAGAGAACAATGAATAAATCACACACCATTCAATAACTGCCGATTCTATCCAGATGCCTCGCTTTCAGATATGTCAGCTAACAAGTGAAGAAAAACCAATGCTATATTTATTAATTCTGATTTCTTTCTCAGAAGACATCTGAAATATGGCTTGGATTTCTGGTAGAAAATATATCTAGATAGAGCTAGCTAACTGGTTAGCTATATATAAATATAAAAAGACATCTTAAATAAATAAATGAAGGATTCTTATCATTTAAAGAAATACAGCAATATCCTCTGGAGTTAGAGACACCTGAGATTGAATCTCAAATTTACCACTTATTAGCACTGTATCCTAAGAAAAACAATTTAGCATTTTGAACCTCAAACCTCGGTGTCCTTAAGTATAAAATTGGTTGTAGTAATACTACCTACTCATAAGGTTATTGTGAAAATTGAATGGGATAAAACATATGAATTGCCTGGCGCCATACCTAACATACAGAAAACCCACAGGCACTGTTAGCAATTATTAGTAGTAGAAGTGCAGTGTTGTATGCATTGATAATTAAAACAATATCATTTGCCTTCAAAGATATGTCAGACTGTGGGATACCAAAATAGGAGGAAGGATGACCAAATGTATTGTAAGGTGTAATGTGATATGTTGCAGTTAAGGCACTGTGGTACAGTGAATGAAAGATACGGTGATTCTGAGAAGAGGATCAGAGAAGGCTCCCAGTGAAGATAACATTGCTGATGTGTGTTCAATGAAAAGGAAGATTTCAAGTGTCTCTGTATAATTTAGGCTTATTTCCAATGTGTCCTTTTATAAACAGCATGAAATATGGATTCATACAGTTGTGGATTTCCTTGAGAAATATTTGTTTTTATTATTCTACAGATGTCTATTAAGTCAGACACTTTGGTAGCCACAGGGGATAAAACAATAAATGGAATGTTATTCATGACCTACCAGGAGCCTGTAATCTAGGAAAGGAAAAAGGCCAATAACCATAGGTGGATAAGTGTAGGGGGACCATATAATATATCACCAAAAACAGGTACTTCTGAGTATGAAAGTGGGTAACTATCAATAATTCCACCAGCACTTAAAGCATATACCAAGTTTGTTCTCAGCAAACTGGAACTCACTGTAAACCTAGGCAAATGATTTGAGATCTCCGTAAGTACTACAGGAAGACAATGATAGAACCAACTCAGTGTGGGCAGCGGGCAGGCAAAAAAACTGAAGAAGTTTATACCGCATTCTAACAACTAAGAGTTCATGAGGCAGTAAAAAATGGAGTCCAGCCTATGGAATGACACAAAGTTATGAAACACAGTGGTGTGTGTCAGGATCCACAGACAGCTTCATGTGACTAAAATGTATAATTAAAGGGAACTGGCAAGACATCAAAATAAGATACTTAGCAAAAATAAAATAAAACAAAAAACTTGAAGAACTAAAGCAAACATTGTTAATAATACAAAACTAGTAAAGGCAAAGCTCTTGTTGACTCCTGAAATAATTCAAAGGGCTAACTGCACTTCTCAACATTATCTCTGCATCTGTGCACGACAGCTTAGAACTCACTGCTGTGGGGTATTGAGTAAAACATAAGGTTGGTGCCTGCTATAGCTTGAATGTGTGCCCCAAAGTTTATGGGTTAGAAACTTAACCCCCAGTGCAACGTTGTTGAGAGATGGGAATTTTCATAAATGATTATTTCACAGTGGTTCTGTCCTAATTAATGGACAAGTGGCATTATCTTGGGAATGGATTAGTTATCACAGGAGTGGGGGCCTGATATAAAAAGATAAGTGTTTCTACCTTTGTCTCTTGCTCTCTCACATGCTCTTTTCCCCTTCCATCTTCCACCATGCAGTGGCACAGCAAGAAGCTCTTCCCCAGATGCCAGAACCTTGATATTGGACTTCCCAGCTTTCAGAGCTATAGGAAATAAATTTCTTTTCTTTATAAATTATTTGGTCTGTGATATTCTGTTATAGTAACACAAAGCAGACTAAGACAGTGGTTATTCTGTTGTTTGTTTGGCATTTATTTATTTATTTATTTATTTAACCTCCCATGGCATTTGGCAGATTCTGGAAAACCCCAAAGGCTCATATTACACTTCCTTCTCAGTAGTAATGAAATTGCACAAGACTGCTAAGCTCCTCTCCACATGTTCCACATGTACATTTTTAGGTAGTTGAAATGGCATGCAGACTTACCTTGTGTTACTTCTTCACAACAGCGAAGATATCGATGTGTCCTCTGAGAACTGAGAAAGAAACATCTAGTCAGCAATATGCAAGGGTCCAGATAAGAAATCTGGAAAGGGAAGTTTATTAAAGGAGAAAAAAGTCAAGAAACAAAAAAGAATAGAAAAATTAGCAACTTCTAAAGAAACTTTTGCTTTTCTTTTCTCTGCAGGGGCTTCCCCAACTCTTGGAAAGTTCAAAAGTATATTGATTCTGTCTTTCTGTCCAGAGAATCTCCATGTAGTTCTAAGGCTGAAAATCAGATTTGCAACTCAACTACAGGGAAAAATAATGATAGTATTTAACCAGTTTGAAACTTATCATATTCATACGTAAATTGGGTCTAATTAAGTGCATGCTACAGATTTGATTTCTGGATTATCTGAAATAACATATATAAAACAGTTGATAAAATACATGGTATACTTAGTATGTGCTTAAGGCATTTATTTGATTCTCTTATGGCCTGTCCTGTTCAACAGTTTATAATTGAGGCTTGTGCATCCACCTCCAAGAATATAAAGAACTTGATGGTCCCTCATGAAAATGTTTTTGATAAAAACTGATTGTCTTGTTTTCAATAAGACAGATGTGGAGATTATTAAAAGATGCTTAGAGAGGCAACCTTGTGTAACAGAAATTCACACTAACCTATTACTTAGAAGTTTTGGATTTAAGTCTTGGCTCTTCTGCTAAATAATTTGGGGTCATAGGCAAGTTATCTCATCTTTCTAATTCTCAGATTCTTCATCTACAAAATGAGCATATTTCATTGGAACAGCATTTTCAAAAACGTTTGTCAAAGTCTGCTACATAAGTTAAATAATTTTGGAAAATATTAAGTTAAAGAAGTTTATTTTGGCCGGGCACGGTGGCTCACGCCTGTAATCCCAGCATTTTGGGAGGCCGAGGCAGACGGATCAAGAGGTCAGGAGATCAAGACCATCCTGGCTAACACAGTGAAACTCCATTTACTAAAAATACAAAAAAAAAAATTAGGCGGGCATGGTGGCGGGTGCCTGTAGTCCCAGCTACTCGGGAGGCTGAGGCAGGAGAATGGCATTAACCTGGGAGGCGGAGCTTGCAATGAGCGGAGATCGTGCCACTGCACTCCAGCCTGGGCAGCAGAGCGAGACTCTGTCTCTAAAACAAAAAACAAACAAACAAACAAAAAGTTTATTTTGTGTTGGACTTGTAAAAGCATTTAAAATGTACTACTGCATACTCTCATTCTTCAGGAGAAATATCTATTATGTAGCACTCCCCAGTAAATTTCATTGCATAATTCTCTATCACCCACCCCCACCCCATTTTTAGAGTATCTTGAAACAACTGGTAGATACTTTTGGAATTGCTGCATGGAAAACCTCCAAAGGCTGACATTAAGGCTATGAGTGATATAGTGAGAAGACCATGTGACCTGCATATTTTTTTGTTTGGAATTGTCTATTATACCTAACACTATTTCTTGAATTTCTTTGAAGATCAATTTATTCATGTGGTTAGAGTCCTACCACATCATGTTACTCACTCTTGAGTTTTGCAGTATGGAGAGGATGTTTATGTTGAGATAAGTGGAGCAGGAACTCAAGTTTAGCATCAGCCTAGAGAGGTGGCTCAACAAGGGAATAGGCGGGGTATACTGATAAAGGCCTGGGTCTCTGAGTCACATAGCCTAGGGATAAAATCCTGAACCTATTAATCTTTTCCGCTAATTTTCTTCTCTATCTTATAGCGTTATTGTGAGAATTATTAATAAATAGAGTATAACTAGTCATGAGAAGGAAGGCCATGTTGTACTTTACAGACAACTCCTAAGCATAGTTAATCTTCATTTTGTGGATTCTATATTTGTGAATTGGCCTACTTGCTAAAATTTATTTATAGCCTAAAATCAATAGAGTGTTTTAGTGTTCATTCATAGACATGCGTGGGACAACAAAAGAATGGAGTCACCCAATAAGCACATTTCCAACTAAAGTTGATCAAGGCCATGCTCTGTCTTGTTTCAGCTCTGACACTGTAAACAGTGCCATTTCACTGTCTGTGTAGTGTTACTGTTTTTGCATATTTTTATATTTTTGGCTTTGTCATTTCACTTTTAAAAAATGACCCCTCAGTATAGTGCTGTACTGTTGTCTAGTGTTTCTAATTTCAAATGGGTATGGTGTGTGTTATGGAGAAAGTATGAGTCTTAGATAAGCTTTGTTCAGGCATGAGTTATAGTGCTGTTGGCTATGAGTTCAACATTAATGAATCTACTATATATTTAAATAGAGTGTCTTTAAACAAAAGTACTCAGAAAACAAGGTTATGTATTGATTAGTATAAAGATATTATGAGCGGGGGCTTGCAGACACCTAACCATGCATTTCCCCTAGGAACAATGGTTCAATACTCACTAATTCAGTGTTTATGGTGACTCTTCAAGACATAATTACCATGAATAATGAGAACAAACTGTATCTTAAATAGAGATTGTTTCATGTTCATATTTTATGACAGTGGCTGTGGCTGACAGAACTCTGATATTAAATATGCTATAGGTCCCATGACTGAGGAAAAGAGAAATCTTGATAGTACCAGATTACTAATTGAAATGCTCAGTGGGGAAACTGGCTACACCCAAACCCAAAGATATCTGAAAGTATAATTCAGTTATGGGCTCTAAAGTGCTAACCATTTTAAGTATTCAACAGGCAACGCTAATATGTGCTGGGCCTAGGAGACTCAGGATATCGTGTTCACTTAAGGCATAGCTCTTGCTGTTTGGCTTGGAGAATTGAGTAGGGCCTGTGAAAAGTAAGTCAAGCAGGAGAAAAGAGAATCTCGAGCTGACAACAAGCTCAAAGCTTGGAGCTAACCATGGCTCCTTTCTGTGTGTCTTGTACCGCATGGCCAATCCAAAAAGGCACTCTCACATACAAAGAGGCAACAAACAAAGAGGCAGATACAGAGATACAGACATACAAAATGAACAAGTGCATTTATGGTTAGAAAACTATCAAATGTTTTAAAATGAATAATGAATCAATACTACAGGTGGTCATATCGTATTCAAAATATTTTTATTCTCATGTTTAATGAATTTATTTTTTCTTAAAATGTTAAAACCCAAGGATTAATTATATGAAATACATAAAGGATGACTTATTTTTCTAATCAAATGTCTTCACAATTAAAAAAAAAGAAAAGAAATGTGCTTTAAAGAATGGCAGTTCTAATTAGGGACAAAAGAAGAAGATGAAAAAAGAGGAGGAGATGGAGGAGGAAAAGGAGAAGAAAGAAAAAGTGGAGGGAAAAGAGGAGGAAGAGGATTAATAGAATGATGTTTAATATGTAGCATTCAATGCATAAAACAGGAATATATATATAAAATTTAATGTATTACTCAAAACACCAACAGAAAAGGGATGGAGTCATGAGCAGACTCAGCCTCTGTGTACTCCTCTATTAACCTAGAATTCTTTCAAAATGTTTGAACTCAATTTAATCTACTCATCATACTTTATTTTTTAATTGAGAGTCCTAATTTTTATGGCCTTTTATTCAGATTTTTCTGTATATATAACTGTGTTACAATGTACAGAATTTTAATTTATGATGAACAGCATGGAACAGCTATTTCTGCATATGTCTTATAGGTAGGTTAACGCATATATTTTTGGGGTTGTCAGCGTTCAAGACATTTCTCCTTTCTCTCTGGAAACCACAATGGCATTGTTTTATGAACCTTACAGGGAAAATGGAGCCTTTTAATGTTATATACATTTTATTTTCACCCCAATTGATAAACCTCAATTTGATCAACCAGCTGTTATCTGAATAATTTTCAGATGATTCAGTAATCCAAAATTGTCCGTGGAGTATCACCTCTTGGTGTGGGACACCTGGATGCTACTGTATGTATTGTGCTCCTTGAGGATTTTTTATTTTTTTCTTGAGTCGGAACCTCGCTGTCACCCAGGCTGGAGTGCAGTGGCCCGATCTCGGTTCACTGCAACTTCTGCCTCGCAGGTTCAAGCGATTCTCCTGTCTTTCAGCCTCATAAGTAGCTGAGATTACAGGCACACGCCATCATGCCCGGCTAATTTTTGTATTTTTAGTAGAGACAGGGTTTCACCATGTTGGCCAGCCTGGTCTCAAACTTCTGACCTCTGGTGATCCACCATCCTCGGCCTCCCAAAGTGCTGGGATTACAGACGTGAGTCACCGCATCCGGCCCCGAGGATCAATTTTTATAAGAGGGTTTCCTCCTGTTATACTTCTCCCTCTTTGCTGGCCTCTATAGGGTCCTATGTGGTAGGACAGTGATTTTCTAGAAGGTTCTAACCATAGATAAATACCACTTTTAATATTACTCAATAATATATGAAAGAAAGGGAAATTTCTGAAGTAAAGAAGTGATAGTGGTGATGCAGAAAAGTAGGTTTTTAAGTTTTAAAGAGTAGGATCCACAGGAATTAGGGAAGATTATAGCATATATGGCTTTTAGCTATTCATAACAGAAGCTAAACCGAGGTAAGGGAAAATATTTAAGGAAGCAAGCAATGTTGAATTCAATTTTGGGTCACATTTCCCAAATTTTATAAACTCCATATGAAAACGCTTGGAATATTTCCACAGATAAGATATGAAAATCACTTAGTTCTGTCTTCCTCACGTAAATCAGCATCTTTCAGCTGGGGTCTCTCACTGCGGGCTTCTCATTGGTGACTCCAGGGAAAGTTGAAATTGACCTGTTATTTAAAAAAAAAAAAAGTTTCACAATAGAGCCAAAACTCTCAAGTCATTGCTTAGTGCATGCCCTTTTCCCCTAAATTTTGAGTGCTTGGGATATCTACGTTTTGTTATGAGAAGGAAGAGCTGAAAAGTCAGGGACTTTTTAGTGAAAATTATGGCACAATCACATGCAGGCACTAGAAGGTTTTCCCTGGTGTGTTAATGCAGGGGCTGATGCACAGAGACTCTGAAGGAAGAACGAACAGAAAAGGCCCACAAGCTATATCACAGGTACTGTGATCTGTGCCCTTTGCATTCGACTGTCCTGGTTCCAGTACGGCAAGAGGCATTAATAGCATCTTTTTAAACAAGGACCTTCAGATCACACAGAGTGAACAGCTAGACTTTGATATTGCACACCCTTGATCTTCAGGGGATGATAATGCCAGAGTTAAATCAGTTTCCCATTCCCCCACCCAAAACAGCATGGGTGAAGAGACTTTTAGAAAGGAAGGTATCTTTTTGAAAATCCATAATATGCAGGCACTCAAGTGATTCTCTTTTATGTGTCTGAGGAGCTTTCTGATATCATTAACACACTCTGGTTTAGATATTGGTCTGGAATTAAATGCTTCTCCCAGAATCCTCTTTTTTCCAGTCCGTCACTTCACTTACAGGGCAACAAGAGAAGAAGGGAACAAAAATATGCTTAGAGTCCATAGTGAACAAGGTATTTATTACTCAAATCTCTTTCTTATATGACTTCTCACTTAATGCCTTAAAACTGCCTTATAAGAAATTCAGCTAAGTTGGTAGAATAGATCATTTGTAATCAGAGACTCATAGGTTCAAGTCTCCTCTCAGTGGATGTTTCATTTCATAGGCATTATAACACAGTGGCCAAGAGCACAGATGGCAGAGCCAGATAGCCTGGCCTTGAATGCTGGCTCTACCTTTTACAGCTGTGCCATCTTACACAAGTTGCTCATTTTTTCTATAATTCACTTCCTTCATCTGTAAAATAGAGTTGGTGCTATTAACCTATCTAATAGGATTGCTACATAATTTAAATGAGTAAATACATATAAAGTGATTAGAACAGTGCCTAGCAAATAGTAAGCTCACAGAAACTTTTGCTATAATTACTACTTAGTTCTTTTTGATATATTGGGAAACATAACATCTCAAAGAAGAGTCATAGCTAGCCTGAGGTCATAGAGTTAGTAGGAATTGGATGAGCCAAGATTCAGAGCTAGATCTAACAGAGTGTGCTCACTACCAAATTAAAAAGAAGGAAAATATACAAACAAACATAAAACCAGCTACTTTTATTCTCCCCGGTAGCTAAATTGAGTTTTGAAACCATGCCAACTGTAAAATGCTGAGGTTCACTAAACATCCAATTTAAACTTATTAGCACAATTAGTTGTCTATGACTTCAATAGGAAGTGATTATTAAACCCATAATTAATGAGATATAACACCCTCTATTTATAATATAAAGACAACTATGGCACTGAAAGTTAGAGGAGCATCTGGCTGCCTTCTGGAGATGAATTACTGACTCCTCAAACTTATTAAAAATGTGAAGTGGTCATGGGCCACCACTGACCAGCAATAGGAAAGACTGATGGACGTTGATGTTCCTAACACACTAAGAGCTGGTCCCTGCCTTAATCAGATATCCTATTGTTTTCAGGTTCAACCAACCATGCTTTCTTTAAAAAAGGTCCTGGGACAAAGAGATACTAAAATTTAAAATATGAATGGTAGCATAAGTAAACCTTTATTGAACAACATGTATTTTACTTGTACTGTAGTATTTACTGCATGTAACAACCCACTGTGGGTATTTTTTAACTATTATAATTTTACAAATATATAAAACAAGAACTGGAAAGAAGGTATAATTGCCCTGTGACTATTCATAGTAAATGACAGCTGGCAGTATAACCAATGCATAACTTACAATAAAATGAGTCTCTTAACCACTCCCTCATTCTGCTTCTGAAAACCAAGCTTTCAGACTTTAGAGAATGTTGATGGCCAGTTTAAAGATACATGTGAACAAAACCACAGTGAAGCTGCTGAGGCTCAAAGTAGAGCAATGACTTACTAATAACTTAATTATTCAGTAAACAAACATTTATTGGGCATCAAATATATACTAGATATTATTCAGGTGATGAATATAAATGCAATGAATGAGACAGAATCCCAGCTGTCAGGAACTTGGCTTCAAGTGGAAGGAGGCATACTATCAATGAATAAATGGAGAGATAATTTTAGATGCTGATACTTTTTTGGAAGTAAATTTAATGCTGGTTTAAGAGTAACTGCCAGGTAACCTTGGACCAGGTGCCCAGAGAAGGTGACATTTAAGTTCAGAGATCCGAATGGCAAAAATAAACCAGTAGAGATGGGAGAAGATAATTACATAGAGAGGCACAAGCTTGTACACAGGGATTGGCAGAGAATGGAATACTAAGAGCTCCAATTCTGTGTCCAAATAAAAAACACAGTGTTGTGCATTGCCAATGGATAGGTGATCACCACATAAAAAGTGAAGGACAAGTAGGCTTCTCATTCTTACTATGTGAATTTAACTGGTGCATATGAAAACTGAGAACCACCTTATATAAAATATGAGAAGCTCATCCTCTGATTTTAAACTATATTATAAAGCTATAGTATTCAAAAGAGTAAGGTGCTGACAAAAAATACATGTATATAGACCAATATAATAGAATAGACAGCCCAGAAATAAACTCCCAAAATATGGCCAACTAATTTTTAACAAAAGTGCCAACAATACACAACAGGGAAAGGAAAGTCTCTGCAATAAGTGGTGTTGGAAAAACTGGATATCCATATGCAGAAGAAAGGAGCTAGATTCTTACTTAACATCATATGCTAAAATTAACTCAAAATGGGTTAAAGACTTAAATGTAAGATCTAAAACCACAAAACTCCTAGATGAAAACATAGGTTAAAAGTTCCTTGACATAATTTGGTATATCATATATGAATATTTTTCCTTAATGCATGTTTTTAAAATGGGTTTATCCTATTTTATCCTGTTCCTAGTCTGATATTGTGTACACATGTGTGTTTGTGTGCATGCTTGAATGTATGCACACTCACACAGGGAGTAAAGACGGCTGATCTTTATAGTGCATCTTTATAATTCATCATTTTCTAAAGCAGGAGGAACCACATCTGGACATAATAGAGACTCAGTCTTCATGCAAAAATTCCAGTCATTTAGTTGGCTATGGCAACTTGGTGGGATGCTGAGCCATCTTTTTTAAGGAAGGATGATCTCATGTTTTATGTTTAAGAAGACAGGTGCAAATGAATACTTGGTGGACATTAATCTATACTGTAACAGAGATTGCCAGTATCTGACAAAGATACATTATTTTTTATAATAATATGTGTTCTTTATAATAATAAATGCTTTTAAAATGAAGCATTTATTTTTGGGGGCACACAACTAGGCTACATTCTCCAGCCTCCCCTGAATTCAGTTATGGCTTTATTATTAAATTATAGCTTCAAAAGATAAACAGTACCGATAGGATCCGTTTATAAAACCCTCTGGCTGGGGGCTGGGTGTGGTGGTGCATGCCTGTAGCACCAGCTACTCTGGAGGCTGAGGTGGGAAGACAGCTTGAGCCCAGGAGGCAGAGGTTGCAGTGAGCCAAGATAGCACCAGTCCAGCCTGGGCAACAGATTGACACCTTGTCTTTAAAAAATAAATAAATAAGTAAAATAAAAAATAAAATAAAAATAAAACCCTCATTCAGGGTCCTCCATATGCTAACCTGCATCAGCTGGTACTAATACAGGCAACCCCAGGTATCTTTTTGTTTATTAATAGGCACATGTAATCTCTTGCATAAATATGTGATAAAGAAAGAAAACATAGCTGGGTGCAGTGGCTCACGCCTGTAATCCCAACACTGTGGGAGGCCTAGTCAGGTGGATCACCTGAGGTCAGGTGTTTCAGATCAGCCTGGCCAACAGGGCAAAACTCCTCCTCTACTAAAAATATAAAAATTAGCGGGGCATGGGGGTGCATGCCTGTAATCCCAGCTACTCGGGAGACTGAACCAAGAGACTCACTTGAACCCAGGAAGCGGAGGTTGCAGTGAAGAGAGATCATGCCATTTTACTCCAACCTGGCTGACAGCACAACTCCATCTCAAAAAAAAAAAAGAAAAAAAGAAAAAGAAAAGAAAGCATAAAACATAAAGAGCAATACAAAATATTATATTATTATCTAGCCATTGGTGAGCTGTGTGACTAGTAAGTCACTTCACCTCTCTAAAGTTCAAATTTCTTAAGAGAAAAGGTTAGACTAAGTGCTTGACTGGCCTTTCCACCTACTCCGGGAAACACAACAGTCATTTCTTCATTCCTCAACCCCACAGCTGTGTGTCTCATCCAGCTCAAGTCACAAGAGGAGTCCATTGAATGAGTGACTGATGAAAAAGTAAATGAATCAGTGCATCTCCTGAAGATCAGATCCTAAAAGAATGCCAATTTAATACCCACACACAAATCTTCCTTGAAATTGCCATTGACTGGGATGAGGCGCCTGATGATTAAGGACAAAGGAAAATCAAATAGGAAAAGTAATTTAGAATATGATAATACACAATAAATAAAACAATATCTGAAGCAAAGTGGAGCAGGAGTAATCTTGCTGGGATTTAACTGAACTGCACCAGATGCCGTTGGCGTTGTGAAAGTGCACACTGGCGTCTTTTCATTAAATGAGCTCTGTCTGTCTGTGCCCGCCACTCTCCATGACACGTGTGAGGTTCCGATGAAGCTGGGCGGGGTTTGGGGTGGGTGAGGGAGACAGGAAGATGCACAGAGTGTCCGTCTTGAGATGCAGCTCAGGATGCTGTTGTGTGACCCTTCAGCACTCTGTGTCATTCTTCCAGTTCCTGCTGCACTTACTTCCTCAAGGGGATGCCTGTCTCCTTCCTCTAACTTGTCAGTGTCTTCTTGCCTGGGACTGACTGTGGGTTGTCTTCCTATTACACTTCCCCATACGTGTTGATTTTTCTGGCCAGATGTATAAATGCCCTCTATAAGTTAAAAAGTATAAATAAAAAGCTAGGAGAGTCTGATCCAGTACTCCAATTTTGTTCATCTCTAGATATCTTATGTCACCTGGCAGATGAAAAATCACTGGTTTAGCTGGATGCCTGGCACATATTTGAGCCTAAAACCTTATGGAATGCACATGCTCACACATGTATGAATGAATGCATCAGTGAATTTGGCATAAGCCACGACTGTAAGCATGCGTAAGATGCTGTCACAATCTGGTCTCAAGCTTTTTTTTATTTTAAATATTAGGCTCCAGTCACATCTGACAGCCAGATGCTCTGGAAATGCATCATGGGCATCTCCACCTGAATTCTCCTAACCTGGGCAGATGCATCTGTAGGATGACAAGAGGTGGCATAAACAGTATTAAGAGAGTTCACTACAAGGTCTTTTTTTAAATTTTATTATTATTATACTTTAAGTTTTAGGGTACATGTGCACAATGTGCAGGTTTGTTACATATGTATACATGTGTCATGTTGGTTTGCTGCACCCATTAACTCGTCATTTAGCATTAGGTATATCTCCTAATGCTATCCCTTCCCCCTCCCCCCACCCCACAACAGTCCCTGAAGTGTGATGTTCCCCTTCCTGTGTCCATGTGTTCTCGTTGTTCAATTCCCACCTATGAGTGAGAACATGCAGTGTTTGGTTTTTTGTCCTTGCGATAGTTTACTGAGAATGATGTTTTCCAGTTTCATCCATGTCCCTACAAAGGACATGAACTCATCCTTTTTTATGGCTGCATAGTATTCCATGGTGTATATGTGCCACATTTTCTTAATCCAGTCTATCATTGTTGGACATTTGGGTTGGTTCCAAGTCTTTGCTATTGTGAATAGTGCCGCAATAAGCATACGTGTGCATGTGTCTTTATAGCAGCATGATTTATAGTCCTTTGGGTATATAGCCAGTAATGGGATGGCTGGGTCAAATGGTGTTTCTAGTTCTAGATCCCAGAAACTACCATCAGAGTGAACAGGTAACCTACAAAATGGGAGAAAATTTTCGCAACCTACTCATCTGACAAAGGGCTAATGTCCAGAATCTACAATGAACTCAAACAAATTTACAAGAAAAAAACAAACAACCCCATCAAAAAGTGGGTGAAGGACATAAACAGACACTTCTCAAAAGAAGACATTTATGCAGCCAAAAAACACATGAAAAATGCTCATCATCACTGGCCATCAGAGAAATGCAAATCAAAACCACAATGAGATACCATCACACACCAGTTAGAATGGCGATCATTACAATGTCAGGAAACAACAGGTGCTGGAGAGGATGTGGAGAAATAGGAACACTTTTATACTGTTGGTGAGACTGTAAACTAGTTCAACTACAAGATCTTTTGAATTTCCTCTTTCTTAGTGTTGGTCTGTCCAGTAAGGGGCCTCTGAAGCAATCCTGCCTTCCCCACTTTCACAGTTGTTCTTTCATTTCACAGAAGAGCTTGCCTCTTACCTGTCCAGACACTTCCATGGGGCATTGCCCTGGGGTGTAAACATCTCCAAAACATATTGGATTGGTCAAGATATCCCTTGAATAAAGACCTTGCTGTCAATTTGGCCCTCTGGCTTATTCGCTAGATGATTTATAACATGCTCTTTGTTATCTCTGCATTTTCCTAATCTGAAAATAAATGGAAAATCAGAAATTTATTAAGAGGTGACAACAGTTAGTAATAATGGCAGTGTTAATATTGGAAAAGTTATGACTCTTATGGTAACTAATTATTTAGTGAGTCAGATTTCAATTCTTTCCTTTCAACAAGATAAAGATTTGAATTGACTTGGCAGCTAAGAGATTAATACAATGATGAGGGAGTACTATGTGATTTGTGACCTATAACTTGATAGGAATTCAAAGAATTGGGAGATATTACTAAAACAAAACCTCCCCCATTTCCACATACTTATTCTTTTGTACAAAAATTCTCAGTAATGTGAAGCATAAAAACTAAAAAATAATGAAATAAAGCTCAAACTGAACTCATTCTTACACTGAGAGATATTTAAATGTATGAGTAATATATTTCAAAATTGGTGACAACTAATGACATATTCACTAACAAATCACAGTCATATAAATTTTACAAAATCTTTGTAATGATAAAGTCTTGTAAATAAATGATTTTAATACTATTTTAAAAGTTGATATTTGTATCATGCAATCTCAGAGATGAAATGTTCATTTGCAATTCCTTTATTGGCCTTTGGAGTAAATGAAGAACATAATATATTGCATATTTTCTATGCCCCAATGCTGAACAAAACACTTTACAAGTATGATCTCACCTAATATGGAAAACATTTCTTGGGAATGGTAGACTTGAGAAGTAAGGAATTTCAGAAAAGTTAAGTAATTTGCCCAAAGTCACATATACCAAATTTAAACTCAGGCCTATCTAATAAGCAGAAGCTGTACTCCTAAGTCCTTGTAAAATATACTACTTAGATAAAAAATAACAACTTTCACAAATTACTCAGAGAAGATTTAGCAGAATAAAAACTCAAGTTGTGTCCTGATTTTTAGCTTGGTGATCTTTCCTCTGTAAGGGGCAGGATGCCTGGTGGTTAAAAGCAGGCTTTGATGCCAGACTGCCTGGCTTCAGATCAGGACCCTGACACCTACTAATCATTGCAGCCTTAGGCCTTTCTTTAGTGAAATCCAATACTGATATTGATACAATGTTGTATTAATGCACTTGATATGATCTTAAGAAGATTTATAAAATATCTCAAATATTAAATGTGTGTGTATATCTATTCTTACAGTGTTACCACATGTGTAGATTTGCGTATCCACCACCAGAGTCAAGGTACTGAACAGTTCCATCACCATAAAGATCCTTCATTTTTTCTTTCTATAATCATTCTGTAACTTTTATTTCCATCTGCTTCACATTTTTGTTGTTTTTTAAAGGTCCAATATATCATTTATTCTATTATAGATTATGCTTTTCATGTCAAGTCTAGGAACACATTGCATATCCTTAGATACTGAAAATGTATCCTGTATTTTAATACCTTTGATTTTACAACTCACATTTAAGTTGTGATCCATTTTAAGGTCACTTTTGTTTAAAGGGTGCGATTCAGGATGAGGTTCGTCTTTTTGCCTATTGATGTTCAATTGCCCAGCACCATTTGGTGAAAATGCTATCATTCCTCTATCGAACTAGTTATTTTCCTCTATTGAAAACCCATTTCGTATATTTGAATAGTTCTATTTCTGAGTCCTCTATTCAGTTCCATTAATCTATGAGTTACAAAATTGCCTTGATTACAATAGCTACATAGTAAGTCTTAATACTGGGTAGAGTTGATAACTCTCATTTTATTCTTCTTTGTCAAGTTTTTTTAGTCTACTCCAGCCTATGGCTTTCCATATACATTTTAAAATAAAGTTGCTTATGTCTACAAGAATTCTTGCTAGATTTTTTTTTAGGAATTGCACTTAATATGAAGATGAAATTTGAGAGAATAGATATCTTTATTATGTCGAACATCTCAAACCTGAAATAAGCTATTTTTCTGAATTTATTTAAATGTTCTTTGTTTTATTTCATAGTATCACATAATGTTGAATATACAAATTCTGTATATTTTTAAGTATACACATATATTTCATTTTCTGTTAATTTTAATCATACCTCATATTGAATTTCAGTTTCTGCAAACTTGATAACATATACAGAAATGTGATTAATATTTTGTATATTGATTATATGTTCTATAGTTTGTGAAATTCACTTATTAATTTTAGAATGTTTTGTTGTAGATTTCTTAAGATTGTCTATGTAAACAATTATGTCATCTGAAAATGAGACCATTATCGTTTTTTTCCAAACTGTTTACCTTTTAGTTATTTTTAACTTGTCATTTTACAGTGGTTACAGCTTCCAGCATGATGATAAACAAGATTGGTGGAAAGGACATTCTTGCCTTTTTTTTTAATGGTTTTTTTCTTATTCTTGGAGAGAATTCAGGTTTTCTTATCATTATAAATATGATATTAGCTGTAGATTTTTTGTACATGTTATTTTGTTAAGTTAAGGAGTTCTCCACTATTTCTGATTTCTTAAACATTTATACAGTCATTGGTTGTTGCATTTGTTAATTTTGTATATATATATATCAAAATGTAAGTTCTTATCTATTTTGTAGGTCATTCTTCTGGTGATTTTTCAGAGCCTTTGT
The DNA here is from genome assembly GCF_009828535.3 of Hylobates moloch. Taxonomy (NCBI): domain Eukaryota; kingdom Metazoa; phylum Chordata; class Mammalia; order Primates; family Hylobatidae; genus Hylobates; species Hylobates moloch. The sequence continues at coordinate 117,044,406 of NW_026652284.1, forward strand.
GGTGTTATTTTGACCTTTTAAAACATCTAGTGCCTCTGGACATTCCAATCTCTAAGGGTTCTGCCTGTCAGGGAAGAAGGCATTTGACCAGACTGGGCTGCTGGATGTCTCTAGGTAGATACAAGGACTCTCAGGTCCACAGTGGCAAAAAGGATTTACCAAGCGGGGTGCTTGCTGTGGCTGTGTCTTTTTTTTTCCAGATCTACCTGCCTAATTTGATATCTCTTAGTGGGAAAAGCTAGTTACTTATGCAACTTTTGTGTACATTATTTCACATATTAAGTTCAACGTTTCCATAAGATGATCATATAGAGGGGAAATAAAATACTACTACTACTCTTTAGAAAAACAGGCCTTTCAATTTGCCTTTATCACAGTGATGTGGATGAGGTAAGAATGGGCATTATCTAAATCATTCAGTAAAATTAAATTGCACAGTCATTTTTAGGCTATTTGGTTAACATTAACTATTAAAATAGAAGTTTATTTAGATTAAATTGATCCAGCTGAAATCCAAGTCTGAAGATTCACAGAATAAATTATGTGTCACCTTTTCATCTTGTAAATACCAAATTGTTAGCTAATATCTGCCTAAAATAAAAATTATTGAATAATAATCAGATTTATTTATATTATTATGTATGTTCTTTCAGTTTTGACATTTTGTATTTTATATAAAATAATTAGCACAAGACTCCAATAAAAGAAGGGAAACAATGATTTAATCAAATTATTCCTTACTTTGACAAATAAATGTTCAAAATTGCAAATTTAAAATTTGGCATACTTACTCTAGTAATTATTTTCTCCTCTCCAGACAGAGAAATGATGTAAATTACCAAAATTTGTTTTGGATTAATTGTATATTCCAAAGTGACCATTTCCTTATTTGAGTCCAGGAAATGATACCTGGATGTTTCTATAAGAAACATGTTCATCACTGTACATTATAATCTTCCTTGTAATCCTCAGTATAGTGAGACTCTGAAATCTTTCCAGAAAAAAAAATATGTTGGGTTCAATCCTATATTCCCTAAAGATATTTGTAATTAAATGTTTTGCTTGTTTTTAAGTATAATATCCTCTAAAAACTGAAGAAGATAGGATATAAAGTAATTAGGTTGAAAAAAACAAATAAACAAGCAAGCAAAGAAAGAACCCTGGTAAAGAAATGTAAATCCTACTTTATGAAGTTTTCTCTTGACCAAGATACCTTAATCTTTCTCTTGGCTGAACTGAACTTTAGGCAATCTTTCTAACTCTAGGCACTATCTTTTTTTTTTCCTTAGTGCATTTCCTTTAGAAAACATGTAATTTAAGTTAGTTCTCTGCCTCTTTGAAATATATAGGTCACTTTTTTTTAAAAAGCTTCTTGCCAGATTTACAACAAAGGAATGTCTTTTTCAAGAACCTAGGAGCCATTGAAATGTAACCAATAAAAAAGATAGTATACCTATGTCTCAATTTCTGTTGAAGGTAGAAACCTAACTTCATTGGGCACCAATTAGCAAACACAGCTTGTCTAATCAGAGCCAGTAACATTTGCAAACTTAGAAAATAATATGTTCAATACCTCCCATTCATCAGCCTCCCTTCCAACACTCTCCAGTTCTTTTCCATTACACATACCGCACCTTAAACTCTCTCTCTCATCCTTTGTTTCAGAAGGTTGAATATAGACTGTGTTCTGGTCTTTCTTCCCTGTTACAATAGCCTTGAATAAAGTCTTCCTTGACTGTTGAACTTTATCAAGTACAATTTTTAGTTTGACAATTTTGATACATTTTTGCCCCAATTCTATTATCACAGGGACTTCACAAATCATTATTAAAGATTTGAGTCCTAAAAGCCAGATTAGGGTAGAAAAACAAAATAGATGAACAGAGAGACAGACAGACAAATAGAAAAAAAAGCTGACAAAAGTTTGTGAGGGAACTAAGGAAGCAGGAGGCAGAGAAACAAGCTGTGAGTAATTTATAAAGAGCAGGAGCCAAGTCGGAAATGAAGAATTAGGGCAGGGCCAAAAACCAGCAAAAAGGGTCAATATGATGACTCCATCTAAGAATCTCTCCATACATGGATGAAGCTGGAGGCCATCATTCTTGGCAAACTAGCACAGGAACAGAAAACCAAATGCCACATGTTCTCACTATAAGTGGGAGCTAAATGATAAGACCACATGGACACAAAGAGGGGAACAATACGCACTGGGGCCTACCTGAAAGTGGAAGGTAGGAAGAGACAGAGGATCAGAAAAAATAACTATTGGGTACTAGGCTTAGTACCTGGGTGATGAAAACATCTGTACAACAAACCCCTGTGACATGAGTTAACCTATATAACAAACCTGCACCAGTACCCCAAACCTCAATTGAAAAATGATAATGATAATGATAATAATAATCTCTCAATTTAGAAAGTATAACTTTTAAAAAGCAAATTGAAGAATTTGACTTATCTTCGCTACAGATACTTTAACTAGTATTGTTCCTTCCTAATTTGACCTCAAATCCTGGTGAGTAATTATGCCTGACTATGTTGTAGTAATCACATAAAACATAAGTGTATTGAGATTTTTTTTTAAGTAGGTGGTCAATGTAGCCTTTTTTGATCTTTAATTCTTGGATGGCTAGTTAATATGGAAGCATTAGCATTTACTGTGCTGTGTAGCATCACTAATTTGACATTTTTCGCCTACTCCTCCTTTTTTATCAAACATTTGTTGTAAGAATTTAATTTCAAGCTGAGTAAATGGTTTTTATAGGCAGTGCAAAATTTAATACTGCTTTCTTATTGCTACATTTAATTCAGCTCTGTTTCTATTAAAATATGTTTCTATTAATGTCAGTCATTTTTGCTTTCTTTTCTGTGGAAGATTGCAAGAGAACCCTACAATTGAGACCATAAATGTTCCTTAAAGTATGTTCACAGTACATTGCCATAAGTAGATGATAAATAGATAGATAGTGTCAGGGCTCTGAGTCCAAGCTAAGCCATCATATCCCCTGTGACCTGCACGTACACATCCAGATGGCCGGTTCCTGCCTTAACTGATGACATTCCACCACAAAAGAAGTGAAAATGGCCTGTTCCTGCCTTAACTGATGACATATCTGTGAAATTCCTTCTCCTGGCTCATCATGGCTCAAAAGCTCCCCTACTGAGCACCTTGTCACCCCCACTCTTGCCCGCCAGAGAATAACCCCCCTTTTTCCTTTACCTACCCAAATCCTATAAAAGGGCCCCACCCCTATCTCCCTTCGCTGACTCTCTTTTCGGACTCAGCCCGCCTGCATCCAGGTGATTAAAAGCTTTATTGCTCACACAAAGCCTGTTTGGTGGTCTCTTCACACGGACACGCATGAAAGATAGATAGATAGATAGATAGATAGATAGATAGATAGATAGATAGATAGATGATAGAGAGAGACAGGGCAGACTTTTCAAAAGAAAATACAATTTTAGAAAATGATTGTTGAAATAGAAGCAGGTGGTAGCAATCCCCATGGCCAGCTTTGAGAGCCAATATTATGCTGGAGAAAAGATGGAACCATGGGGCTTCTATGATTGATAAAGTGTTACTGCTGGAAGTAGCAGTATGACCAATAAAGCCTGAAGAGTCTTGAGAATATCATAGCTGGGAACACCTATCATAAATTATTTTTTGTTTTCATGTCTCATCCATTTATGTATCTCATTCCATCAATAGTCTGTATTTATTTATTTATTTATATATACATCAATAGTCTGCGTTGATTTATTTATTTATATTTATATACAGTTCTGTATAGCAGAAATATAAATTAATCTATCAAATGCAACCTCATTCACTCAGTGTGAATGAAGCACATACTATAAACTTAATAAATTATTTGAAATTGAGCATAAAAGTCAAATAACCTAAAGGCTGTGTTTTGAAGAAATTGAAGGTTTAGTTGGCAAAAATCTGATAAGGAATCAAACCGTGAGGTATTGACCATTTTTTTTTTAAGGAATCTGAGGCCCTGGGAGCTCAAGTAACATGTCTGAAATAGAAACAAAAAGCAACAGAGTTATGATTTTAACCTAGGTCATCTTTTTCAAAATTTATGGACCTGGTCATATTTAAAGGTTTTGATGTTGGTTTTGTGTGGTGGAGGAAGTTAAATCCATTGTGCTTATATTCTCTAATTATCTATATGAAAGCACTAGTTTGGAAATTATTTAAGAACATTTATATTTAAAATGAAAGTTAAGCATTTAAATGAACTTTAATTTCATTGAGATGTTGAGATTTAAAGTCCAATGATTATTGCTAATGAATTGCATTCAATAAATAGCTTAATGGTCATTGGGAAGAAAGAAAAAGTATGTATTTCTTTGATGCATATTAATTACCTGCATGTTGTTTGCACCAGGAAATGGTTAGGCATTAACAAATAGCAACAACCAGTATTCAAGACGGGTGGCCTCCAGGTGAAAGGTTTGCATAAAGATGGATTTGGTTAAGATCAGTAATGATTAATAAGAGCTACAGTTAGGGTATAGCATAGCCCATTTCAGGGTTGGTGTATTAGTCTATTCTCACATTGCTAATAAAGGCATACTGGAGACTGAGTAATTTATAATGGAAAGAGGTATAATGAATTCACAGTTCCACATGGCTGGGGAGACCTCACAATCACGGCAAAAGATTAATGAGGAGGAAAATCATGTTTTATATGGTGGCAGGAAAGAGAGCTTGTGCAAGGGAACTCCCATTTATAAAACCATCAGAACTCATGAGACTTATTCACTACCACGAGAACAGTAATGGAGGAAACCACCCTCATGATTCAATTATTTACACCTGGCCCCATCCTTGACCCCTGGGGATTATTACAGTTTGAGGTGAGATTTGGGTGGGGACACAGCCAAACCATATCATTCCATTCCTGGCCCCTCCCAATCTAATGTCCTCACATTTCAAAACCAATCATGCCTTCCCAACAGTCCCCCAAAGTCTTAACTCATTTCAGCATTAACTCAAAAATCCACAGTCCAAAGTCTCATTTGAGACAAGTCCCGTCTGCCTATTAGCACGTAAAATCAAAAGCAAATTAGTTACTTCTTAGATACAATGGGTATACAGGCATTGGGTAAATACACCCATTTCAAATGAGAGAAATTGGTCAAAACAAAGGAGCTACAGGCCCCATGCAAGTCCAAAATCCTAGAGGGCAGTCAAGTCTTAAAGTTCCGAAATGATCTCCTTATACTTTATGTCTCACATAGAGTTCACACTGATGCAAGAGGTGGGCTCCCCAGCCTTGGACAGCTGCTCTCCTGTGGCTTTACAGGGTTCAGCCCCTCTTCCAGATGCTTTAATGGGCTAATGGGCTGATGTTGAGTGTCTGTGGCTTTTCCAGGTGCACAGGGCAAGCTGTCAGTGGAGCTACCATTCTGGGGTCTGGAAGACAGTGGCCCTCTTCTCACAGCTCCACTAGGCAGTGCCCTAGTGGGTACTCTTTGTGGGGGTTCCAACCCATGTTACTCTTCTGCACTGCCCTGGCAGAGGTTCTTCATGAGGGCCCCACTCTTACAGCAAATTTCTGCCTGGACATTCAGGTGTTACCATACATTCTCTGAAACCTAGGCAGAGGTTCCCAAAGCTTGATTCTTATCTTCTGTGTACCTGCAGGCCCAACACCACATGAAAGCTGCCAAGGCTTGGGGCTTGCACCCTCTGAAGCCACCACCTGAGCTGTACCTTGGCCCCTTTTAGCCATGGCTGGAGCAGTGGTCATCCAGGGCACAAAGTCCTGGGCCTGGCCCAGGAAACTAGTTGTCCTTCCTAGGCCTCCAGGCCTGTGATGGGAGGGGCTGCTGGCAAATGTTTCTGACATGCCCTGAAGACATTTTCCCCATTGTTTTGGGGATTACCATTTGACTCCTTGTTACTTATGCAAATGTCTGCTGCCTGCTTGAATTTCTCCCCAGAAAATGGGGTTTTATTTTCTGTTGAATTCTCAGGCTGCAATTTTTTTTCAATTTTTATGCTCTACTTCCTCTTGAACACTTTGCTGTTTAGAAATTTGTTTTGCCAGACACCCTAAATCATTGCTCTCAAGTTCAAAGTTCCACAGATCTCTAGGGCAGGGACAAAATGCTGTGAGTCTCTTTTCATAGCAAGAGTGACCTTTACTCCATTTCCCAAGAAGTTTCTCATCTCCATCCCATCTGAGACCACCTCAACCTGAAGTTTATTGTCCATATCACTATCAGAATTTTGGTCAAAGCCATTCAACAAGTCCCCAGGAAGTTCCAAACTTTCCCACATCTTTATGTCTTCTGAGCCCTCCAAGTATCTAGTAAGTTTCAAACTTTCCCACATTTTTTGGTCTTCTTCTGAACCCAAACTCTTCCAACCTCTGCCTGTTACACCATTCCAAAATTATGTTCACATTTTTGGGTATCATTACAGCAGCACCCCACTCTACCAGTGCCAATTTACTGTATTAGCCTGTTCTGCTAATAGAGACTTACCCAATTCTGGGTAATTTTTACAGGAAAGAAGTTTAATGGGCTCACAGTTCCACATGGCTGGGGAGGCCTCATAATCATGGCAAAAGGCAAATGAAGAGCAAAGACATGTCTTACATGGTGGCAGGCAAGAGAGCATGTGCAGGGGAACTCCCATTTATAAAACCATCAGATTTCATGAAACTTATTCACTGCCAGGAGAACAGTATGGGGGCAACCACCTTCATGATTCAATTATCTCCCATGCAATGTCAGAGATGAAATGACTGGACATAAGTCTCTTGCTTTTTGTGACAAGTCTCTGAATATTTCCACCAGGCCTTCTTAGAATACATTATGCTTAAGTATCTGTTTGGTTTCCTCCACTTACTTCTTTATATGGTTTGGCTGTGTCCCCACCCAAATCTCATCTTGAATTCACACATGTTGTGGGAGGGACCTGGTGGGCGTTAACTAAATCATGGGGCCAAGTCTTTCTTGTGTTGTTCTCTTGATAGTAAATAAGTCTCATGAGACCTGATGGTTTTAAAAAGAGGAGTTCTCCTGCACAATTTCTCTCTTTGCTTGCTGCCATCCATGTAAGATGTGACTTGCTCCTCCTTGCCTTTTGCCATGATTGTGAGGCTTCCCCAGCCACATGGAACTTTAAGTCCAATTAAACTTCTTTCTTTTGTAAATTGCCCAGTCTTGAGTATGTCTTTATCAGCAGCATGAAAATGGACTAATACAGTTCTGTATAGCACAGAGAATGGATTGACTGATATGAGAGTGGACTAAAGTTGGTTAGGGCACAGTAATAGAGTGAGGGCTTCCAGCAGTATCATGACTGATGGGGAGATCATCCAGGTCAGCAGTGTCCATTTGGCCCCTGCAAAGCAAGTCTGAAAGTGGTGGTGAGCTCCCTGTACACCGTGCTCCAGCTGGTTTGAGCTTTCACATATTACAACATTCAATCTGGCTCTCAGAGTTTCCTGAATAAAGTTTGTGTAGAAGACACTTATTCCAGACACACAAATATGAGAGCTACCAACAACTCAGTCTTTCTACCCAAATAGGAAATCATTCAAGGCCAAATTGTTTTCTCCCATCTTTCACTCCTTTGGTTGCCATGTGATTACAACATGTATTTCTAAAGTGACAACAATTTCTTCCCAGGTGAAAGCAAATGAATAATAAGGCTTAGAGAAAGCAGTTCTCTGAAAATGAAGTACTAAAGGATCACATTCTTCTTTTTTCATGCAAATGAGGTCCTGTTGGAGCAGCAGAGCATTACTCAATAAATCATTTTGCACTCTTGAGCAGACTGAATGCAGCTCTAAATGTGACACCACGGGACTGTTTAATTGAGCTCTAAGGAAATGGTACAGCTGGCTGAGCTTAGTGCACACTTGAACATTGAACTTCTCCCTCCATTAGTGCACTTACCCTGTGCTGCCCCATGCTTTGCTTAGTTTTTAACTAAAATTCTATTCACCAAATTCCAAGATACTTGAGGGCAGGAACTAGGGTGACAGTCAGAGTAAAGTAACACATTTAAAATAGCAATAATTAATAGGATGTAACACGTTAGGCACTTATCTTATTATCTTATTTAAATTGTTGACACCAACAATTGGATATTTATATAGTTATATACATATTCAAATTAATTCGTTATCTTATTTAAATTGTTGACACCAACAATTGGATATTTATATAGTTATATACATATTCAAATGAGAAAACTAAAGCTTGAAGAATTGTATATTTTAGTTTCAGTTACATAGGTAGTAAAATATGAGTCATGACCAAGCGTGGTGGCTCATGCCTGCAATCCCAGCACTTTCGGAGGCCGAGGCGGGCAGATCATGAGGTCAGGAGATTGAGACAATCCTGGCTAACACAGTGAAACCCCGTCTCTACTAAAAATATAAAAAATTAGCCAGGTGTGGTGGCACGTGCCCGTAGTCCTAAGTACTTGGGAGGCTGAGGCAGGAGACTCCCTTGAACCCGGGAGGTGTAGGTTGCAGTGAGCCGAGATCGCACCACTGCACTCAAGCCTGGGTGACAGAATGAGACTCTGTCTCAAAAAAAAAAAAGTATATATATGAGTCATATTTGCATTGAGTTTATTTGACACCAGACCAGTTTATTATAAAAGACTATTTTCCCTGCTCAGAATCAGACACCATGTAACCCTCATCACCCCTGCAAATGGGCTAGGCAACTATTATTGTTTGTATTTGACAAATTAAAAAAACGATGCTAAGTGAGGTATTTCAGATCCTTTACTGAGTAATGTAAGCTATATTTCAAAATAAATAATTTTTAATTAAGTAATTTCTACTATATTATGCCCAATAGTAGGCATAATAACTGATAAAAAGCAAAATAATGGGATTTGCACCTTAGAAATCTTAGATTGCAGCACATTGGACAAAACTTTGTCAGTGTTTACTCAACCTGTAAGTTGATTTTTACTGTAAAACAGTAAGATGCACATGAACTTTTTTTCTAATTTTTAAAGAAAAATGTTCAGAGTAAAAATATTAACACAGAACAAAATCAATATACAATTAGAAAAAAATTATTTCAATATAATATTTTTAAAAAGAAGGCAGAATTGGCTTTCTACCAAATGTATTAAGTGAACAAAAGTTGTCAACTTTATCATTTCATGGTTCCATGTATTAGATATAATTTGAAATGTCTTTAGTTTGACCATTAAGAATTTGCAGCTAGAGAGATTAGGAAATGCTTATAAATTTGGCAGAAGTAAATGCTAATGCCTGCCAAATTTGATGATAGAGGGGAGCTGGATGAACACTTTCCCAAATACTGGTAAAAAGTCTCATCTGTTCCTTTGTGGAGGTAGAATGGTGAAGGAGTGATACAGTTTAATGTGATATTTATTTATTTATTGTATTTTTTAACTTTTATTTAGGTTCAGTGGTACATGTGCAGGTTTTTATATAGGTAAACTGCATGCCACAGTGGTTTGGTATACAGATTATTTCATCACCCAGGTAATAAATATAATACTTGATAGGTAGTTTTTCGATCCTTACCCTCTTCTGACCCTCTTATCCTCAAGTACATCCTGGTGTCCATTATTCCGCTCTTGGTGTCCATGTTTGACTCCCACTTATAAGTGAGAATATGCAGTGTTTGGTTTTCTGTTCCTGCATTAGCATGCTTAGAAAAATGGCCACCATCTCCATCCATGTTCCTGCAAAGGACATTATCCTGTTCTTTTTTATGGCTGCATAGTATTCCATGGCATACACATACCACATTTTCCTTACGTATTCCACTGTTGATGGGCATCTAGGTTGATTCTATGTCTTTACTATTGGGAATAGTGGTGTGATCAATGTACACATGCATGTTTCTTTATGGTAGAATGATTTATCTTCTTTTGCATATATACCCAGTAATGAGATTGCTGGGCAGAATGGTAGTTTCATTTAAGCTTTTTTAGAAATTGCTAAACTGTTTTCCACCATGGCTGAGCTAATTTACATTCCTACCAGCAGCATTTAAGTGTTCCCTTTTCTCTGCCACCTTGCCAGCATCTGTTATTTTTTGACTTTTTATTAATAGCTCTGACTGGTGTGATATGGTATCTGACATCGTTTGGCTGTGTCCCCACTTAAATCTCATCTTGAATTGTAGCTCCCATAATCCCTATGTGTTGTGGAGGGACCAAGTGGGAGGTAATGAAATCATGGAGGCAGGTCTTTCCTGTGCTGTTCTCGTGACAGTGAATAAGTCTCATGAGATCTGATAGTTTTATAAAGGTGGGTTTCCCTGCACATGCTGTCTTGCCTGCAACCATGTAAAACGTGACTTTGCTCCTCCTTCACCTTCTGCCATGACTGTGAGGCCTCCCTAGCCATGTGGAACTATGAGTCAATTAAACATCTTACATCTTTCCTTTATAATTTACCTAGTCTTGGGTGTGTCTTTATCAGCAGCATGAGAAGAGATTAATACAGAAAATTGGTACCAAGGTAGTGGGTGCTGTTGTAAAGCTACGCAAAAATGTGGAAGCATCTTTGGAACAGGGTAACAGGCAGAATTTGGAGTAGTTTAGAGGGCTCAGAAGAAGAAAGGAAAATGTGGAAAAGCCCTCCTAGAGGCTTGGAGGGCTCAGAAGACAGATGTGGGAAAGTTTGGAACTTCCTAGAGACTTGTGGAATGACTTTGACCAAAATGTTGAAAGTGATATGGACAATGAAGTCCAGCCTGAGGTGGTTTCAGATGGAGATGAAAAGGAAAAGTTCTTTTATCCCCCTCACAGGATGTGAGATGGAGGTGTGGCTCCCGTCTTCGGTGCCCTGCTACTCAAACCTCTAGGGAAAGCATGCAGACAGGCAGGTAGTGGGCCACGTGGGCTCCGACCCCACAGTAGCCTCTAGAGGTGAATGTTTACAGCTCCTGAAGCCCCAGTGGGCGTGTGGTACAGTTGCTCTTTTAGTTTTGCCATCTGTGGGTGGCTTGTATTAGTCAGCTCAATTAAACCCTCTGCCTTATGGCAAGGACAGAGGGCTTTCTCTATCCTGGGGTTGTTGCCTTGGTATATTGGAAAAATGGATTACATGTGGGCTTGGAGAATGAGTGCAAGCTTTTATTAAAAGGTGGCAGTAGCTCTCCACAGATAGATGGCTAGCGAGAAGAGGGTTTTTCCCTGGAGCCGGGCTGTTCAGCAGCTGGACTCTCCTCCACCTGCCCCAGGCAAATTTCCCTCGGTGTCTGTGTGGTTCTGCTGGTCGATGGCCTGACAGCATCTGCTGGTGCCTTTCAGTGTGCTCTTCTGCTACTCTACTCCTCTTGATGTCCAGCCGCCTGTGTGCTCTCTGCCAGTGTGTTCTTCTCCACATCCAGCTGCTTGTGTCCAAGCCCATGAGGGTCTTGGGGTTTTTACAGGCACAGGATGGGGGCATGGTGGGCCAGAGTGATCTTGGAAAATGCAACATTTAGGTGCAAAAACAGGAGTCTCTGTTCTTATCTAGGTCGGGGGGCACAGCCCAAAAGGTGGAGCCCTCTCCAGAGACCCTGCCCTTTTCTTCCCAGCACTTCCCTGCCCCTCTCCTGTGTCAGAGATGAGGAACTTGTTGGGAACTGGAGTAAAAATGACTTTTGATATGCAAAGAGACCAGCAGCATTTTGCCCCTGCCCTAGTGGTATGTGGAACTTAGAAACTGAGAGAGATGATTTAGGGTATCTGGCAGAAGAAATTTCTAAGCAGTAAAGCATTCAAGAGGAACCAGAGCATAAAAGTTTAGAAACTTTGCAGCCTGATGATGCAATAGGAAACAAAACCCCATTTTCTGGGGATATAGTCAAGCCAGCTGCAGAAATTTGCAAAAGGAATGAGAAGCCATATGTTAATCCCTGAGGCAGCAGGGAAAATGTCTCCAGGACATGTCAGAGACCTTCACAGCAGCCCCTCCTATCACAGGCCTAGAGGCCAAGGAGGAAAAAGTGGGTTTCCTGAGGAAAAAAATGAGTTTCCTGGGCCTGGCCCAGGGTCCCCTGCTGTGTGCAGCCTAGAGACTTTGTGCCCTGCATCCCAGCCACTCCAGCCATGGCTAAAAGTGTCCAAGGTACAGCTTGGGCCATGGATTCAGAGTGTGCAAGCCCCAAGCCTTGACAGCTTTCCTGTGGTGTTGAACCTGTGGGTGCACAGAAGTCAAGAATTGAGGTTTGAAAACCTCCACCTAGATTTCAAAGGATGTATAAAAATATCTGTATGTCCAGGCAGAAGTTTACCTGGGGTAGAGTCCTCATGGAGAACTAGGGCAGTGAGAAAGGGAAATGTGGAGTCAGAGCCCCCACACAGAGTCCCCACTGGGGCACTGCCTAGAGGAGCTGTGAGAAGAAGGTCACCATCCTCCAGACTCCAGAAATGGTAGATCAACCAACAGCTTGCACCATGCACCTAGAAAAGCCACAAACACTCAACACTAGCCCATGAAAGCAGCTGGGAGGGGGGCTATACCCTGCTAAGCAAGCCACAGGGTGGAACTGAGCAAAGTCATGGAAGGACCTCTTGCATCAGCAACTCCTGGATGTAAGACATGAAGTCAAAGAAGATCATTTTGGAACTTTAAAGTTTAATGACTACTCTATTGGATTTTGGACTTGCATATGGCCTGCAGCCCCTTTGTTTTGGCCAATTTCTCCCATTTGGAATGGGTGTATTTACCTGATGCCTGTATCCCCATTGTATCTAGGAAGTAACAAACTTGCTTTTGATTTTACAGGCTTGTAGACAGAAGGGATTTGCCTTGTCTCAGATGAGACTTTAGACTGGGGACTTTTGTGTTAATGCTGAAATGAGTTAAGACCTTGGAGGACTTTTGGGAAGGCATGATTGGTTCTGAAATATGAGGACGTGAAATTTTGGAGGGGTCAGGAGTGTAATAATATGGTTTGGCTGTGTCCCCACCCAAATCTCATCTTGAATTGTAGCTCCCATAATTCTCATGTGTTGTGAGAGGAATCCAGTGGGAGGTAAATGAATCATGGGGGTGGGTCTTTCTCATGCTGTTCTTGTGATAGTGAATAAGTCTCATGAGATCTGATGGTTTAATAAAGGGAAATTCCCCTGCACAAGCTTTCTTACCTGCCACTGTTTAAGGTGGGCCTTTGCTCTTCCTTTGCCTTCTGCCATCATTGTGAGACCTCATGAAGCATGTGGAACTGTGAGTCCACAGTTCCACCTCTATCCATTATAAATTACTAAGTCTCAGGTATGTCTTTATTAGCAGCATGAGAATGGACTAATACAGTATGTCATGGTGGTTTTGATTGGCATTTCTGTAATGATTAGTGATATGAAGCTGTTTTTCATATGCTTGTTGGCCACATGTACATCTTCTTTTGAAAAGTGTCTGCTCATGTGCCTTGCACACTTTTTAATGGGGTCGTTGGTATTTTGCTTGTTAATCTATTTATATTATTTAAATTTCCTACATATTAGGCCTTTGTTGAATGAATAGTTTGTAAATGTTTACTCCCATTCTGTAAATTGTCTGTTTACTCTGTTGATAGTTTCTTTTGCTGTTCAGATGCTGTTTAGTTTAATTAAGTCCGTTTGCCAATTTTTGGTGTTGTTGCAATGGTTTTTGGAGTCCTCTTCATGAAATCTTTGCCAGGGCCCAGGTCCAGAATATTTCATACATTTTCTTAGAGGCGTTTTATAGTTTTAGATTTTTCATTTAAATCTTTAATCCATCTTCTGTTGATTTTTATATATGGTGTAAGAAAGGGGTCTGGTTTCAAGTAGCCAGTTATTCTAGCATTATTTATTGATTGGAGAGTCTTTTCCTCATTGCTGGTTTTTGTACACTTTGTTGAAGATCAAATGGATGTATGGGTATGTTTTTATTTCTGGGTTCTCTATTCTGTACCACTTATCCATGTGTCTGGTTTTGTACTAGTATCATGTTGTTTTGTAACCTTGTAGTATGCTTTGAAGTCAAGTAACAGGATGCCTCCAGCTTTGTTCTTTTTGCCTAGGATAACTTTGGCTATTCAAACTCTTTCTTGGTTCCATATAAATTTTAGAATAGCTTTTTCTAATTCTGTGAAAACTGTCATTGGTAGTTGGATAGGAATAGCATTGAATCTGTACATTACTTTGGGCAGTATGGCCATTATAATAATATTGATTCTGTCTATCCATGAGCATGGAATGTTTTTCCATTTTTGTTTGTCATCTCTGATTTCTTTCAGTAGTGTTTTGTAATTTATATTGCAGGGATTTTTCACCTCCCTGGTTAGCTGTGCTCCTAGATATTTTGTGTGTGTGTGCGTTTGTGTGTGTGTGTGTGTGGCTTTTGTAATTGGGATTGCGCTCTTGATTTGGCTCTCAGCTTTGTTGTTGTTGGTGTATAGAATGCTTGTGATTTTTATACAATGATTTTGTGTACATAAAGTTTGCTGAAGTTGTTTATTAAATGTAGGAGCTCTTGAGCAGAGACTATGGGGTTTTCTAGATATAAAATTATATCATCTGTGAAGAGAGATAATTTGACTTTCTTTCTATTTGAATGCCTTTTATTTATTTCTCTTGCCTGATTGCTCTGGCTAGGACTTCCAGTAGTATGCTGAATAGAAGTGGTGAGAGTGGGCATCCTTGTCTTGGTCCAGTTCTTGAGGGGAAAGCTTCTAGCTTTTGTCCATAGAGTATGATGTTGACTGTGGGTTTTGTCATAGATGGCTTTTATTATTTTGAGTTATGTTCCTTTAATGCCTAGTTTATTGAGGGTTTTTAACATGAAGCGATGTTGATTTTTATCAGAAGCATTTTCTACGTCTATTGAGATAGATCTATTGAGATAGAGATTTTTCTTTTAGTTCTGTTTATGTGATAAATCATATTTATTGATTTGAATATGTTGTATAGGAAGAATAAAGCCTACTTGGTCACAGTGAAATAGCTTTTTGATGTGCTACTGGATTCAGTTTGATAGTATTTTCTTGAGAAATTTTGCATCTATGTTCATCAGGGTTATTGCCCTGATGTTTTCTATTTTTGTTGTGTCTCTGCCAGGTTTGAGTATCAGAATGATGGCGGCCTCATAACATGATTTTAGGAGGAGTTGTTCCTTCTCAGTTTTTTGGAATTGTCTCAGTAGAAATGGTACTAGCTCTTCATTATATATCTGATAGAATTTTGCTATAAATCTGTGTTGTCCTGGCTTTTTCTGCTTGGTAGTCTTTTTATTACTGATTCAATTTAGGAACTCATTATTCATCCATTCCGGGTTTTAATTTCTTTCTTGTTCAACCTTGGGAGATTGTATGTTTCCAGGAATTTATCAATTGTTTTTTAGGTTTTCTAGTTTGTGTGCATACAGACACTTATAATTGTCTGTGAGAGTTTTTGTATTTCTGTGAGGTGGTGGCAATGCCTCCTTTGTCATTTCTGATTGCATTTATTTGGATATTCTTTTTTTCTTTATTATTATTATTATTATTGTTAGTTATTTTTTGAGACAAGCAAGGTCTTCCTCTGTTGCCCAGGCTGGAGTGCAGTGGTGTGATCTCAGCTCACTGCAACCTCTGCCTCCCGGGTTCAATCAATTCTCCTGCCTTGGCCTCCCAAGTAGCTGGGATTACAGGCACCATCCACTATGCACAGCTAATTTTAGTTTTGCCATGTTGGCCAGGCTGGTCTTAAACTCGTGATGTTAAGTGATCCAGCCCCCTCAGCCTCCCAAAGTGCTTGGATTAAGGCATGGGCCACTGCAACCGGCCTTCATTATTAATTTAGCTAGCAGTCTATCAATCTCACTATTCTTTCAAACAACCAACTTCTGCTTTCAGTGACATTTTGTGTGGTATATCACATCTCAATTTCATTCAATTCAGCTCTGATTTTGGTTATTTCTTTTTTTCTGCTAGCCTTGTGGTTGGTTTGCTCTTGTTTTTCTAGTTCCTCCAAATGTCATGTTAGGTTTTTCATTTGAGATCTTTCTAACTTCTTGATGCAGGTGTTTAGCACTATAGACTTCTCTCTTACCACTGCTTTAGCTATGTCTCAGAGATTCTGGTATGTTGTATCTTCATTTTCATTAGTTTCAAGAATTTTTTGATTATTGCCTTAATTTCATTGTTTACCCAAAATTCATTCAGGAACAGGTTAACTTCCATGTATTTTGTATGATTTTAGCAATCTTCTTAGTACTGCTTTTTACTTTTATTGTGCTAATATCTCAAAGTGTGATTGGTATTATTTTGATTTTTTGAATTTACTGAAAAGTTGACAGTTATTTTACGGCCTATGATGTTATCTATTTTAGAGTATGTGCCATGTGCAAATGAGAAGAATATATATTCTGTTGTTTGGGGATGGAGAGTTCTGTAGATAGCTGTTAGGTCTATTTGGTCGAGTGTCAAGTTGAGGTTTCGAATATCTTCATTAGTTTACTGCCTCAAAGATCTGTCTAATGCTGTCAGTGGGGTGTTGAAATCTTCCACTATTTTAATGTGATCTTCTAAGTCTTTTTGTAAATTTCTAAGAACTTGTTTTATGAATCTAGATGCTCTTGTACTGGGTGCATATTTATATCATACTTTTTTTTTTTTTTAGTATTTAGGCTAAGAGTTCTAGATTGTATGTCCAAAATGTCACCACAGAAACAACTTAGAAATTGTAATGCTTAGGAATTAAAGTAGCTATTGATAAAGAATCAATTCTAGTTAGTAGTCCAGACAATGAAAGTAGATATCATGAAAATTATAGAAAAGAATCAGAAAATATATGCCTTTCTTGAAGTAAGTCAGAAACTGAATGACTAGATAAGAAAATACTAATTTTATTACCAGGTGTTTGTTAAGCTACATAGAAGGTAGAAAAACATTCTGAAAAAGAGTTAAAAAATGTGAAATACTTTGAGGGGAACATCAAGGATTTCAAGGTCGATAGGATAATGAATTGGACAAGGTAGATTTTTGATTTTACACACAGTGTGAAGAAATAAGAGTCAGATTGCTGAGGCAGGTGTACTAACATTTGCAGTTTTCTTCAACTCGTCTCTTCCCAAATGACCTGTCATTCTTAAAGTAGTATTTTGCAATGAAACTTTCTGTACTGATGAGGATATTTTGTATCAGTGTTATAAATATGATAGCTGTAGCCACATGTGGCTTTTGAACTAATGAAATATGGCTAGTGTAATTATGAAGCTAAATTGTCAATTTTATTTAATTTAAATAAATTTAAATGTAAATAACTGCAAGTGGCTAGTAACTATATTTAAAGCTCTGGGAGGTATAGGAGTATACTAGCATACTAACTAAAATGCCCAGATCTATAGTTTTCAGTCTCCCAGTGATTTTATCTAAAATATCTGAATAGAAGAAAAAAACAATAAACAAGATAGGAAGAAGTAATTGAGGAGGAATACTTTTTTCTGAATTCTGACTGTCAAGTACTCTACGTCCCTGACAAAAAAGAAACAAAACCCACTCTAAAAAAGAAAAACATAGTAAGTCTCAAGTTAATATCATAAACAATTTAGTTAATACATTATCTGGATATGGATAAAAATAATTGGGCACACATAGGGAGATATTCAATATGGTAAAAATAAAATTAAAGTAAAAGAAAATACCTAGCAGAAAGAATACAAAATACAAATAGACTGGCAGGCTATAGATACTTATATTGTGACACACACGATTTAAATAAAAAATACTTACCATTTCCAAAAAGATAGTAGAGACAAGATTAAGCATCTAGGCAGAGAGTTACAAAATACACATTTCTAAAAGGAGACTTTTTTTGCAGATGAAAAGTAAAATAATGAAATTATTTACTTCTTTTTTTACAGATTAAAAGTAATGAATTTTAAACAGGCAATAGATGTGTTTTACTATGCTTTAGACTCTACTGAATAGACAATTAATTAATTAAATTTAGGTTGAAACACAAAACACTAAAATAAATGAAAAATACAGAAGAGAAGGAAAGGGGGAAAAGTGAGAAATTCTAAGATTCATACAGTTTGATTTGTAGGAATAGAATTGTAGAAAAGCAAAAATATTGCAGAAGCACTGTTTGAAGACATAGTGTTTATCTTAGTTCCATATGTATATATATGGAACTTGGAGATACATATATATATATATACACACACACACACATATATATGTGTATCTCCAAGCTACAGATTTAGAAGATCTACAGACCCCAAGCCAAATAAATAAAAAGAAAATAAGACTTGAATAGATCATAGTAAAACTGCTAAATAACAATTTTTAAATGTGTTAAAAGCAACCAATTTTTTAAAGTACAGATAATCGCTAAAGGTGTAATACTGAAATTAACTGCTGAATTTTCAAGAGATAATGAATATCATAATAGAAAAACATTTTAAAATTAGAAAAAAAAAACAATTGCCAATTTTGAATTCTATGTACCTTGAAAATATATTTCATGAATAAAGATAAATGTAGCCATATTTATACATATGTGTATAAAACAAAATATCTAATTTGCACATGTATGTTTGGTAAACCTGGGCCAGGCATGGTGGCTCACACCATTAAGCTCAGCACTTTTGTAGGCCTAAGTGGGAGGATCACTTGAGGTCAGGAGTTAGAGACCAGCCTGGCCAACATGGTGAAACCCGGCCTCTACTAAAAATACAAAAATTAGCCAGGCATGATGGTGCACACCTGTAATCCCAACTACTTGGGAGGCTGAGGCATGAGAGTCCAATGAACTCAGGAGGAGGGGGAGTTTGCAGTGGGCCAAGATTGCACCACTGTACTCCAGCCTGGGTGACAGAGCAAGACTCTATCTCAAATAAACAAACAAAACCAAAACGTTATGTTGATATCACATTTTCTACTCTTTTACTATAGGGGAAATTGAGAAAGTTATTGAGATTAGGAAGAATCTGTACCTCAAACTCTTTTTTTTTTTTTTTGAGACAGAGTCTCTCTCTATTGCCCAGGCTGGAGTGCAGTGGCGTAATCTTGGCTCACTGCAAGCTCCGCCTCCTGGGTCCACGTTATTCTCCTGCCTCAGCCTCCTGAGTAGCTGGGACTACAGGCGTCCGCCACCACGCCCAGCTAATTTTTTTGTATTTTTACTAGAGACGGGGTTTCACCGTGTTAGCCAGGATGGTCTCGATCTCCTGACCTCGTGATCCACCCGCCTCGGCCTCCCAAAGTGCTGGGATTACAGGCGTGAGACCCCGCGCCCAGCCACCTCAAACTCTTTATTTGCAAAACAACATTTTCAATGCAAGGAATGCTAACTCCCCCTGTCCTTCTAAAACTCTAAGCTTTAATGACAGTTTAGTGGTTCATTTTGATCTCACCATATGCCCAGTAAATAAAGCCATGAATTTAGTTCTGAATCACAAATATGTTATTTTGCACGACTAAACATGTCGTCAATGATTCTTTTTTTAATTTAGTGTATGCATTGAATTTCATGCTTAAGATCTCTCACATCACAGTTTCCAGGATAAGAAAAATAAAGAGCCATACATATTTTTTTCTGTAAATTTTGCTAAAACAATACAGTAAACAAGGGTTATTTATTAGTAGGTGATTAGGTATTGATAATTAAATTGCCATTACATTTCAGCTTGAAGTCAGAGTAGAGAAGGAATATGTGCAATTAAAATGGGGTTTCTATTAATACATTTTGATAACTCACTTTCTATGGCTTAATAATTTGTAATTATTTATAACAATGCCAGATTGTCTACCAATGGGGAAAACATGTTAGTTTAGATAGACCATATAGAGGAAGATGCAAGCATTTCTAGCATTGTCTTCCTACAGTCTAATGGGGCCTCCTTCTCTGTTACTTAAAGTAGAGTGGATAAAGCTCTTCTCTGTTTCCAACTGTTGATTGACAGAAGATAAAAGACTCCAGTTGTGATGAAAAATTACTGGGCAAATTGCAGTCTCTACACAAATGCAATGCCTTTTATGTTTGCAGCCCATGAATGGATGTACTGCTGCTTTTATGTAAAAGACATCAATTACCAAAAGCTCCTCTAGTTAAACTAAATTTGACTTTGAGAATTAACTGGATTTGTTCTTTCAATAGATGCTTGGGGAATAAAGTTGTAATGACCTTTCTGGGGGTGTAAAAAAAATCAGATGCCATAAGATTGAAATTGAACAAAGATGACATTCGGCCTGAAATAACTGGGCTATGCATCAGCAAACAAAAAACAAAATCAGTGGCTTGAGTTATTTAAAAAAAAAAATATGGATCGTGCCCTCATTCACTTGTTTATACATTTGTTTCCTTAGCCAGTCCTTGGAAAAGGGTAAGAAATAAAATCTGATGAAAAGGTGTTGAAAACTTAAAAACAGCCTTGTTACTTAAAGAAGCATTTTGATTGTGAAATGCACTTCGTATATACATATCTCAGTTTCTTTATATGACAAATGGTGAAACAAAAATGTGTTAATGAGAAAATTCTAATTTTTATGGAGAACTCCAGGCCTCTTTCATCTTATTTGAGAGAGGAGGAAAAAGAATCATAGTTAAGATTCAAGAAAAAGGACAAAAACTTATGGATAGCATACCTCGGGTTGGAACTTCTTGATCTAGTAAAGATAGAAATGAATAATTCCTTTTTTATTAATAGTGAGATTAATGGAATAAGAGAAGCCTTAGGCTGGCCTTCCCTTTGGAAAGGAGCACTCCCAGGCATCTAAGAAATGGCCAAATGGGAGCCAAAATATGGCTAAAATGAAGTAAGACTCATGATTTTAGGAAATAAAGATGCCTGGCACAATTTATTTATTTATTTTTTGTTGACTTTTCTTGCTATTGGAGTTCTATTTTTAGTGTATAATTCAAAAATATATACGAGAACAAAAATATCAGTCACTGTAATATAAATCACAATTTGGGGCTGCTGTTATGTAAAATATATCATTTAGAAAGAGCCCTTGATAATTCCTTCTCTAGCTAAACAAAGTTTACCTTTGCAGATTTAACCACATTTGCTCTTTTAAGAGCTTCTTATTGAGCAAAGTTTTAGTTAGCCTTCATGTGATGGAGGCAAAATCAGATGTTAAGAAATTGAAATTATATAAGCATACTCTTCATTGTAAATAGTTAGCATGACTGTGCATCAACATAGATATTGTTGGAATTGTTGGTTCTCTACTAAAAATTGCCTAAATCATACACACACCTGAGTGTGGTCCAACTTAACACAGAAGTAGACCAGTAAGATTCGAAGTGAATTGTGGTTTATGAAACCCTGAAGTTCCCCAGCCTTCGTTCAGGAGACCCATTATGTGAAAACTCTTTCAAAACAATATTAAGATGTTAATTATCCTTAACTGTTTTGACATCTGCACTAATGATTACACAAAAGCAATGATGGTAAAATGGTCAGTGCCTTTGTATGAATCAAGACAGTGGCACTAACATTACTGCAAGGCGTTATATTTGCTGAAGTAGTAACAGTAAAAGCATTAATTAATTTAAATCTTAACTCGTGGACATACAGCTTTTCAATATTCTGTGTGACAGAATAGGAAGGGTGCATAAAGCACTTCTGGAATCTGATGAGTGTTACCAGAAAAAGCACTTGTGAGGTTGTTTGTCTTGAAACTGCATCAGCTATTTTTTTTGTTTTGTTTTGTTTTATTTTTATATAAAATACAATTTTTACTTAAAATAATAATTAATGGGTACTAGGTGTTCAAACTTGTGTGTTTGGCAGACATTCTCTCAAAAAAGTATTAAAACGAAACTCTCGCTTCAAGAAAATAACTATCATTATCTGTGACCAAAGATTTGAGCATTCAAGTGAAAATTAGAATTTGGGAAAACAAAATTATTCCTAGTACTTATAGAGTTTCAGATGAGAATGATCTTAATATTAGCAATATATTTTTTGAATGTAGAGTGAAATATGTATTTACATTTGGAATAATGCAAAATTCAGTAAACCTATTATTCCAATGGCTAATGCATGAAGTTTTAGTCATGCTTGATAAAAGATCCAATACATTTTTATGTAACAAGGTTCAAAAGGGTACTGATGGTTTCAGATTCTACATTTAAGTACCCTTTGAGTAAATATTAGTTATCATGTTTTGGTATAGTATTAAAGAATATCTTCAATTGAAAGAGCTATTAAAATACTCTTTCTTGGCTGGGCACAGTGGTTCGTGCCTGTAATTCCAGTGCTTTGGGAGGCCGAGGTGGGTGGATCACCTGAGGCTGGGAGTTCAAGACCAGCCTGGCCAACATGGCGAAATCCCATCTCTTCTAAAAATACAAAAATTAGCCAGGCGTGATGGCACGCACCTGTAATCCCAGCTACTTGGGAAGCTGAGGCAGGAGAATCACTTGAACCTGGGAGTTGGAGGTTGCAGTGAGCCGAGACCGTGCCACTGCACTCCAGCCTGGGTAACAGAGCAAGACTCCATCTCACAAAAAAAAAAAAAAAAAAAGCAACTCTGTTTCTTACTATATACCCTTGAGTGGTCAGATTGTCTTTTCATATTTCAACAGAAAACATGTGGCAACAGTTTGAATACAGAAACAGATGTGAGAATTCAAGTGTCTTCTATTAAGCCAAATAATAAATAAGCAAAAAATGTGAAATAATGTTATTTTCATTATCTTTTTGTTTTATATAATGTAGTTATGTTTCATATATTTGTGTTGTTAGTCTGTATTTATATTATCAATGTAGATGAATTAAACATTTAATAATATCTGATTTTAACTTTTAATTAAAACAGTAAATGGTAGATATAACTCACATGACCAGACGCTCCTTAAGGTGCTCAATAATTTTTAATAATTTAAAGGTAACCTGAGACCCAAAATTTTGAGAACCATTGATCTCTACCAGTGTATTCCACCTCTATAATGTGAATCAAGGAGGATGCTTCCAGAGGTGGATCCCTGGATCCCATCCGTTTCAGATACTGATTTAATTGGTCCAGAGAAGAGCCCAGGCATCAGTGCACTATGACAATTCCCCAGTGATTTTCATTTTGGAGTGGTGTCATACCAGTCTAGTGGGAAATACAGTTCCTCGAACTTTAAAATGCAGATTCTGTTTTACTAAATCTGGAGTAATGCCTGGAAATCCACCTTTCTTTTTTTTTTTATTATACTTTAAGTTTTAGGGTACATGTGCACAACATGCCAGTTTGTTACATAAATATACATGTACCATGTTGGTGTGCTGCACCCACACTTGTCATTTAGCATTAGATATATCTCCCAATGCTATCCCTCCCCCATCCCCCCCGCCCCACAACAGGCCCCGGTGTGTGATGTTCCCCTTCCTGTGTCCATGTGTTCTCATTGTTCAATCCCCACCTATGAGTGAGAACATGTGGTGTTTGGTTTTTTGTCCTTGGAATAGTTTGCTGAGAATGATGGTGGAAATCCACCTTTCTGATGAGTTTTCTGATGACACCTATATTGTTGGTCTGCAGACCACATTCTACCTCTGTCTATGCAGTCCACAGTTAATCCCACTATCTCATATGGTGCAACTTAGATCACCAGCAATTACCTGGACCAGACTCCAACATTGAGTTGTAGCCCTCACTTCATTAGCCTGGGAATCTTCTCTGAAGAATTCACTCTGCTGAATTCTGGCTGCTTAATATGTGGTCTTTCGGAAGTCCAGCGACTTCTTTATCCATTTTCTACTTCACTCACAGTGATGTTGTAATATATGAAATCACAGATATAAAAGTGCTTGAAAAGTTATAAATTTCCACATAGATGTAAAATGTTAATTTTATTACCATAATTAGCATTGACACTCAAATAGTCATAAAGATCTTTAACCCCCACCACCTTCCTGACATAGGGTTGTTGGGGTGTGGAACTACAGACACAAATGTGTCCCCTGGAGATTATATTTCAGCGAGGATAATAAAATGGCAAATCACAGATAGGAGTGATTTTATTCATTCACTCAACCATTAAATAAATATGTATTAATTGCCAGTTATATTCCAGGCTATGTGATAGGTATTCAGGACAGAGGCAAAACAAAATGGAAATATTACTTATAAAATATTTGAAAAACCCAAAGCATTATAATAAAATAAATACATGCAAATATTCATAGTTCTACTGTTTATAGTTTACTCATTTATATTTTGAGGATTTGTTTTCAGGTTCTTTATCACATTTTAAAAACAATTTAGAATTATATAGTGATCACTATTTCTGACCTTCAGTTATACATTTAACATTAGTATTTTTACAGGTCATTTTTCTGTGAAATTTTTTAATACGACAGAGTAAAATCTTACATGAGGCATTATAGTGAAATAAAAATACAACCTATAAGCAGATATCAAAATCAATTTGGAAAATGCTTGATATATGCTTAATACTATTTACCATTTAAAACTGAACATAACGCCAACTCTTTCCACCAAAAATTCTAAATATTCCAAGGAATGTATAAGAATGAGATAGATACATACTAGATATAAGAAATAAATACATAGGCCTGGGCGGTGGCTCACTCCTGTAATCCCAGCACTTTGGGAGGCCGAGGCGGGCAGATAACGGGGTCAGGAGTTTGAGACCATGCTGACCAACATGGTGAAAGCCCGTCTCTGTTAAAAATACAAAAATTAGCCGGGCGCAGTGGCACATGCCTGTAGTCCCAGCTACTCAGGAGGCTGAGGCAGCGGAATTGCTTGAACCTGGGAGGCGGGTTGCAGTTAGCTGAGATCGCACCACTGCACTCCAGCCTGGGCGACAGAGCAAGACTCCATCTCAAAAATAAATTAATATATAAATATAAATAAATTATATATAAATATATAAGAATCAATATTTATATAAATGTATTTACATATACATTTATATAAATATATAAGAATCAATATTTATTTAAATGTATTTACATATACATTTATTGCATATAAATTAATGTATTATATTCAAATAGGTATATAATGAAAATTAAAAATAAGCAACTATACTAATTACTGTTGGCTGATTATGTATTCATTTGATGTAAAGTTTGGATTTTACATTTTTTAAGATAATGCTTATTATACAAAATATACAAACAATTTTTCTAAGTTTCTGTATTATTTAGTTGTCGCAGACCAACAGATTGACCCCTGTCATTGTCTTTGATGATCTTGAAGGTTTCTACACTTGCCATCTTAGAGGTGCCCCTCTTTCACTAAAGTGGGAATAGGAAATGTAAAATGGAATAATTGATCACATTTAATTTAAAAACCCTAACTTCCTAATCTATTTAAGCCAACTAACAGCCTTGTGAATTAAGTATTTCTATTGTGCAAGTAAATCCTTGTCATTATTTATATTTTAATTAAAATAAAATTTTAGGGATAGTAATAGAAAAAATATTAAAAGGAAAGATCGTTACCTGCTTTTTATTATTTAATAACAGCAGATAATGTTCTACCACAAAATATTTGGAAGAGTTATCTTGCTTTTATATTTGAGGTTGTTGGTGTTATATATATTTTTTCTGTTAAAGGGTCTATATCTTTTCGCACATCATTTGTGAGCATCTCCTGTGACTAAGATACTACTAGACACTTCTAAAACAGTGGAAGGAACAATGATAATGACATTAACTAGGTATGACTTTTGCCCTCAAACATGAGTTAGGGAAAGAGAAAAGTAATGAAATCAATATAAGGTGATAGCTACTGAACTTATCACCACTCAGTTAGTTGCAGAGAAATAATCTGCTTTATTCTAAGCATGAAGTGACTTATTTCAGAATATTAAAAGAATTACAAAGTCATTTTAAGACTAAAGAATGAAGAAACCCAAACTAAACTCTTGGTTTAGTCTTCAGAAATAAGTTTCTCAAAGCATTCTTGAGAACAGTGCTACCAGGAAAGTCCTATGAGCTGAGGATCTGCTGAAGCTGTCACTGTAACTGCTCGTTCCAGATTCATGCCGCTAAGCTACACTCTGGGTTCTGGTGATAATGCTTACAGGACTAGAACTATGCTGCACCTGCTATGCTTGCTCTAGCAAAATGGAAGCCTCATACCCGGCATCCCAACACCATTAAGCTAGTGACCAAACACGGACAGGAGCCAATGCTGCCTCAGGAAAATGGAAAACCTCCAAGAAGGACGTTGCTGGGAGAAATCGCAGAAACCCAGACCCTTCTCCTTCCTGCCTTCCAAATCACCTTTGTGTATAACTGATCGGGAAACCACAGTCACCTATCTGGGACATCCAGTGTTTGGACTGCAGAAGGCACACTAGTGGGAAGAGGCAGAAATGGGTATTGACAGTCCATCAACTGTGTATTATATTCTGATATTAATAATAAGAATATTGCAATTATTAAGAAAGTTTGAGAAGAAAATGGAACAAGTAGGATATTTTTTCTAAAAATGTGACCTCAAGGGGAAAGATAAAGTTGTCCTTAAAAGAAAGTCATAGAGAAAAACTTATACTTAAAAAATATAATATGAGAATAATTTGAACAGGGTGAGGAGAAGAGATGGAGAAGGGGAGAAGAGATGGTACGTTGCCAACAAACATGCTTAGCAATTTTGGTTACTGCAGCATAAATGGCTGTAAGCTTTGTGTATGCAGTCACCCTCAAAGGCAGTAACTACTTTGCTACATGGACTTTGTGATGCCTTTCATACTCTAATCATTCATTACCTTTTGAGTGAGTGTGATGCCTTTAATTTGGAACAGCTATACCGCTGGTCCCTAGAGTTACTTCCTTAAAGAAATGGTTTGTTTTCTTTTTTCTTTAAGAGGAGGAAATCCTATTGGCATCTGAGATTTGTAAATATAAACAAATGAAAGTTATTTAGCTAGTACTTTTCTTACATTTTATTGAAGAAAATATCAAGCCTGCATATATGGATTTTGTTCTAGTATATTACAGATTTTTGTCCTAGAAAACCATATACTTTCATATCAATGGGTATCAATCAATATTCATATGATTCTAGAAAAATTCCTTAAGGGTTCTTATCATGGATCAATGTAAAATTCATTGCATGCCTAAGCTTTGATATTCTCTAAAAAGAAAAATAAATTGTTTTACTTTCTAGTGATCTCTGTAGGAAATTATTTATATCAGTTTACAGAAAAAAATGTGTAAAATTGTAACCATCTTCCAACATGTTCTCCAGTATAATTTTGTTTGCCCTTCCTCATTCCTTTAAAAATCATTACTTTACCTTTGAGTACAGTATTTTGAATAATCGCTTTCCATTTTGAAAAAAAAAAAAAACAAACATAGTTATCAAATGCCAAAGATCCTGTGATTGAAAAAAAATAAAAATAAGAGTAGCCATTAAAAGTTTACTTGCAATTCATAAAGTTCACAATCTGTCATTTTATCAAAGGCTTTCTGTTACAGGAAGTCAGGGACCCTGAATGGAGAGACTGGCTGAAGCCGCAGCAGAAGAACATAAATTGTGAAGATTTAATGGACATTTATCAGTTTCTAAAATTAATACTTTTATAACTTCTTACATCTGTTTTTCCTGCAGTCTCTGAACATAAATTTTGAAGATTTCATGGACATTTATCACTTCCCCAATCAATACTCTTATAATTTCTTATGCCTGTCTTTAATCTCTTAATACAGTCGTCTTCATAAGCTAAAGATGTATGTCACCTCAGGACCCTGTGATGATTGAGTTAACTGTACAAATTGTTTGTAAAACTTGTGTTTGAACAATATGAAATCAGTGCACTCTGAAAAAGAACAGAATAACAGTGATTTTCAGGGAATAAGGGAGATAAGCCTGAGGGGTTGGGCAGAATAGAGCCATATTTTTCTTCTCACAGAAAGCCTATAGACGTATGTGGAAGTAGGAGAAATATCGCTGAATTCTTTTCCTAGCAAGGAATATTCATAATTGATAGCCCTGGGGAAAGAATGCATTCCTGGGGGGAGGTCTATGAACGGCCACTCTGGGAGTGCCTGTCTTATGCGGTTGAGATAAGGACTGAAATACACCCTGGTCTCCTGCAGTGCCCTCAGGCTTGCTAGGATTGGGAAATTCCAGCCTGGTGAATTCTAGTCAGACTGGTTGTCTGCTCTTGAACCTTGTATCCTGTTAAGATGTTTATCAAGACGATGTGTGCACAGCGGAACATGGATCCTTGTCTGTAATTCTAATTTTGCCCTTGCTTTGTGATCTTTTATTGCACTTCGAAGCACATGATCCTTGTGACCTACTCCCTTTTAAAATCCCCTCCCCTTCTAAAATCCCTTATAAAAACTTGGTGGTTTTGCAGCTCGGAGTCACCATCATGGTCCTACCAATATGTGATGGCACCCCCGGAGGCCCAGCTGTAAAATTTCTCTTTGTACTCTTTCTCTTTATTTCTCAGACCGGCCGACACTCAGGGAAAATAGAAAGAACCTATGTTGAAATACTGGGGGCTGGTTCCCCCGATGGCTTTCCTTCTGGTTAGCAGGGAAATTAGAAACTTTTGACATTCTGAGAGGGATAGAGTGATGTCAAAGAGACTGTGAGGAAATTGAGCTATGAGAGAATTTCATCTAAGTTAAGAGGAATCCCAGAGGCCCCCTCCTCTGAATAAGCCATATTCCATGCTTCAGAGAGAAAATGAGACAGGAAACTCTAGCAGCCTGGAGGAGATGATATTCACTAAGGACCAGAACCCAAAATGAGGAAAAGAAACCCATTTGTCTTAGACTATCTGCCATTGCCTGGGCCAGAAAAACCTTTTAAAATCTGCCTCCTGAATACTGCCTTAGAACAAACAGTCTCACTTTCTTCACCAAAATCACACAACATCTTATCTGTTTGTCTTCCAACTTTTGTACTCCCCAAGCTTACTGGAATATAGGGGCATAGCATGAATATTTGTTTAATGAACAGAAACAGTGTCTGAATTGACATTCATTTCCCTAGTCCATTCTCACACTCTATTAATCAGCCATAATACTATTAAGAGAGCTTCCAAAACTGTTCATCTTACAATGCCACCCTCATTTCTAGTCTCAATAAATCTGGTACTGAAACTGGATCCCATAACCCCATGGAACTGTGCAGACTCAATTAAGATTATGGCACCTGGTCGATCCTTTAATTGGGCAAAATAGCCCAGGGAAAACCTAAAGGAGTGGCATTTCTCCCAAATCCTGTAGGCTCCAGAAGACATCGGTGCTTCAATAGAAAATAAGAGGCAATGGCTGGGCATGGTGGCTCACACCTGTAATCCCAGCACTTTGTGAGGCCGAGGCAGGTGGATCACCTGAGGTCGGGAGTTCGATACCAGCCTGGGTACCATGTGGAAACCCCGTCTGTATTAAAAGTACAAAAATTAGCTGGGCATGGTGGCACATGTCTGTAAACCCCAGCTACATGGGAGGCTGAGACAGGAGAATTGCTTGAACCTGGGAGGCGGAAGTTGCAGTGAGCTGAGATCGTGCCATTGCACTCCAGCCTGGGCAACAAAAGCAAAACTGTGTCTCAAAACAAAACAAAACAAAACTAAAGGAGAAAATAAGAAGCAAGTAGACAAATAAATAGAACATACATCAGAATTAGGTTTCAAAAGAATTGTGGGTTATAATGGTCACATGGAATTGATGAGATTTAAATACTTTAAGTTTAAAAAAAAATGGGACTACATAGATACTGAGAGAGCTGTGCTGCCCAAAGAACCACCACTCCAGACTAAAAAAGAACAAGAGAGTCTAAAATTAAAACTACTTTTTGTCATTAACCTTCTTGAAGCTGAAGTAGAAGTGTCTGTGGTCTTTCTCTTTGCTCCAATATCTTTGCACCTCCTCCTGTCCATGCTTGATTCTAATGGTTGGGTCAAAAAGAATATAAATAGAGGGAACTTTCAATGTAAAAGCATCAAAGACAATCTTCAATCTCAACAAGGTGACATCTTCAATCTCAACAATCTTGTCTTCAACAAGACAATCTTCAATCTCAACAAGTGGCCATATGGTGGCCCATAGCTACGCATCATCAATGATCTGGATATATGACTCATAGGCTACTTCTGTGTTACTTAAAATGAAGAGTACTGGAGCTCCATCTAGAGGCGGGAGTGAATATCTTAAATACAAGCAATTGTGCAGGAATAAGGAATTATCATCAGCTAATGATGGCAAGCTATAATTTGATTCTAGGTCTGCTTTTCAGAACACAATTGCTTCTGTCAACAATTTGCAGAATTTAATAAAATCAATGTAAAGCAAAGATCTTAGAACATTGTCTGGCATATGCAAAGCATTCAACAAACATTAGGTGGTTTGTTACCACTGAAATTATCCACTTAAAACTTGTAACCAAAATTTGGCTTCTGGTAGGTATTGTATTGCTGCCTTGATAGCCAAATATTTTAAAAAGCCAACCCAAACCATGGCAAGATAATAAAATCTGAATTTTAAAAGTTCTGTCACCAAAATCAGCATCAACCTCATCAAGGTCAAGTGTTCAGAGAGATTGCTGTTTGGAAGCAGATTGTGTGGTTTCTTAAGAGTCGTGTAAGCAAGTACTAATCAATATGTAATCACCTTGAATTTGTATTGTAAACACTTATAACTATCAATTTTAAAGAGTTTCCTTGTAAAGCTTTTAAATTATATTCACATAATTTCTTCATTGCAGTGAATTTTAATGAAAGTGGAAAAACATCCTTGGAATTCTTGGAATTGAACTACATGCTGATTCTGTTACTATTTTAGGTTATGTTTGAAATGGGCATATTTTTGTAGCTAATCATAACAGGAGAATTTCAATGACCTTAAATGCTTATTTTTATGTAAGGATTTCTTTTTTTAGGCTAGTGTAAGTCAGAAATAAAAATCATGATACACCAGAGATGAGCTTCATTTCATTTGAAGGTCATACCCTGCATTTTTTGAGATCCTTTTTAGAGTTCAAAATGTCTATCAAAACTAATTTGCTGAACATTGGTGGTGTGTGTTGGGGGAAGCTAGTGGATGGATAATGAATGAAAATTAGCAGTACAAAATCTATTTCTACTCATTTTTTCCTCCAACTCTTCTCATAATCTATTTCAATTAATGATACTCAATTCATAAATCAAAAATATGCTAAAACTGCTACCCAATTCATAAATCTGAAATATGCTGAATCTTTTTCCACCCCCATCCCAGTGGTCCTTTCCTTTCCTGGAATTTGTATTAAATTTACATCTTTTGTATCACTTTGGTCAATGTCTCAATCCAGGTGTTCTCTGCATCTCCCTGGCAATTGCTTAATGGATTCCTAACTTGTGACTTCATTTTGGTCCCTCACTTCTCTCTATATTGCCTCTGTATTCATTGTCCTGAAACAAGAATCTCATTCTGCCACAATGATGGTATGATGGAAAGCTGGTAAAACATAGCAGGAGCTATGGCTTCATAGCTATGGCCTCATATGCTTCATAACAAAGCATAGGCTTAAAAGTTAGACATATGCTAGAATCTTGGATTTTCCAATTTATAGCTACATCAAACTTGGGAAAGCAACTTAGGCTTCTGAGAAGTCAGCTGTTTCAACATGTATGAAATGGGAGTGAGTCTGCATTTTCATTGTCAATAATTAACTTGCGTGAGGCAGGACCCTACCAAAAAAATGACTATGTAATAGTTATTATTTTCAGCAAAGAATACTGTGATTTCATATTCTCTGGACCTTCTTAACAAACATGACTCTACAAAGATGCCTGGTGAAGAAAAGGCATTCAGTAAATGTTGAACAAATGAATGAATTATATTTAACTTAGACTGAATTATTTTGTTTTGTTTTCTCCTAGAATTTTATTTTCTCTTTTCTGCCTTATAAAATACTTCTTATAGATTAAATCCTTATACTATTGAAATGCATATGACCCCATTCACAGGTAAGAACTCTCTCTTCTTTGTGTCCATATTACTTTGAACTGTTCAAATCTCATCATTAAGTTATCTTACATTCATCTATATGTGTTTCTATTTTGACATCACACTATGAATTCGCTAAGGAAGTGAATCATGTCTTAGCTTTTTGTTTCTACCATTGAACATAGTTGCTGGCCTATGGGGAGTACCAATAAATACTTGCCAAGTAACTTGTCTAAGAAAAGCAAAGAATGAATTGCATAAGCTGAGATAAAGGAAGATAGTTTGTGTGTGTTCTTTAGACATGTTTTCCCAAGAAAGAGACACAATTTGAGAGCAAGTAGTTTGGGAAGCCAGAAGGGCTCAGAATGAGAGTAGAGAATGAGAATGGAGAGAGGGAAGGGAACGAAGCCAGTGTAAAGTGGGTTAATGAGTACATTGCCACTGTGGACAATGGGTTTCCTTTCCATTGGGGATCTCTAAGATACAGTGTAGAACATTCTTTGGAGTTGCTCCCCTCTGGGAGCTCCCCTCTCCCCCAGAGGGGAGAAGAAGCTGAAGAACTTTTCCACAATCTCTCCTTCATATTGTAACTTCTTTAGATAAATTCCTCAGGCAAAGCTGCACAGCCCATAGCTTGTACAGGAAGGATGAGTGCCTGGGGATGGAACAGGTCAGCTGCCATGGTGCAAGCTTTCAGTTAGAAAACACAAACATGTGGGTGGCATGGGCCAGGGAACAGGAAGCACTGGAGGAAATTGTCAAATAGATGATGTTTTTGTTGTCTCTCAATTCTACTTTATTTACTCTTGACATTGAGGTCCCTCATGGCACCCACTGCAACTCCATTGGAACATAAAGTTTATGCCTATAATCCATGAGTATTGTTCAGTCATTCTAACTGTGTCTTCATCACCCTTTATCACCCCCCTTTTTTTTCTTAGAACCTTGTTTTCAGCTAGTTATGGAAAGATAAATTTAATGTCTAGGCAATTCACAATGAGTTATTAAAAAAATAGTTAAGAATTTCCCTTGGACTACAGAAAAGTATGACTTTTGACACAAAATGTAAATAATATACATGTCATGTAGTAACACACAGCACCATGCAAGTCACTAACCTCTCTGAATTTCAGCAATGTCATCTACAAAGTAAAAATAATTTTGTATAGTGGTTGGGAATACTAAATATGAGGAGATATATGTTATTCAGAGGAAAGAGTCTGGGAATGGCCACATTTTACTTGAATATAGACTCTTGCATGACGAAATGTTCCCAAAGCCATTGATCTGATAAGAACCTCATGTGGGGACATATATTGCATATTGGTCATGAATTCATGGAAAGAATCATGGAGCTTCCAAAAAAGGAATCTGGATATACACAAAGGAGTCCATGTAAAACTGTGAAATGTTAATAAGATTGATGGATTGTATCAATGTCCATTTATTGGTTGTGATGTTGTACTACAGTTTTAAAAGATGCTACCATTGGGGAAATGGGTGAAGGGGTCATTGAATCTCTTTGTATTACTTCTTACAATTGCATGTGAATCTAAAATCACCTAAAAGGAATATGTTGTACAAAAAGAATATTGGAAATGCAATACCTGCTATGCTTATTTTTGATCAATCTATAAATAGAAGGCTGGAGACAGGAACTATGAATAATAGTGGGTGAGCCATCACCAGATGTGTGATGGTTCCATTAATGAAATTATAGAGGACAAAAGAAGGTGGATCATCTGTGGATGATTTCTAAAGTTTGTCAGCATTTACAGAGAAAACCTCAAGAGGCCATTTGCGTTTTGACAGAGAGATGGGCCCTTGTGAATTTAAAACAACCTGGATGTGAAGCCTGTGCCCTTATCCCAAGAGGTGCCCTTATCCCAATAATAATTGCCTCATATTTCACCTGGGATTTCCCTTCAACTTGATTGTAGGAATTCCCTTCAACTTGATTGTAGGAATTCCCTTTGTTTCTGTTTGTCTTGGAGCCCCTGCTGGATCCCACCCTTTCCTCTATCTTGTTTTAATGTCTCATTTTGGTGGAGAAAAGTCTTCAGAAGATTTCTAACAACAGACGAAAATGCAATGGATTTTGCAAAGTCTACTTTTAGCCTTCATAATAATTGACAATTTGACTGGATAAGGAACTGTAGTTTCTTTATAGTTGAATTATACAGAAACATCCATTTCTCATCTTCTGTGTTTTTGTTTTCCATTCTCTTTGTCTTTAAAGGTGGATGATACTCTTATTTCCCTTAATATGATTTTGGTTATAATATTTAGTGTTGTTTATTTTGGGAGAGAGGGGAAATTAGCATATTTATTCAATCTGCAATGACTAGCTAGCCAAATTGCTTTTCTTTTGTCTTTTTCCTTCCTCCTTTGTCCTTCCTGCCCTTCATATCCCTGGACTTCTTTTGATTTGAGGAGGCTCTGTACTCAGTGACAGGACTAGAGATTAAGGTGAAGTGCATGGGGAAAGAAGCATGGTATAAGAATCCTTAAACATCTTCTTTTCTCTCTCTTGTCTTTGATCAGTATAATGGGACAATCCATAAAGTCAATGTCAGAGTGCAGATAGGGAAAAGGGATTAAGAGAACTATTTCTTATGCCCTATAAAGTTTATATAGAGAAGCAATCTTTGTAATTCACATATGACCTGAAAACATGACACTGATGGCTTTTATTATAGATGGATTTTGAGGTGTAATTAATGTAATATAATATTTATTCTCCTTAACATATAGTTCTTTGAGATTTGAAGAATGCATGGCATTGTATAACTTCTACCACAGTTAAGATGGAAATCATTCCATCACATGCCAGATTTTTCTCATTACCCTCTACAGTCAACCCATCTTCCTAACCACACCCTCAGCCCTAGCCCTGAAATTTATAACCAGTTTTCTTTTGTATGGAGTGTTTCTTCTCATCTCATACATGTCGTTTTATTCCATCCTCAAACATAACAAGATTAAGAGATTTAAGAGGGTTGACATAATTTTATCTTTATTACCAATAAGGCAATGTTTATTAAGGCATTTGAAATTAATGTAAAATTTACTCAGTGGAGTAAATTTTAAACAATTTTTAATTTAAAAATAATTTAAAAATAATTTAATTTTTTAAACAAATTTTAAACTATGGAGTGATATACTCTAAAATTCTCCTTTATTTTTAATTTATTATTAATTAATTAAGCCACTTCTGTGTGCTAACAAACATGGGAATACCAAGATATCATCCAGACACTTTGAATTAGGATTTGTCTACAGTATTTTCAAGTTTGATTTAAAATGTAATGTTTATATGGAATTATTTGTATAGAGACTATAGTCAAGAAGGAAGAGGAAAATATGGAATATAATATTTATCAAGTTGACATCATTTCAATATATTGAGCCTTTACTCCTATAGGTACTATGTGAGATAAAGACTATGAAACGTACACAATAGTTTAGAGACATAGGCATTCGTAGTTTATTTCAAAATAATATTATAATCAATAAGTTAGCCATATGCAGAGTGATAAGCATATTGTGAAAAACATCTTCTTTTATACTACTGGGTCTATACTTTTATCCAATTTTATAGTAAAGAAACTAAAACTAAAATAAATTTTAAAAAACTCCCTGAGTGTCAGGGATAATAAGTGGCAAGTAAAGTTTTAACTGGTCTCAAGGCTGATGCTTCCTTTCAGCATAATGTATTTCCTCCCACAAATGGAGGGACTTGTACTCTTGTCTCACTATATTCTCACTTTAGCTTTTTATGTTAAAACAAATCTTCTTGCTTCTAAATTCTTATTTTTTCAAGAATATGCTATTTTATTTAACCCTTCTCTCACCTATATCACAGCAGTCTCCCAATTTCTAAATGATGGCTGTCTCTTCCCTATGTTATCACGTTCAAGTATGTTCTATATAAATTATAGCAATGTTAATATTAATACATATATGCATAAGCATTTAATACAGGCATACACATTACATTGTCCAGTATTTGACACTATCCCTCTGTTTCCTTCCACAAGAAAATTTTTCCACTGAACTTTTTACGTGTTCTATCTACACTTTCTCGTCTCCATTTCTCTTTTTAGTTAGTTTCCGTTTCTTTTCAAATCAGGACTCCACAAATGTTTTCATGATATAATCATCATACTTCCAAATCCAGTGGTCATTTCTCTGCTCTTCTTCACTTGACTACTCTCCTCCATGAATCTCTCTCTGTCCATCAGGGATTCTGCAATCCCACACTGAGAGAGAGTGCCCTCTCTCCTCACTGATTTCTTCTTCTTGGTCTCTTACTCAGACCTCGCATACTGCGTGATGCAAAATGCTGGCATGCCTTTGGGTTTTGTGCTGGAGCTCACTAACTTCAATGCTTTGTGATATTTTTCCCCAAGTGATTTTATCAAGCCCCATGGTTTTAGTAACATCCATGAATTAATGACTCCAAGCCTTTAGCTTAGACTTCTCTTTCCTGAGCTTCAAATCCTTAGAACCAAATCTCTCGAATTTCTAAGCTTTTCCCTCCTCAGACTATTTTTCATAAAACAGTAAGAGAGGTCTTTCAAGAATGTATGCTATATAATTTCATCTGAGCTAAAGCTCAAGCTCATAACCATGGGTAATGAGGATGAATGATGTTGCCCCTAGCAGTTTATCTTACATTTGCACTTAAAATTCCCTCTTCAGAGTACTGATTCATTTTACATGGCAGCTTGGAGAGGATTGCATTGACAACCTGACCTAAAATAGCCAATCTCAGTTAATCTCTAAGTACAATTCTATTTAACTCTGTCATTAAATTTATAATTATCTCTAATGATTTTATTTCTTCCCTTGCATATTATTAAGTTTGATATTCAACTAAATATCAGCTCCATAATGATAGGACCATCTCTATGTTCACTCCTTTATCCTTAGGATACAGCAATAGCTGGTACCTTTTAAAGGTTCAGTAAATATTTACATAAGTTAGTGCATATAAAATTCTCAGACCAGTGCCTGACACTCTGTGAGTACTATATGAATAAATGCCAAGCAGTAATTTAATTTTTATTAATCTTTTATTAAATAATTGAATCAATACATGATACCTTAGAATTGTATGGTGAGAAATTTTAAACATTCATTTTTCATCTGCTTTTCTCTAAAAATATTAATTTATAGTGGTCTACTCATTATAATACATAGTGAATGAAAGTAATAAGAAAAAGAAAGATGTAGTTGAAGTTTTTAAGTTAGAGTCTGAGACTTCAGTTTTTCAACTTAAAGTAAATGAATAATAAGGCTCAAGTAATCAGGTTGTCATGAAGTACAGATATGACGAATGTTGTGTTTAGGGACTGAATCATTTGCTATCTATTCAGAGTCAGTTGAATGTAGACATGTCACAGGTTCTAACCACGGAAGGCCTTGTATGCTATCCATAGATGATCAGGAGAGAAGTTCATCTCTTGTCAGTCGAAAAATCACATGTTCAACTTTTTTCCAGTGCAAATATCCTCTTATGGCAATGTGTGTGAGTCAGTTGGGTCAGGGGAGGACTTTTTGGTTACCTGAGCAAGGTGACAAAAATTGTCATACTTTGAATAGGTATTTATGTGCCACAGTTATTCTCATTAGTAATTACTTGGTAAATAAACAGATAATGATAAGAAGAATGGGAAAAGTGTCGAGGAAAAAGATGTGTTAAAAATGTATTCCTGAAAAAATGTTCTCCACAAATTGATAGTTGTGGAGGGCTGTAAAATTAGTGAATTCATTTAAGAGGGTTTATCTTAGCCATTTTAAAAAAATTTATTTGTGAAATGGATTTGATAAGATCTAAAATATGAGCATATCTAACATTGTTCCAAACAGAAAATTATGCTCAATAATTGATTTCCTTTCTTTTCCTTAAAATTGGCTTACATATAAAGCAAGTATCTGTTCAACACGATCCCTTCATCACAAGTTGTACAAGCTAACAAAATGCACACACTCTTACACACAACGGAGATGATTTGAGAACTAATCCCTTCTGGCTTAGCAATAACAAAATGCTATTGAGTTCTTCCCTTCTGTCCTTCTATGTAACATCATGCTTATAAGACAGAGAACCACATGCACACACACACACACACACACACATATTTTCTGATTAGATGACAGATAATTCAAAGAACCTCTCAAGATTAACCAGAAAAACACATATTTTCCAGACTCTTTATGAAGCTCAATCTTGGTTGAGTTTCATTATGTCATAGGCAAATAAGATCCAGATTGCACGGAAAACATAAAATTCCAGAAATATTTTTGCCTATAAATCAGTAAAAACGGTTATTCCTGCTTTAACACAAAAACTATACTTTGCTGGTAAACTCTTTAAATGTATAATCTTTCCTTATTTATCTGTATACTATTTATACCTAACACAGAGCTCCACATAAAGTTAGATTCAATTGATGTTTATTGAATTAAATGTACAAATTCCTGATTGTAATATATATGTATAAATTTAAAAATTAAAACTCAAAACTCATTATTGTGCATTTTTGTGTTTAAAGCATTAGAATAGCTGTTGTAAGGGATACAAAGATTAATAGTAAGCTTCTTTTCTCCAGTAGCTTATAGTGAGCAGACAAAAGCGCTTACCTAAAAAGGATGCAAATGTGAAACTTCCTGTGATTACTGCTATGATAAAAATAAAGTTGTATGACATGGAAAGAAAATATCCAATGTAGTTGGAAGAAATTTAAAAAGTATACTTGTAGAAAATAGGGGTTGAATTAGTCCTTTTTAATTTATGTTTAAATGGATTTTGATAACAATAACAAGCAAAAAAAGATAATGAGAAGATATGGGGTGTTTTAGCAAATAATGAGAAACTTGAAGGTTCTAAACATAAAGTGTATTGAACGGGACTGGAAAGAGGGATTTAGCAGAAAAGCTTGGGAGAAACAGAGCATCAAGGACATTCTGCTAAACAAGCAAGGCGGTGATGGTTTTTGAACAGTGGCAATGAAGTGTGCATCAAACCTAGGAAGGCCGGGCGCGGTGGCTCACGCCTGTAATCCCAGCACTTTGGGAGGCCGAGGCGGGTGGATCACGAGGTCAGGAGATCAAGACCATCCTGGCTAACACAGTGAAACCCCGTCTCTACTAAAAATACAAAAAATTAGCCGGGCGTAGTGGCGTGCGCCTGTAGTCCCAGCTACTCGGGAGGCTGAGGCAGGAGAATGGCGTGAACCCGGGAGGCGGAGCTTGCAGTGAGCCGAGATTGCGCCACTGCACTCCAGCCTGGGTGACAGAGCCAGACTCTGTCTCCAAAAAAAAAAAAAAAAAAAAAAAAAAACCTAGGAAGAAGTGAGCTTTAGGGGCCCCTTACACGCATGGTACTGAAATCCAGACTATAAGTCAGCTCTTCAACCAGAACATCCATTTATAGAGAAGCTCTTTAACTTGGCTGGGGAACTCATTGGATTAATCCAGTTATTTGGTAATCTGGTAATTAAATAACTGTATCAAGGCCAAATTAGAAAAAAATAATTAGTAATAACTGTATGTCTAAAGAAATAGTAGCCCTATGTGTTAGTCGAGGTCCCAGAAGTTATTATGTGTAATTAAAGCAACTCTTGTCCAAATCCCTCTCACTGGAACATCTTCTCTTGCTCTCAGATCCTACTTAAAACCATGGGTATTTTCATTGTCATTGAAGAATCAACTCAAGTTATAGTTTGTCTGTTTTTTTTATATACCAAACTTTTTAAATATGTTTTCACAATTTTCATCATAATATGTCTTTGGGTATCAAAGTAATACTTCCCATTGTAGGGCATATAAAAATTACCAGAAACTGACAAAAGCAGAAACAAAATCACTTATGACCACATCACTGAGACCACAAATGAAAACAAATATGTGTCTTTGCTTTTAGGGTTTCTTCTAAAACATTTTCTTCACCGAATAGAGCTTATATTCTATATTATTGTATCTTGCACTTTTTTCTATAACATTTTATTACAGGTATTTCCCATAATACTCAAAATTAAATAAAGGTAATTTTATTGTCTACATAATTTTCTTATTTTTAATAAGATACTGTTAAGATAACTGATTTATGAGGATATTGCTTCATTTCTCCTTTTACATATATATGGTCTCTTTAATATGTGGTTAATGGAGTCTTTATTTAATACTTATTTCATTCCAATTCCAAACATTTAACAACTATGAATAGAAATGCTTATAAACTAATAGATTTTTTAAATGGGCAAAAAACAGATATTCAAAAATAAAAGCAAATTGCAATTATGCATAGAAATATAATATCAACTCTCACTATTAGTGATATATAAGTATAAAACTACAAACAGCTACTCTATTTTAAAAATTCGAGAAGTTTTTAAAATGTACTTTTTAATTATAGGTTACAATTTTAACTTTTTAAACATTTTCTATTTTCTGTTTAATAGTATATTATAGGCAAGACTAATATGCTTTTACTTAAGTACATTTACTTCTAGGTATATATCCAAAGGTATTATAATAAAATCAGTACCTTAAAGAG
Source organism: Hylobates moloch (assembly GCF_009828535.3). Lineage (NCBI taxonomy): Eukaryota > Metazoa > Chordata > Mammalia > Primates > Hylobatidae > Hylobates > Hylobates moloch. Next base: position 117,084,804 of record NW_026652284.1, read on the forward strand.
ATATTTGCACTCCCATGTACGTTGCAGCATTTTTCATAATAGCCAAGATATGGAAACAACCATTAACAGATGAATGGATAAAGAAAATGTGGCATATATACGTATAATGTACTATTATTCTACCTTACAAAATGAGGAATTCCTGCCATTTGTAAAAACATGGATGAACCTGGAAAACATTATGCTAAGTGAAATACGCCAGTCACAGAAAGACAAATACTGCATGATTTCACTTATATGCAGAATCTAACAAATACTTAGAGTTTTGGGGTTTTGCTTTTTGTTTGTTTGCTTTTAATCCATGATTTTGTTTGATGGGTTAAGTGGGTTATTTGCTTTGAACCTACTGAGAAGTATTATATCATATTATTAATTTCATTAATATTGGGTTTATATTTTCTAATATATTTAATTTCACTGATTTCTGATTACTAGTCTCTAAAAATAATTCTTTTTGAGTAACATGAAGAATTTATCAAGATTTTACTTTCATGATTTTTTGTTTTCTTTCCATGTCTTCTTCTCTTTTTTAAATAACCAAGGTTATTAACTGCTACATTATTTGTTTCTATTTCAAAATTATTTTCTATATTATGTGTTATATAATATATATCTATGTACAAAACTTTTACATAAAATTATGTCTTATGTTTTATAGTGCTTTTATATAATTATTTCCATTTTTCAAAGAGATTAACATTTTAGTAGCTAGAATGTGTATATCTATATATACACGCACACGCACAAACCTATGACATATATACTATGTAGAGAATAGATATAAACATATATATCTATGTATCTGTATCTGTATTTATAGCTATATCTTTCTCTTCAGAAAAGGCACAGGAATATTCCAAAGCAACCATGTTGCATGCCTTAAAAGAATTCTGTATGGTGAATTCTCTATTTACAATTCTGCCTGGAGTTAATGATGCAGCAGACATTGCTGATAAACTTTTAGAGTGCTGCTTATCTGAAAATATTTCTTTGACATATTAATAACCACTTGTCTAGGGATATATTTAGAGGGTCTCACACACTGTTATATTGTTACCTTATTGTCTTCTGGTGTTTGGTGTTAAAGACAAAATACTGCTCTAAAGCCAGACTCTTTCCTCATCCCCCACATGGTTAACCTGTGGAGTATTTCTAGAATGATGTTAACAATTTTTAATTCAAAATTTCACAGAATTATATCTAAGATTGTATTTATTTTATGTTTGTTTGAGATGTGTTTACTGTTTGAGTTTTGGATCTTATAATCCCCTACACAGATTTTAGAGTAATTTTATGAAGATATAATTTAGATATGTTAAAAAAGAATTCGTTCAAGTCAACAGTTTTCTGAACTTTGACAAAGGTAAACACTCACTTAATAGCTCTAAGTCAAAATATAGAACATTCTTATCACTCCAATAAGTCACTTTATGCTTTTACCCATTCAACTCTTCCAACTCTGACCCAAGCATTCAACAATACACATGCCTTCAGAAAAGCTTAATTCTGCCTGTTCATGAACTTTATCCGTATGAAATCCTGAAATACACATACTTTTATTGCTGGGTCCTTTCACTCAAAATGATGGTTTTGTAGTTTACCAATGACATTGCATGTATCAATAGCTTGCTCTTTTAATTATTTGTGTTCTACTGTATTTATTATTTTATCAGTTGAGAAGTATTTTGGTTACTTTTAGTTTTTGATATTATGAATAAAACCACTATGAATATCTATGCACAAGTCTTTGAGTAACTGTCTAAAATTCAATTGTTGAGTTATATGATAAATGTTTGGTTAACTTTATAAGAAACTGCTAAACTGTTTTTTTCAAAGTGATATACCATTTCCTCCATCCACCAACAGTGTATTATTGACAAAAAGAATCCAACTCTATAAAATACTTGAAGAGATTTATTCTCAGACAAATATGAGTGACCATGGTCCATGACACAGCCCTCAGGAGATCTTGAGAACATGTACCCAAGGTGTTCAGGGTACAGCTTGGTTTTATACATGTTCAGGAAACACGAGACATCAATCAAATACATTGAAGATACATATTGGTTCTGTCCAGAAAAGCAGGACAACTGAAAGAAGTGGCTTCCAGGCTACAGATAGATTTAAAATTTTTCTGATAGGTAATTGGTTGAAATAATGATTGTCAATAGAAAGGCATGTATGAGTTATGATAAAACATTGTGGAGATCAAAGTTTCATCATGCAGATGAAGCCCCTAGGCCACAGGCTTCAGAGAGAATAAATTGTAAATGTTTCTTATCAGACTTAAGGTCTTCGTTAATGTTAAATGCTGGTCAGCTTTTCTTGAATTCCAAAAGGGAGGAAGGCATAATGAGGCTACCTCTGACTCCCTACTTCTGTCATGGCCTGATCCAGTCTTTCAGGTTAAATTTTAGTGTCCTGGCCTAGAGGAGGAAGTGCGTTCAGATAGTTGGGGTGGACCTTTGAATTTTATTTTTGGTTTACAGTATGAAATTGCAACTGCAACTGCACCATATACCCCCTGACATTTAGTGTTTACAGTCTTTTTAATTTTAGCCACTCATTGGTTGTGAACTGGTTTTTCTATGTAATTTTAATTTGCATTCTCCATTGGCTAATGTTATAGGTCAACTTCTAAGATAGCACCCGATTATCCCCACCTTTTGTTATTCACTATTCAGGCCCTTGTTATAATGTCCTCTCTTTGAATGTGGACATACTTTATAACTTTTTTTTTCTAATCAGTAAAATATAGCCAAAAATATAAGATGTCATTTCCAAGATTAGTTTAGAAAATATTGTGATTTCCATCTTGCTAGCAGACACTCTCTCTTGCTGACTTTGATGAAGCAAGTGGCCATGTTGGAGGGGTACACGTAGCATGGAACTGAGAGTGACCTCCAGCCAGCAGCCAGCCAGGAACACAGGTTCTCATTTCAACAGCCCACAAGAAACTGAATGCTGCCAAAACCCATTTTTAGCTGGAAGGCAGATCTTTCCCCAGTTGAGTCTTTAGGTGTTATCCCAGTATTTGCCAATAACTGGTAGTCTTGTGAGGTACCCTGAAGCAGAGGAACAAGTTAAGCTGTGCCAAAATTACTGATCCATAGAAACTATGAAGTAATGAAAGTTTGTGCCTTTTTACCTGCTGAGTTTTGGAGTAATTTGTTTTGCAGCAATAGATAACTAATATTAACAAATTCTTCTTTAATTTTGTGAACAAAGGTTTTTAAAAATATATATTAAATTCAACCTCTGGATACATCAGGTTTGTTTCTTACTGGATTATTTTTTCCTATACATGGTTACATTTTCATTTTTCTTTGGATGTTGAGTAATATTTGACTATATGTAGTACAATGTGGTTTATACAATGGATTCCATTATCTTCCCCTGCAAGCTGTTGACAATTTGTTCAGGAAAGCAGTTTAATGATTGAATTATCACCTTGAACTTGTAAAGGCTTGGCTTTACCCTTTGTCTGGGCAGAGCTGAGAAAGCCCAAGATGCTTCTTGAGCTCCAAAACTGTGTAGAGCTTCACCTTCATATTCTGTCTTTCTGGCAGATCTAAAGGCTTAGCTTTTGGCTTTGTTTGATGATGTCTAGACAAAATCTTGTTTTAGGGTCTTGCTCTTCTTTTAAGGCTTGACATTCCTGGTGGTCTGCTTGCATGTGCAGAATGGTGTTTGTTGCCTCTAATCTCATGTTAAATCACAATATTTTGTAAACTTACCTCATTCAATTTTCCTAGATGTTGGAGGTGGAGCCTGGTGGAATGTGTTCAGGTCACAAGGGCAGATCCCACATGAATGGCTTGGTGCTCCCACCTGTGGTAATGGGTGAGTTATTGCTCTGTTTCTTCATGTGAGAGCTGGTTGGTTAAAAGTTCAGAGCACCTACACCCTCTCTTTTGCTCCCTCTTGCCATGTGACTCGCTGTCTCCTCTTTCCCTTCCACAGTGATTGAAAGCTCTGTGAAGCCTTCACCAGAAGCAGATGCTGGCATCATGCTTCTTGTACAGACTGCAGAACCATGAGCCAAATAAACCTCATTCTTCATAAACTACCCCATCTTAGGTATTCTTTTGTAGCAACACAAACAGGCTGACACATGTGGCAACAGACACTAATGAGATCTCTACATTTTGTCTCAGTCAGAACTGGGGCATATTTCAGTGTTACCGAAGCCCTAGTGTCTGTTCGCTATGCTCAGTCCTGCAGCTGCTCTCTAGGTAACCTTGTGCATTCTCATCCAGTTCATCTTCCGCCAGCCCTCCAGCCAAACACTCATGAGTGACCAAATATAACTTTCGGTGCCCCTGAAGAACTCTTTTGTCTCTAGTGTTCTGCATTACAGATTTCAACTACTTTAGTTCCCCAAACTCTTATCTCTGCCTCCTTAGCTTGAGGGAGCAGTCATATACTTCTTAGACCAAAGCTGATTTTAATGTGGTTGTGAAATGGGAAAAGTTTCCTAATCCCCCTTGCAGGGCATGCGGTGGGTATGTGGCTCACTTCTTCAGTGTCCTGCTGCTCAAATCTCTATGGGAAGCATGCAGACGGGCAGGTTGTGGGGCTCCAACCCCACGGCAGTGTCTAGGGGTGAATGTTTACAGCTGAAGCCCCAGTGGGAGTGTGTTACAGTGTGCTCTTTCAGTTTAGCCATCCATAGACAGCTTGTGTTTATCAGCTCAATTAGACCCTCTGCCTTATCACAAGAACAGACGACTTTCTCTATCCCAGGTTCTTGCCTTGGTGTACCGGAAGAACTGGATTACATGTGGGCTTGGAAGATGGGTGCAAGATTTTTTACTGAGTGGTGGTGGCTCTCAGTGAGGTGGATGGGAGGCCAGAACTAGGATGGTGTGGGAAGGTGGTTTTCCCCTGGAGTCAGGCCGCCCAGCAGCTGGGCTCTCCTCTGACTGTCCTGGCCAAACTCCACATCATTCCGCTGTTGATGGCTGGCATTTGCCAGGGCCTGTCGGTGTGCTCTTCCACCAGTGTGTTCCTCTTGACGTCCAGCCGCTTGTGTCTGTGCCCTCTAGGGTCTCCGGGCTTTTGTAGGACAGGACAAAGGCATGGAGGGCCAGAGTGGTCTTGGAAAATGCAACATTTGGGCACAAAGGCAGGAGTCCCTGTCTTTACCTAGGTCCCTGGGCACAGGCTGGAGGTTAGAGCCACGCCAGGGACCCTGCCCATCTCCTCCCAGCACTTCCCTGCCGTTCTTGCATATCAATTGTAAACAAAAAATAAAATTCTAAGGCCCCCCCCAGCCATCTGAGTGGATTTCCTTCTCAGCCAGGGCTCTTACAATTTAACCTGAAAGACTGGTTCAGGACATGAAGGAAAGTGGGAGATGGACATGCCTCATTATACCTCTCCAGCATTTGCATCAACACAGACTTTAAGTCTGATAAGACACATTTTACAACCTATTCTCTCTGAAGCCTGTGAGCTAAAAGCTTCATCTGTATAGTAAAACTTTGGTCTCTACAACCTGTTATCGCAAACCCAGACATTCCTTTCTGTTGATCCCAGGTCTTTAGACAAACTCAACCAATTGTTAACTAGAAAATGTTTAAATTTACCTATTGCCTGGGATCTCTCCCCACCCCCCTAGCTTTCCAGGCTTTCAGTTGTCTCACCTTTTTGGACCAAACCAATGTATTTCTTTTATTTTTCTTTTTGAAGGAAAATTTGTATTATTTTAATTATTTTTATGTACAGAAAACTCAACAGTGTACATTTAACCCAGTTTAGTGGCAAGTTCTGTAGCCTTTGCCTTTTCGAGCTTGGCGATACGAGCCACAGACTTACGACCTAGGACGTTGCCACCCCAGTGACAGCGGATCTCATCGTATTTGTCGTTGTAATTGGTCCTGATAGCTTCCACCAGCTTAGCCAAAGCGCCTTTGTCTTCCAAGTTCACCTGTGTGAAGGCGACAGTGGTGCAGGTCTTCTGTGGACTAGACATCCCAGTCTTGCCTTCCTCTTGATAATGAAGTAAGGGACCCCCATTTTTATGACACAAGGCAGGCAAGAACACAACCAGCTGGAAGAAAGCATTAGCTGAAGAGTGTATTTTGACCAAAAGCAGTAAATTTCAGTTAGCTTGTAACAATATTTCTTAAATGCGTTTCATTGAAGTCTCATGTCTCCCTAAAATATCTAAAACAGCTGCTTTGTTTTAGATCACCTTGGGCCCATGTTCTCACGACTTCCTGAGGGCTGTGTCAAGGGCCATGGTCACTCATATTTGGTTCAGAATAAACCTCTTCAAATATTTTACAGGGTTAGACTGTTTTCATTGACGATAATTTGGTTTCACAGAGTTTGACTGTTTTCGTTGGTATGGTTGAGACATTATCCCTGGCAGAAGGCTGGACTGGAATGGACATCATTTGATGAGCTCGTCTCCTCTTAACAATCAAAGCCTGTTTTCCAGTGCCAATAAACTGTTGCCTTATATATTGTTTTCCCATTTTTATAGTTGTTTACTGCAAAAAAGAGTCTGGTACAGGTTACTTTGCTTAAGCCTTGACAAAGTTTTATTCTATGATTCTTCAATCAATGTTTCTGTTTTGTTTATTCTGTTATCTCTGTTATGTCCTACCATAATTCTCTCATTAATAGCTCATATTCTTTTTCATAGCATATTCAATTCTTTAGCAGTTTCTACTTCTATGTTTGCGAGAAAATTGAAAGCTTGATTTCTTATTTTGACAAGTTTTCTAAAGGTTTCAGCATGCAATATTCTTTTTTTTTTTCGTAGCCTTACAATTTGTAATAGTTCGTCTGGTTGTAAAGCTCTTACAATCTTTCCTGATTTTAAGTCATTTTAACAACGACTTTCTCTCTTTTTTTTTTTTTAAGAAACAATGTCCTCCTTTTCATTTCTGTTGAGAACTCTACTCAGCTTTTAAAAAAATTGCTGTGTATGTACCTTAACTCTTTTGACAATAAAACATTACTCTGAATATTCAAAGGGTCTTTCTTCTTTAGAATAGTGGTTCCAAAGAGCTATATTTTCCTACATTTGGTGATCGTTCTTTTGTAAATTTGGAACTTGGTTTATAGCTTTTTAAAAAGGTTTTACCAACTATTAATATGGAACCACATGCTGTTCTCTTTATGAGTGGATTTTTTAGACATTCTGTTAATGCAAACCAGACGTTCATGACTGCATCAGTCTATGAAAGCTGAGAGATACCTGGGGCATTCTCTCCAGTACAAGTTGCCTCTCCTTTTCCTTTGCCATATTTAATGAAGTTCACTTACTCTTGTCAAAATACTTTTTTCTCCTTCCCACATTCACTTTCTCCTTGTTGTCCTTCAGCCTCATCCCACCTCCTCCTCTACTTACACACAAACACATTCCAAGCCTGATCCCTGGGACTTGCCTAAGGCAGGTGGGAATTCATTTGTTCTCTAAATGTTTTACCCCCCACCCTACCTCCTAACCCCCTGCCCCTCCATCTGGCTCCCCCACATTTCCCTCTAAGAGAGAATTGTAAAATGGTTTATCCTCAGGCACTTCCACTTATCTCCTGGGCGTATGCCCTTTCTCAGAAAAAGCAGTAAGTTGGAATATTAACAACATCCTCTGATGTAATGTAGCCACTCGCTTAGTTTACAAATTAGAAATCAGTGGTAGTTTTTGTTGTTTTGTCAACATCCTGAAGAATTAAATACAGATACTCCTACATACAAACATTTTACTCCCATCTTTATATTCTTTGTTTTTCTTTCTTTCTTTTTTTTTTGCCATTCTAATTGAAATCGAGTGGAAGAAAGAAACATAGATAGGCTCATTGTCATCTTGCCCAGGAAATAAAGGAAAACTTACTGAATGCAAACTTGGTACTGTACCCTAGAATGTAAAAGCTCACTATCCAGCTTAGTAAAGGACCAAGAAAGCTACTACAAAGTGAATTCAAGGACTGGAGCTACTCTCCTGAACCACATAGAATCCTGCCCTCCCTCACCATGTCCACAAGGACACAGTATGGGGTAGAAAGGCAACACATGCCTGTGCAGAAGTAAAGAGAGCAGCTTACTGTATTAGAAAAGCCATTTGTGTGAGGCCAAGTTGTAGTTCTGACAGCCCAATTATGACAAGTGACATATTTACAAGGTGCCAATCTGTCAAATAAATGGAGACTAAGTTGGCTCTGGAATAATAGCTTATAATTCTTTCTGCTGCTTTCTTTGACTGATGTGCTCTATTTTTACCTTTTTTTTTCTTCACATACTTCAGCTGATTTGTGAGTCCAGGAAATGGTAGGTGCATCTTTAATCCAGTTCAATGGGGCAAAGGACTAGCATTTATAGTGCACATATGATCAGCTTCGGTGCTAATTTAATTACGTAAATGACCTCCGTTAATCATTATAACACTTAATCATGTAGGTATTATTCCTACTTTAAAAATGTTTAAAGAAGCACCAGTGTCCATCAAATAGCTCATAATTACACAGTTCAAAGGGGAAGAATATTTGTATTTGATGACTTATTTCTTTCACTCGTCATTCTACATCATGGCAGGTAATTGTTACTACTTAACTCCACTGCAGTTACTAGTCACACACCTCTGTTCCCTAGTAAAACTCTACGAGGGAAAAGACTGTGTTTTATCTATTCATTGCTTACTCAGAAACTTAGTACAGTGGAAATCAGAAAACATTTATTTAATTCCAAAGCCCATAGAATAACATTAGTAAATTGACTTGGAGGTTGAGACTTAAGTTATAGAAAGGTCTCTCTCTACTTTTCGTTCAGTGATTCTTTCATCTGTACAATGGGTCTATTATCTGACCTACAGGACTATCGTAAGGAACATAAACAGGATGGAATAGAAAACAATACAATGCAATAAGGAGAAAATATCAGAATATAACATATAGAGGATATCTATAGTTCTTTCTAAAACATCAGCACCTTCCAAACCCCACGTACATGCATATGCACGCACACACATTGAAATGTAGTATTATCTGGGAATCGGGTCAAAATTTTAGTGCCGGTAGAGACAGCACTTGTTTTTTTTGTTGTTGTTGTTGTTTTTTTTTTTTTGAGATAGAGTCTCTCTCTGTCTCCCGGGCTGGAGTGCAATGGCGCGATCTCAGCTCACTGCAACCTCTGCCTCCTGGGTTCAAGCGATTCTCCTGCCTCAGCCTCCTGAGTAGCTGGGATTACAGGCATGTGCCACCAAACCTGGCTAATTTTTGTATTTTTAGTAGAGACAATGTTTCCCCATGTTGGCCAGACTAGTCTCCAACTCCCAAACTCAGGTGATCTGCCCGCCTTGGCCTACCAAGGCGCTGGAATTACAGCCGTGAACCACCACACCTGGCCAAGACAGCATTTTTGCTATGTAGCATCTCATTATATGAACTTAACATAATATGTTTAAATATTTCCTTGGTATGCAATTTTATGTATTATGCATTGTGCTACAATAAAGATACCTGTACATCAATCTTTGTTTAAAATGTGTTTCTACTGAATTATCTGGGTTGAATTCTGAGAAATAAAATTATAGAAGTAGAGATAGGAGTTGAATTATATTGCCAATTTGGTTTTTAGTCAGTTTGTAATAATCTATTCTTTCACTAACAAAGAATGCACATGTTAAAATAAGATATTCTCCTAAAAATCAAAAGTTACCTTTAATAAAATAGTTAATTAGATCATTTAGCAAGATTGACTCTTTAAATATGGGTCAGTGATGCGTATTATATTGAGTGAACTTTTAAATTTTTAAAATGTTCTTGTGACCTAATTTTCATAGTGATTTCCTGATACATTAATGATTGAGATACATAAAGCATTCTTAGTGCCTAATATTTACCTCTGAAAACTATATTGCTTTTTGAATTGGCAAAATGTTTGGTGGCTGGCTGCCTGTGATACTTTGTAAGTTAACTATTTCTATGTTTATTTATTTATACTTGGATATTTATCAACTTTTAATAAATTGTTACAAACAAAAATGTTTAATAAATTGATCAATGTTTAAACTATGCGTTAGACATTTGCAATGTATGTGGCAATATATTACACACAACAACTCTCTATAATAAAGAGGATAAGTATAGACTATGAGAGATGCCTTCACAGAGTAAAGTCTGGTAGAAAACATAGGCGAAGTGCAGCCAACTAAAGGATTTCGGAGGTGCCATTGAAGTGCCCTGAGTCTTACCTTTTAAGGAGTCCTGGCCTGAAGCTAGTGATGCAGGGGAGCAAAACATCAGTGGGATTTATTAAAGAGAAAAGTAGCTGACTTCGCAGTTGGGAGGCTTAGTGCATGGGGGACAAACTGCTATTCACATAATCCTCAGGGCAAGAGAGGGGCTAAGTGCCTGTTGCAAAGGCCAGGAGATTTGCATCTGTCTACGGATCCAGCATCCTTCCCAGAGTATGTTCCCTATGGGATTTTTAATGATGCACCATGGACTAGGCATTCGAGATCCAACTGGGTCTTTTGTGTCTTGTCCAATCAAACTACTGAGTGGAGAAAAAGAAGCTGAAGGCTAATGTCAATTTCTTAAAGGCTCTAGAAAGATATGCACAAAATTATTGCATTAGTGATACATGTAATAAAGAAAATAATATTAAGTCAAAGAGAGCAGTTTCCAGCAATTGCTCATCAGAGAAAAGGCTTTCTATATCTATAGGGAAAATGTAAAACAATCATTCAGTGAAAACTCGCACTCTCTCTTTCCCCTTCCCCTTGCCTATGTTCAGACCTCACAGGGACCAGATAGAACAGTAAAGTTCCAGTAAACAAAGGAACAAAGAAGAAAAGACACTCTTCACCTCTCCCATCAACTGTGCATGGTGAGGCTGTCAGGAACTGAGATGGGAATGGGAAGAACACTGACGTTTAAAACACGTTTAGATTTTTTTTTTTTTGTCACAAAAAGTTGGACATTTTAATTTGTAGAATAAGAGTGTTTTATGACAAAGTGAATTTAAGATAATGAATTACCTAAGAGTGAGGAAAAAGTCATCAAATCTGCACACTTTTTTTAATAAAGCCAAGAAGAAAAGACTTTCCTCTCTGCATGAATTTTAAGGAGAGAGTGGAACAAAAATAAAGTGTGTTTTTAGTTTTATTCCAATCATGTATGAAAGACATTGTTTATGCATGAAAATATAACCATGGTTAAGACAATTATGGGGAAATAGATGCATTAAGAGAATATTGAAGGGGCATCTATACGAAAGTAAGGATACAAGCAGCACTTAAACATGAAGGATTTGTACTAGGAGTAGCCATAAAAGCATGCAAGGAGATTATTGCAGGTAGAGCGGCAACCAGGTGTGAAGGCCTGTAATTGACAAAAGTAAGAAAGAAAGTGTTTTCCTGTATCTTTTTATATGGGTAGTGCACTGTATTTAACGGTTTTTTTTATATTCGCTTTTTTTGTGTTGTTTCAGCTGAATTATAGAGGAAGAGAAATGGGAGTTGCTGGAATCCCACAGCCAGCTCTGATAGGGCGAGGGCTCAATATTACGTCTCCCACATTTTTCTTCTACATAAATGTAGCCCTTTTCTGAGTGAATTATAAGATAAGTTCTTTCTAGGTTAACATTTTTGGTTTTTAAAAAGGGATTTAACCTCCTACTAATATACTTAGTAAAAATATTCCCAGGATTGATTAGAATTGGATATGACCGTCATGAAGGAAGAAGTTGTTATACTCTTAGGTTCTTGGAAACAAGAGGCAAGGCACGCCATGCAGGGCCACAAATGTGGAAGCAGCAGGTGAGTCAGAAGGCAGAGGAGGAGGGGGAATATGGACCACATTTTTTTTTTTTTTGAAATGGAGTCTCACTCTGTCACCCAGGCTGGAGTGCAGTGGTGCAATGTTGGCTCACTGCAACCTCTGTCTCCTGGGTTCAAGCCATTCTCCTGCCTCAGCCTCCCGAGTAGGTGGGGTTACAGGCACATGCCACCATGCCTGGCTAATTTTTGTATTTTTAGTAGAGATGGGATTTCATCACGTTGGTCAGGCTGGTCTCAAATTCATGACCTCGTGATCTGCCCACCTTGACTTCCCAAAGTGCTAGGATTACAGGTGTAAGCCACCGCGCCAGGCCTGGACCACATTTTTACTGTTGTTTCTGTTGGAAGAAACACACGAGTCAGGGGGAGCAGGCTTAGGATTGGCTAGTTGACAAGTGCGGTAGGCCACAGAATAGGGACTGTCCCCAATTGTTTGGTGTCTGGCCCTGGGCTGATGACGGCAGCGTGTGATGTGTGAGTAGTCAATAAAGGAGGCAGTTGAGGGGTGTGGGCTCCAGTTTGGTTTGTTTGTACATGAAAGGTGAACTCACAGGCCAGTTGTTTGCTCTCTTTCTGAATTAGCTAGCCCTGTGGAGGTGGGGGGAATCTCACCCCAGTCAGCAAGCCCCCAGATGTCAGAGCATCATGAATACAGAAAATGAGAAAACATAGTTAATACAATAATGAATAATAATAGATTCAAAGTGAGACAATAAGTGTCCTTCACTTGAATCTGCTTGAATTCCTCTTCTACAGATACTCCTCATTTAAGATCATATCATGCCCAAATGAAGAACAATGTTTAAGAGGACATTGATTGGATTTGTATTAGAAAGTTTATTGTTCTTGACCCCATTTTAGGGTTGTCAGATAAAATGCGGCCTTAAAGTTAAATTTCAGATAATAAATTTCTTGGTATAAATATGTCTACAATATGCATAGAACATATACTAAAAATATTGAAAAATTGCTTACCTGATATTTACATTTAACTCCAAGCCTTTAATTAATTTTTTTGCAAAGTCTAGCTACCTAATTTTATTTTGAAATATTAAATGTAAGGTCTACTTTTCTGATGTCAAAAATAAAATCAGATCCAGTTAGAAAATGTAAAAGTTTATTATCTTGTCATCGAGGAAGGTACATTGTGATCCAGGAGACATTAAACTGAAACAGTAATTATTATTATTCTGTTTTGCAAAGTCTAGCTACCTAATTTTATTTCAAAATATTAAATGTAAGATCTACTTTGTTGATGTCAAAAATAAAATCAGATCCACTTAGAAAATGTAAAATTTTATCATATTTTCCTTAAGGAGGGTACATTGTGATCCAGGAGATGTTAAACTGAAAGTGGTGAGAGGCTCAGAAGCACAGTTGCAGGGTGGCTTATGAAGTAAAAATTAGGAAGTCGTTTAACCTTTACAATGATTAGTTATTTCAATGAGGGTTTCCTGATAGCAGGAGATTTGTTAAAGATGACTGCTTTATGCCATTTTTGGAAGGCGATTCGTTTTCTTTATGATTATTAGAGACTTTACAAGAAATAACCAAAGTTAAGTTTTGCTTATGTTCAAAAATTAAGCTGGCTTGTTCACATTGTTGCTAACACAAGGTTCTTAGCTTTCAACACAGTAGAAATTAACATGAAGTCCGGCACACTTTTCCTAGACAAGATTTTGAACACTTATGCCTGGAAAGGTTGGGGCTAAGGGAGACAGTGCAGGAGGAAGAGTTCCCTAGTTGGCTCCCCAGGGTGGGTCCTAGTGGTATCTAGAGGAGGGTACCATAGTAAGTAATGAGCTCAGTAAGCATCCTTACATGTGGTGGGTAGAGAGCTGGTGCACAGGCCCAGTGAGAAATCATGCTAACACATGCATTGCATGGCATGATTAGAAAACAGTGGGGGAGATGTTAGTATTACAATGAGGTAAATGTTAGGGCCATCAACCTCCCGGTCTTGTGTGCATGATGGTAGGATCCCCTGCCTTGGGTAAGATTTGTAGCCAGTGTTGCGTATCTTAGCATTCTCAGATATTTTGCAAGGTCTCAGTGGGTTTCGAGCCACTGGGGGTGGGCTAAGTCCTCTCTCCAGTCCGTCTCAATGTGGCTTTCTCTGCTGTGATAAGTCCCATGACTGGTCTCCATCTTATTATATTTAAAGCTGGTTACCTCACATTTCTGAAGAAACTTATCTCATCCTGAGCTATTGAATGGACATTGTTTGAATAAACCTTGGCATTATGGCTATTTCAGCTTTCACTGAAGGTGCAATCTTAAATGAGTTATGATTAGCACATCATCTTTTTCCCTCAAATATAATAAAAGGCATATATTTTCCTTAATAACTGTGTAACATTCACATTTTCTGTTTAATATCTGTATATCTGCAACATGCAATTCATCACACATTTCTAATTAACGTCTAATTTTGGATTAATTTCCTTTTTCTTTCTTTGGGCTTTCCTAATGAGACAATAAGTTACATTTCCAAAGGGCCCATATTAGCAACACTTGCTTGATGGTAACACCTTGTGGGTAGTTATCATATAATTGTCTTTTTAAAATTATTATCCCAGTTGTTAGGTTGGTTGCTGCTCATTGTACCTGCCAAGCGTGTCATAGTCCCACCAAAGGAAGCAGATTTCCCTGTAGAGCTTTTACAGAAGTTCTGGTTAAAAAGAAAATGAAAGAAGTTAACATTCGTAGAAGCCACTGGAACTAATGGCTAAGCATTCTAGAAGTGACATATAATTGGAAGCTACAGGTCAGGGTTCAAGTCTCTGTTGTACACTTGCTAACTCTGAACTACCAGGTAAATAGTCATTACATTTTCCTAGCCTCAACTCTCTCTTATGTTTTAAAAGAAAAAATTAAAACCACACTTAGAATGATGTAAGATCAGAATAGACACTAAAATTGAAAAAAAAAGAAAGTTTTGTAAATGGTAAAGTGCTGCACTCATAACTGATCTTTATGGTTTTTTTCCTGCAGTGTGACTAGTGCCACTAAAATAAAAGCAGTGACAATGTCCACATTCTATTTCAAGTCTGTGTTTATTAAGTCCCTATTATGTGCAAGTCTCTGCAGGGCAAAGTGTGTGAGGTAGAGAATTTAAACAAATCAACCGAATTTCTTTTCCAAACTCACACTGTAGTAGAAAAAATATGCATTGCTTTCCTCAATAAGCATTTATCAAGGACTTACCTGGGATCAAGGACAGTGTAGATTTGAAGGATAGAGTCATAATGGAATGTTTAGAGGGATGTTTTCTGTGTCCCCTACCATTGCTTACAAGGACAAACTGAGGCAAAAAAGTCCTTAAGCAACATCACCTTCTGCAGCTATGGCTCTCCAGCTGAGCAACACATTAGAACCAAATGGGAAGTTTTTTGCTTTTGTTGTTGATTTGTTTTGTTTAATTTTTGATACCAAGGCTGCATAACAAAAATTTACATTCCAATATTTGGAGTGCTTTCTAATATTCTCCAGGTGATTCCAACGTGCAGGCAAAATTATTTGAGAATTGTTGTTCTAAAAAGTATGTGATTTGCTACAATTCACATCCTGCCTCCAGATCTTAGGAAGTGGTGTCTAATTTGGCTTCAGTTGGCCCCATTGACACTTCACCACACCCCCACAGTTCCTCATCCTCAAGGCTGCTGTGGGGAAGAGCAGTTCTTTGCCCAGGTTGGGCTTCTTGGCTTTTCCTAGAGCCCTAAAAGAGAGCTATTTTCAGAGACCAGTGTGTCCTCCTCTGCACCTCCACACCCGAAGCAAAACCAGAAGAGGGAGGGGAGGAGAAGAAGAGGGGCTGGGTATCCTGCCTGAACAGGAGGGAGGAGTGCGGGGGATGTGAGAGTGTACCCAGCATGAGTACCAACTGAAAATCAGCCCAGAGGCATGGACCAGAATGCAATGTGAAGAGGTAGGGATGAGAAATTCCACAGAACATGATTGAAGGTAGTGACTAAAAATGAAAGAAAATAATTCCATACTGAAATCTTGTCAAATTCTAACTCTTCAAAAGCTTAGAGAGAAAAAAAAAAGGATACAGTGCCTTCCCTAGGGAAATTCAGAGTCTGGATGGAGATCAGAGTCATATGAATAAATAAACAGTGCAAAGTTTAAAAGGAGCTGGGCTAGAAATTTCTAGGCTCTAAAGAAATGTAAAAATGGATGCAGTACACTTTACAGGGGTTGGGGCCAGAAAATACTTTGATGAGAAAGTGTCCCTTGTAACATGAGTGAGCTCTGAGCGTAATAAAGAGAAATAGTCCTTTGAGAAAGAGACAAAAGGGATCATTGAGAAAAGGCTGGAATGTTTAATAAAATAGATGTAGGTCAATATGGCTGAAGGATAATTAGGACTGGTACCTAAAAAGGTCATTATCTAAATGGCATGAGAATAACAATGATTCAAGAACCCTCTATGTTCTGGGATAGAACAGTAAAATAAAATATATTAAAATGTTTGACCTCAAGATCCATCATTATTTAATTTAAACTTTATAAGAAATCATTGAGATAGGGTATGAATAATATTTTTTATAGATGAGAAAACTGAGGTGTCGGAGAGTTTCATTAACTTGCCTGACATCAAACACTTATTGTAGAATTGGGATTTGATCCTGTATATCTTTCTCTGACTTTCAAAACTATAGTTTATATTCTTCCATCTGTGGAAAAGAATTTAAATTGAAGAAACTATTCTTAAAGTAACAATCCTTAAATTATTCCTTAAGGTGTGTGTGTCTGATTTCGACTTTGTAGTGAAGTAGAGCGATGTCTGAATTTTATCTTCAGCACTTGGTAGTTGTGGTGGATTGCTTGTGTTGTTTCAATGGCTGACTTTTTTATACACCTGTTATAAGCTGATAGTTTTCTTCATGACATGAGGCTTTGCCAGGTCACTTGGTTTGTCCAATGGGAAGTTAACAAGTGGGATGTAAGCAGAGGCTTGAAACATGAGTGAATTTCTGCTTTCATGCTTATACCATTGGGTTTGCTCTCTCTTGCTTCTCCACAATTGCCAGGCTTCGGGGGGATTTGCAAGACATGTTGTTGCAGATTAAAATGGCCTGAAGCTCTTTGCTGCTTTTCCCATCAAAAAGCGGAATGTTTCATCACCTCAAGAATATGGCTCGGCTTGTGACTTGCCATTAACAATACAGTAGAAGGGGTTGTATGACTTCCAAGCTGGACCTCAAGATACCTGTCAGTGTTCATTCTCACTTTCTTGCAATGCAGTGAACTATGTGAAGAAGGAAAAACTAGCCTCTCTGAGGTTGAGAGAGCAATTTGGGAGAAAAGAAGAATCACTGCAGCCAGCACCAACTGCCAGGCATGGGGGTGAGGCAGTCTTAGGCTATCTGGACTTCACTGAGCCACTGGGAAACCTCATATAAGATGGATGAAGCAGAGCCCAAATTCCTGATCCACAAAATTGGATCGCAAAAGGTGGATGTTATAAGCCTCTAAGCTTGGGGAGGGTTTGTTACAGGGAGGAAAAGATAGCTGGTGTACATATGGAGGAAAGCCCAATTGTACTATCCAAAGCCACCCTAGAACAGTCAGTACCCAGCTGACCAGTCAGTTGACTATGAATACATAAGCAAGCCCAGTTGAGGTCAGTTGATCTTGGACATAATCAGTACAACAGGATTGAGAGAAACAACAGGTAGATTTTTTGGGAGGTGCTTTGTTACACAGTTAGTTCATAGACATAAAATCAGTACCATAGGAGGCATAATCTTAGAACAAAACCCCAAATATGTGATGCTAGCTTTGGGATCAGGTAGCGTGCAGAGGCTAGAAAACTAGCAATGACACTTAGCAATTTGTTAGTACAGGCTAGAGAAAGGGTTAGCAAATTATTAGCAGAGGTTAAAAAATGCTTAAACATTCTAGAAGAATAGAAAACTAGCCTCCAATAGCAATCCATGTTATGTAATGTAAAGCATCTGTTAAAAATGTATGTAGTGATAGGTGGGAAATTAGAACAGTTCAGCATATTCACCTTCAGATATTTAAAAGCATTTTAAACATTTTCTAGCAGAATGTTAAAATAGTCAAAATGTTCCTCAAAATGTTATAAAATAAGAGTTTACAAGAAAGAGATAAGTTAAAAGAAAAAAAAACTGACACATTTAGAAATGGAATTTAGAGTGAGTGTATTTGGAATAGAAATTAAAACTGATTAACATCTCCATCCTCTCAAGCTGTTAAAAACAAAAGGGCACTACCAAAAAGGCACGCACTCAGAATAAAAGTTAAACTAAGTTTCCACGATAATTTGTTATTAAGATATCTAGGCCGGGCATGGTGGCTCATCCTAGCACTTTGGGAGGCCAAGGCAGGGCAGATCACCCAAGGTCAGGAGTTCGAGACTAGCCTGGCTAACATGGTGAAACCCCGTGTCTACTAAAAATACAAAAAAAAAATTAGCTGGGCATGGTGGTGCACGCCTGTAATCCCAGCTACTCGGTAGGCTGAGGCAGGAGAATCGCTTGAACGCAGGAGGCGGAGGTTGCAGTGAGCCAATATCATGCCATTCCACTCCAGTCTAGGCAAGAAGAGCAAAACTCTGCCTAAAAAAAAAAAAAAAAAAAGATATCTAAATGTGTTATGATAGAATCTACAGTCAACTCTATTATCTAGATAAAATAAGTAAATAAAAAGCAAACCCCCAAAAAAGCAAAAACAAAAACAAAAAAATTTGAGGAATCTCATGAGCATTTTCCCACAACAGCCAAACTCCCAGAATAGAAGCAATTAGGTCTAGGTAGAGAAATATGTATTAGATGTGGTTTTTCTCAAATCAAACATTTTCCAGACAAGTTCATAGGAGGTTCACACAATTACAATTAAGAGAATTGTACAGGTGAAGGTGCCATACAGCTGAACCAAAAAGGACTGGGAAGTAGTTAATTTTTTAAGATAAATTCTTCATCTCCAACTTTCTACAAGGCAAAAGCAGGTTGAAAAATTTTCTCGATGACATTTTCCAATGCTTCCTTCAGAAGTGAATATGGAAGACAATGGAAAAGGAAAATCTTGCAGAGGTCAGATGTATGTGTCTTAAGCAACACACTGAAAGGCCACATAGAAAGCATAACCAATGTCCGGTCAAATAATTTTTCTATCCGTGAACTAGAGAACTTTATACTGGCCCAGATGAAGTTTAGATTTTCTATTGAGCAATGTCTGGTCCTCTATTCTTTCCTTTTTTTGAAAATAAATGATAATTGTAATTATCTTGTGTCCGTCTCACCATTTTATCATGAGTGTGTATGTAGAAGGACGTAACAATTTTTTAGTTCCTAGATTTCTGGAGCAAGAAGAGTCACATCAGGTCTGATGTACATCACATGATTCTGTAAATAGAGACTGAATTCCAATGCGAAGTGTGGTTATAAGATTTATAAGATCCCTTTTTAAGACCTCTGAATGTATTAAGGTGATTTCTAGTCAACATTCTCACCTATAGTATACTACTAGGAATCTTAAGGCCATGACCAAATGAGACTCCGAGAGTCTTAGGAAAGTGTAAATGTATTTTTTGCATGATAGAGGATTGTGAATAACTGGGACCAGAACATAGGTATTGGCCTATTAGTTCAGTTGATTTTCATAATTTAGGTAATATGAATGCTCTTTGCCCCATAACTTTGTATCTTATCTCACTTAGATTTATCTTGTCTATGTGATTTCCTTTGACCAATCAGATGCTAGCAAATATGAGATGGCAAAAACTGGAAAGCTTGTATGCATCTCTGCTCATTCTCTTAAACAATTTAGTGTGCTTGCTATTGCTTCTGTGTAATTGATATGAAAATATGTATAGGCTAGTCAGAGAATCTGCTTGGGCTAGCCTGCTAGAGGAATATGAGACACACAGAGAGGACTTTAGCATTCCCAGGCCCGGACTCATGAACAAATTCAGCAGAGATCAGCAGAACATTACTCACATCAGTAGAACTGCTCTGCTTACTCCTAGAAACAAAAGAACAATAAATCCATATAATATTAAGCCACTATGTTATAGGGTGGTTGGTTGCACAGCGAGAGTTAATACTTTGGTGGTATATTAGCTATGGGAGTCTATGTGAATTTAGTTTTGTATTATCTATGCCAGCATGGATAATTTAAGCACAAATCCAATTTTTTATCTTTTAATTGGTATTAATAACATAATACTACCTTCAGGGTTATTTTTAAAAATTACATAACTAACAAAAATAAAGAACATTTGACACATAAAAATCTTTTTATTTTTTTTTAGATGGAGTCTCACTCTGTCGCCCAGGCTGGAGTGCAGTGTCACAATTCCAGCTCACTGCAACTGCCACCTCCCAAGTTTAAGTGATCCTCCTGCCTCAGCCTCTTGAGTGGCTGGGATTACAGGCACTTGCTGTCACGCCCGGCTAATTTTTGTATTTTTAGTAGAAATGGGGTTTCTCTATGTTAGCCAGGCTGGTCTCAAACTCCTGACCTCAAGCGATCCACCCACCTCGGCCTCCCAAAATGCTGGGATTACAGGCATGAGCCAACTGGCCTGGCCCTATGTTTAAGTCTTTAATCCATTTTGTGTTGATTTTTGTTTATAGTGTGAGCTAAGAGTCTCAATTATTCTTCTGCATGTGGAAATTCAGTTTTTACCTTATTTATTTATTAAACTGTTATTTTTCTCATTGTGTAATCTTGGCACCTTTGTCAAAAGTCAATTGACTATACATTTGTGGGTTTATTTTTGGGCTTTCTATTCTGTACCATTGGTTAATGTGTCATTTTTTTTTTCCAATACCATAGTTTGAAATCAGACACTCTGATACCTTCAGCTTTGTTCTTTTTGCTCATGATTGCCTTAGTTATTCAGAAGTTTTTTTGTGTCTGTGGTTCCATATGCATTTTAAATTTTTTCTATTTCTATGAAAAATGACATTAGAATATTGATAGAGATTGAATTGAATCTGTAGATTGCTTTGGGTAGTAAGGACATTTAAACAATATTAATTCTTTTAATGCCTGAACACGGAATATCTTTTCATTAATTTTTGTCTTCTTTAATTTCTTTCATTAACATTTTATAGCTTACAGTGTACAGGTCTCTTACCCCCTTAGTTCAATTTATTGCTAAGTATTTTGTTTACATTTTTGTACTTATTATAAATGGGATTTTTACTTTATTTCTTTTTAAGATAGTTTTTTGCTAGTGTATAAATATGCTACTGATTTTTTGTGTGCTGATTTTGTATCTTACAACTTTATTCATGTATTAGTTTTAACAGTTCTTTTGGAGGAATCTTAACAGGTTGTGGTATATAAGATAATAGTGTCAGCAAGCAGTGACAGTTTCACTTTTCTTTTCCTTTTTGAATATCTTTTATTTATTTATCTTGCCTAATTGCTCTGGTAGTGACATCTACAACTACCTTAAATCGAAGAGGCAAGAGTGGGCATACTTGTCTTTTTCCTAATCTTAGAGGAAAGGCTTTCAATTTTTCACTGTTGTGTATAATGTTAGCTGTAGGGATTTCATAAATGGCCTTTACTGTGTTGAGGTACATTCCTGCTATACCTAATTTGGTGAGAGGTAGTATCATGGAAGGATGTTGAATTTTTCAAATGTTTTTTCTACAGCTAATGGGATGATCACATGACTTCTGGCTTTCATTCTGTTAATGTGATGTATCCTATTTATTGATTTCTGTATATTGAAACATCTTTGCATTTTAGGGCTAAATCCTACTTGATCATGGTTGACTATATTTTTAATGTGGTCTGAAGTTCAGTTTGTTAGTATAATTTTGAGGATTTTTTCATCCATGTTCATCAAGGATATTGGTCTACAATTTTCTTTCTTTTGTAATGTCCTTTTCTGGTTTTGATATCAGGGTAACAATGGACTCATAAGAAGAGCTTGAAAGTATTCCCACTTTGATTTATGGAAGAACCTGAAAAAGACAGGCATTAGTTCCTCTTTAAATATTTGGTATAATTAGGCCACAAGTCACCAAGTTGTGGGATTTTCCTTGAAGAGGGACTTCTTATCACTGATTCAATCCCCTCACTCACTATTGGTTTGTTCCTATGTTCTATTTGCCCATAATTTAATCTTGGTAAGTTGTATTTATATAGAAATCTATCAATTTCTTATAGTTTGTCAAATTTGTTGGTGTATAATTATTTATAGTAGGTTATTATGAATGTTTGCATTTCTATGGTATCAGTTGTAATGTCTCCTCTTTCATTTTGGATTGTTTTTCTTTTCGTCTTGTCTTTTTATTTTCAGGTAGTGATATAGTTTGCCTCTGTGTCTCCGCACAATTCTCTCCTTGAATTGTAATTCCCATAATCCCCAGATGTCAAGGGCGGGACCAGGTAGAGGTAATTGCGAAGTGGCTACATTGTCTGGGGTAAATACCCAGGGCTCATCGTCTGGTGCCAAAAAAATTTAAGACATGGACACACACGAGGAGTTTAGGAGTGGAGATTTAATAGAGAGAAAGAGAAAGGAAAACAGCTCTCTCTCTAGTGAGAGAGCGGGGACTTCTGAGAAGAAAAGACTAGCTGGTAGCAGAGTATGTGGGATATTATTGGCAGGCTTGAGGAGGCGGTGTCTGATTTACCGAGGGATCACAGATTGGTTCGATCAGGTGTGATGTTTACATAGGGTGAGGGAAGGCTGGCAGCTCCACCCTAATCTTATTATGCAAATGAACTTTCCCCTTGGCCAGTGCCATCTTGTCTGCTCCTTACTGTACAATGACTGGCAGAGAAGGGAACATGGAGCCGCCATTTTGAACATGATTGGCACAACTGCCAGCGTCTATGTCTGCAGCTCAATTTTACAGGCTGCTTTTTGCTAGAAAGGAAAATGATTTGGGGCTTTTCATTAAAAGGAAAATCTCACCTAGGGCTTTTGTACCCTCACTATCTGCCTAAGTAATTTTGTCTTAACTCCTGTATCACTTAGATCATGGGGGCAGTTCTCTCCGTGCTGTTCTAGTGACAGCGAATGAGTCTCACGAGATCTGATGGTTTTATAGGTGTCTGGCATTTTCCCTGCTTGCACTCATTCTCTCTCCTGCTGCCCTGTGAAGAGATGCCTTCTGCCATAATTGTAAATTTCCTGAGGCCTTGCCAGCCATGCGGAACTGTGAGGCAATTAAACTTGTTTTCTTTATAAATTACCCAGTCTCAGGTATTTCTTCATAGCAGCATGAGAACGAACTAACACAGGTAGCTACAGTTTGCCTATTTGGTTTATCTCTTCAAAACAACCCACTTATTGCTTTGTCGATCCTTTGTATTATTTTTCTAGTCTCCAATTCATTTATTTCTACTCTGATCATTATTATTTCTTTCCTTCTGCTAACTTTGGGCTTCTTTTTCTATGTCCTTGTGGTATGATGTTCCATGTACCCTTGATGAATGTTTATTCCATTGTTTTGGATAAAATATTCTGTATATGTCTTTTAGGTCCATGTGGTTTAGTGAATTGTTCGAGTCCAAAATTTCCTTATAAATTTTCTGTTTGAATGATCAATCAGTTTTTGAAAGTAGGGTATTGAAATATCCTACCATTATTGTCTTGCTGTTTCCCTTCTGATTATTTAATATTTGTTTTATATATTTAGGTGCTCAGGTGTTGGGTGCGTATTTAGAATTGTTATATTCTCTTGATGAATTAATTCCTTTATCAATATATAATGTCATTTTTGCCTCTTTTTACTGTTTTTTACTTAAAGTCTATTTTGGCTGATATATTTATATCCACCCATGATGCCTTTTGGTTTCCATTTGCATGGAATATCTCTCTTTCTCCCTTCATTTTCAGTCTATATATATCGTTAAAGGTGAGGTGAGTGTCTTGTATTCAGCGTAGAGCTGGGTCTTTTTTTTTTTAATTAAATTAATTCACCCACTTTGGGTCTTTATGTTGGAGAAATTTAGTCCATTTACTATCAAGCTAATGATTGATACATAAGGACTTACTACTGCCATCTTGTTAATTGTTTCCTGGCTGTTTGTAAATAATTGTTTCTTATTCTCTCGCCATCTTTCTTTGTGATTTGATAGCTTTCTTTAGCAGGGTGCTTTGAATCTTTTCCATTTTTGTATTGTGCTTCTATTAAAGATTTTGGATTTGTGGTTACCATGAGTCTTACTTAAAATATCTTAAACTTATAACAGCCTGTGTCAACCTCATAATAACTTACATGTAACTGCATACAACTCTAGACTTCTACTGTCTCCACCCTACATTTTACATTAGAATTTACATCATTTTGTAGTGTGTATTCCTTGACAATTTAACTTAGCTATAGCTATTAATAGTTTTATTTTTTACCTTCATATTTGGGACAAAATTGCCCTATGTACCATTTTTAAAACTCTAAAATATTCTGACTATGGCTGTGTTTTATTTTTACCATTGAGTTTTGTGTTTTTGTATGTTTTATGTTATTAACTAATAGCTCTTTGTTTTAGTTTAAATATCTCCCTATAACAATTACTGTAGGCAGATCTAATGGTGATAAACTCCCTTAGCTTTCATTTGTCTGAGAAAGTTTTTATTTCTCCCTCATTTGTGAAATACAGCTTTGTTGGGTGAAGTAGTCATGTTTAGCAAGGGTTTTGTTTGTTGGGGGTGTGTGTATGTGTGTCTGTGTGTGTATGTGGGGAGACATTTCCTTCAGCACTTTAAACATATTATCATACTCTTTCCTGGCCTGCAGGGATTCTACTGAGAAATCTGCTGATAGTAGAATTGGCACATTTTTCTATATGATGTATTTCTTATCTCTTGCAGCTCTCAATTTTTTTCTTTGTCTTTAATTTTTGATAGTTTAATTATTATTTTAACTATAATTTATCATGGTTTACTCTTCTTTTAATTGAATTTGATCGAAGAGCTCTGTGCTTCTTGTAACTGGATGCTGGCATGTATCCTCAGATTAGTGCAAATTTCAGTCGTAATTTCACTGAATATGCTTTCTGGCCCTTTTTTTCCTTCTTCCCTATCTAAACATTTATTGTGCATAATTTGATCTCTTGATGTTGTCTCAGAATTCTAGTAGGCTTTCTTTCTTTTTGTTATTTTGTCTTTTTGCTCCTCTGACTGGATAATTTTATAATAGTTTCATTCTTCCAGCTCACTGGTTCTTTTCTGTGGTTTATTAAGTCTGCTGTTGAAGCTTTCTATTATATATTTTTAGGTTAGTCATTGTGTTCTTCATCTCTAGGATTTTAATCTGATTATTAAATTTTTTACATTTCTTTGTCAAACGTTTCACTTTTTTGTATATTGTTTTTAAATTTTTACTAAACTTTTAATCCATGTATTTCTGTAGTTTATTGAACTTCTTTATAAGTATTAATCTGAATTATTTGTCAGTCATTTTGCAGATCTCCTTTTCTTTGAGGCCTATTATTGAAATTTTATTAGTTTGTTTTTTGACTGTTTGTAATCCTTGTGCTTTTGCATTAATCTCTACACATTTGAGGAGATAGCTCCCTCTTCTGGCCTTGGCAGGTTATTTATTTATTTATTTATTTTTTATTTTTTTCCACAAGGATAGACCTTCACTATGTAGTCTAACTTGTGATTCTGGATGGGCCCCGAAGTAAAAACATCAGGTAGGTGGAGCTTATGTTGAATTCTCTAGTTTGCTGGGCCTCTGCCTTTGCTGAGATGTTTGGTGTGGCTGCTGTCTGGGCTTCACTGCCCAGTGAGACAACTGACTGGGCTTTGCTGTTAGGCAGAGCTCCTGGCTGGGTACTGTGATAGCTTCAGCTTAGGCTGGCACAAGATGTATTTTCTGGCTGGGCAATTCTGCTATTTGGGATCTGCTTCGGTGAGGGCTTCAGGCTGGGCTCTGAGAATTGGCAGAGTTGTTGCTTGGGACAGGCTGAATTAGAGGCTATGTTCCTTATAAATATATTATTGAGTATTAAAATCCACAAAGATTGGAATCTCCCTGTTTGGCCAAAGCTGTTAGGCGTGCTTCGTACCTGACTGGAACTGCTGATTGACTTCCCAGGTGAAGTCTGTCTAGTGCCTTCCCTTCTCCAAAATGGGGCCTAGAGAAAACTTGATGAGAGCACCTGGGCTGTGTGGGAAAAGTGGCTAACAGTTTGACCCTGAAAGACCTGTGAATTGTGTTTCATGCAGCATGGTTGGCTACTTTCTCTAGTGTAGTGCCTCTTGGTTGGAATGCAGAGCAACCACCAAGTTCTGCACGTTGGTTGCTGTGAGCCCCACCCCCATCCTTTGTGTCTACCTGAATTCTAGGTGGTCTAGCTCTGGCAGTGTTCCCAACATTTCTGATGGAATGCAATGGGAGTAAGCTCCTGCCAAGGGTCCCAGAATATTGAGAAAGCTGAATGAATGCCTCTAGCTCACTTTCTTCCCTATAGAAATTGTGGTCCAAGATAATGATCTCTGTGTTACACCGTTCTTGCTTGGGGGTGTGGTGGCAAAGTTAAAGAGAAGCATTCTTACCATTTCATTACAGCATTTTATGGTTCTGCCATCCAAGGGAGTGTTTGAGCCTCCCCTTGAGTTCTGGAATACTCAGATGGTGTTATTATTATTATTATTATTTTTTGGATAGTTGGTAGTTGGATTTCTGTGGAGGGAAGCAAAACTTGGAGAAATCTTATCTTACCATCTTGCTGACATCATTCTTCCTCACCGCACTTTGAATAAATTCCATAAGGGTAAGATTCACAACTCTTGACTATATGATTTGTATTATTTTATTTTTATTTTTTATTGGGAGGAAAAAATAAATTAATTATTTAGAAGCGTACAGAATCAGAGATAGTCTTGATGCATTTAGATAGATATGTTTACTAATGGGTTAAGCATATAGAATGAATTTAGAAATTTGAAAGATATAACCATTTTGGTGTCAGTTGAAGCAGTGAGTGTAAATGAATCTCTAAGGATTATGTGGAGTCAGCAGTAGGTATTAAACAGAGACTTGAAAATCATCACCATTTAAGGTAAGCAATGAGAATAATACACACAAAAGTAAACTCTAATAAAATGGCTAGGGGTTGCAGGAAATAATTGTAGAACAGAGTAGCATAGTAGTTGGAGAGTAAAAGAATGAATTTAAAAAATAAGTTGAATGGCCACAACATAAGATGTCTCAGAGAGACAGATGAGGTGACATTTTTGAAAAATGCAATGGAATTGACCAGAAAAGGGGAGAGGTTTTTGCTTGTTTCTTAACCTTGTTGAAAGCTATTTTATTATATACTGTGATAAAAGCCAGAATGCAGGCAACTAAAGAGAGAAAAGAAAGTGAAATATTGGAAATAGTCTGCAAAGCATATTGCTTTTTGAGTTTTTTTTTGAAGCTTCGAAATGAATGAAGAAAGAAAAGAAATATTACGAGAAATCAGGGTGAATTCATGTGTTGTTTTCATTGGTTTCCCTGAGAATTAGCATGTAAGAGAGAGAAATTAAAATTATAAAAAGTGATGTTGGTGTGGCACAGATAAAGCCTCTCATCTTCGACCTAGTATGGGAGATATGAGGATGTGTAGAAATAGTAAACATTAGAGATTGATAGGGAAAACAACATAAAAAGTCAACCTATCCCATATATCAGTGGTTGTTTTCTTAAGGGGAGAAAGTATTCTCACTTAAGCAATATGGTAATAACAATTGGCTGCGTGAAGACAGAAGACTGAGAAAGAGCCCATGAGGAATGACTAAAACTCCAAATGTTTAGCATGAGGACTTATCTCAAGATAAAATTCAGACATTAGTATAAAAGCCATACAACCCATTTGGATTAGTTTCTTCTGCAGGAGTGGACCTGTAAGAAAAATGAATAGAAGAGAGAAGAGTGAGATGGCAGGAAGCATTTTTCAAGTGTGCAGAAATTGAACGATTTCTTTACTTATTTTCTCTAAGAAACCTTTTTCCCCCCTTGGAGGGGTAGAAAAAAACTTTCCCAAATATAATGAAGAAATTAAAGAGACAAACAAAACCCCTATCTGGCAGTGTCAATTTCAGGATAAAACTCAATAGTGTATAAGAAATCAGCTGGAACTGTCTTTGGCATATGTTTCACACACAGTGAATATTGGAGAGCTAATCTCTTTTCTTCACTCCCTTCCCATTTTCTCTGTTTCCTGTACCCTCTCTATCTCTTTTTTCCCATTCTTCTCTCTGTCCTTCCTTCCTTCTCTCCACTTTCTTTTTCTTTTCTTTATGTTTATTTTTATTTATTTATTTATTTTTGAGACAGAGTTTCACTTTTGTTGCCCAGGCTGGAGTGCAATGGCACGATGTCAGCTCACTGCAATCTCTGACTCCCAGGTTCGAGCAATTCTCCTGCCTCAGCCTCCCAAGTAGCTGGGATTACAGGCTATCACCACCACACCCAGCTAAGTTTTGTATTTTTAGTAGAGATGGGTTTTTGTCATGTTGGCCAGGCTGGTCTCGAACTCCTGACCTCAGGTGATCCTCCCACCTCAGCCTCCCAAAGTGCTGGGATTACAGGCAGGAGCCACCATGCTTGGCTTTTTTTTTTTTTTCCACTTTCTTTCTTTCCTTTTGTTCTTCCTCCCTTTCTTCCTTCCTTGCTTCCCTCTTTCCTTTCTTTCAACTGGCTTTTTTCTATGTTGGATTTCCTTTTCATATTCTCTTCCTGTATTTATATTAAAGAATATATTATTTCTTTATTTTTTAATATTTTGCTGGTCTGTATCATAATTACACTGTAAAACATTGATTATGTTATCAATTTGACTGTGCAGCTTTCACCTCTCCTCACTCCATATCATCTTTTTTCAGCTGACATTAAATGATCAAATAAATCATATTATCTGTGCATATAGAAATGATCTCTGAGGAAGTGATGCTTCACTTGAGCAATCAGAAACACAAGTTGAATTTTAAGGGGCTTACATTTTTCATGCTTTTCCATGCTTATTAATGTTTTAAGTACCAAGCTCCTTTTCCTCGGACATTTTTCTATTCAAATATAACCACTTTTTAGACTTCAGCACCATAAATTGGGTTGAAAGTTTCAGAGACTGATCAGAAATGTCGTATCACTCTTGTGCACTAGAAAACAAAGACGGTTTTAAGCAAACTGCTAAGAGAAGTCATTAGGGGAGAGAATCTTGTATAGGATGAGATTTATGCTACCCACCATAGTGCAGTCTGAGTTTTTTCAATGAAGATAAATGAATAACGCCATCATCTCAATGTGTAGTCTCTTTAACCAACATGCTGTCTGTTCTATGATTTGTGATGGTTTTACACAGGAAAAACTAACTGAGATATATCATGGCTGTCAAATCCTGGTATTCCTGTGGGCTTTCTCAACAGACAATTGTACCACTTTCATTATCTTTGTGTTATAGATAATGGATAATAAACCAGCTTACAGTACCCAAAGGAGAGCTTCTTGGACCCTGGAAAAGTCTTCAAATGCACCATATACACATTAAACTTTTTTTGCCCTCTGAAAATGCCTTTGAATCAAATAAAAATTGCTTTACTTTCAAAATCAAGAATCAATTTTCCAGAGTTCCCTAGTTGAAAAGGCTATTTTTATCTGTGGCCTCATCTGATTCTTGAGGAATTTAATTCTCCATTTTTCAAAGTTTGGTTAGGAGTACTCTAAGATTCACTTGGGGTGGGGGGTGGGGGGTGGGGGGCATTTTATAACCCAGATTGCTTCCCAATACACTTCTTTATTTCTCATCTCAGACTCCATGGATTTAGCCTTCTACTCTTTCTTTCTCCAGTCAACATGCCCCCATCTGCCTTTTGGACTTTCATTAGTCCCAAACTGGCCTTCAAAGCAGGATGAGATATTTCTAACTGTCTTCTACCTGTCCCACACCACAAAGCAATAATTTATTTGATCAGTCACTCACTTTGGTTCTACACAGTTAATTCATACATGTAGTAATAAGTTAAATAAATAAGCTTTTAACAACGTATATTCAATTTAAAACAATTTTTCTTGTTCCCTAGGGTTGCCATGTAAATAAAACAGAGTAGGCTTGTGAGTAAAATAACTCAGAAGCTTTTGTAGTCTTTGTGTTTGCCTTGTTGTATTATACATTTATTACCATTAAACAAGAAAGGAAAACTGCAATACTATAAAATATGCCAAACCTGAGAAGGCTATACAAACTTAAAACATCATATAAAGTACTCTCAGGGGTTTTGTTTTTATAATTTCTACTTCTTTTCTTGGAAAGCTCCTGAAATCTCTGTTTTCTGTCTGTATTCCATTCTCTGTTGCACATCAGTGTTCTTGATTGAGACCAGTAGTTCTCTCTTGACCTCCTATTACAGCCCCCTCTAGAATTCATACGGATCTCTACTTAGAAAACTTCACCTTGTCAATTTTAGAAAGAATGAAGAATTATTATTTGCTACAAGTGGGCCATACACACTTTTTATATATGTATCATGTATATCAATAAGGTGCTCTGCAAGGAAGTAGCGTATTTCTCTAAAAATCATTTGCTAACAATCCACCCACTTAATGAACATTTCACCAATGACCAGTCCACATGTGACCAGCTTGTTCCAAATACAAAATCTACCAATATATCATAAAAATAAATTAAAAATTTGTAGCAATTGAATGGAGCAGATTTTACTATCTGAATTTTAAATCACTAAGATTTATGCAAATATTTAGTAGATTATTTTGTTGTCATGGAAATATTTTTCAAATGTTTAATTGGCAGAGGTTAAAGAGCCACAGAGTGATTTCCTTTTTAAGAATGTACTGACGGCCGGGCGCGGTGGCTCACGCCTGTAATCCCAGCACTTTGGGAGGCTGAGGCAGGCGGATCACGAGGTCAAGAGATCGAGACCATCCTGGCTAACACGGTGAAACCCCGTCTCTACTAAAAATACAAAAAATTAGCCGGGCATGGTGGCGGGTGCCTGTAGTCCTAGCTACTCGAGAGGCTGAGGCAGGAGAATGGCGTGAACCCGGGAGGTGGAACTTGCAGTGAGCCAAGATCGCGCCATTGCACTCCAGCCTGGGCGACAGAGCCAGAATCCATCTCAAAAAAAAAAAAAAGAGTGTACTGACATTGAGAAAATAATATTGCATTGGCAGCACTCAAAGCTCAGCATTTTAAATACAGTATTTCAGTTCATAGGAATTTCTTTTATCCTTTTTAAAAAGTCATTTCAAATTTTATAAATATTTTTTCAGTATTTTTTAGGCTAATTTATTAAGCTTAGATTTGGAAAGTTGTGATGGTGCTCCTATTTTTGCTTTATTTCTATGATTTTTAAAAATAATCCTAGTAATTCCTATACTTTTTCATATTTATGATTAATGTCCACCTCTATACTCAATATCCATTATAGCAGTTTATTCTAGCCATCTTTCCTTCCTGCTGTATGGCATAGTTTTATTTCAGCATATTGAGTCTTTTTGTAAACTGCTGCCAAGTTTATTTATCTGAATTATTCCCTCTCAGATACCAACATTTCAGGATCTTATTTCTGTTTGGATTATTTAGGTCAATTTCAATTTTTCGTGCATTTTATTTTTCTTTAAAATCAATTATTTTAATAATCTTTTAACAACTTCACAAAAGTTATATTAACCTGATTTTTTCAGTTTATCTTTGATATTTTTGTATTTCAAACTTTCTTTGGTGATGGGATTGTTTCAGCTTCTGTGAATACTCTCAAATTATTAAAATGTCATTTCTACCTATAGCTAATATTTAGGTGATTTTTACCTTTGGCTCAGTTCCACACCGATTAACCCTGAATTCTTAGGTATTAACAATTGAATTAGTACCTTTCTATGTTATCTTGTCAGAATCCTTCCCAAACATACCATACTTATGGTGAAGGGATTTCAGATATAGGATGCTATTCTCAGACGGTAATATTGGTTATTGATTAAGTGTACATTTCTAAATAGTAGACATTTTTTAAAGTAATAATAAAAGTGCAAACTTACCTATTGGCTTTCAGGAAATCATCTATTGCTTAAACTTCTGATACAAAGATGAGCTAAAAACGAATCACCAAACATCAATACAAACAAAACCAATAGAAAGTTGCTAAAATCATCCTATTGGATGAGAATTTTGGTGAACTTTATACATCTTTAATGTTAATAAATGTTTAAGAAATCAATTAATAAAATAAAAATTGGTGATTTGACACATTTACATTTCAGACAATTTGTATGTGTGTATGTGTGTGTGTATGTGTGAATTGAATCATAAACTATGCAAAATGGTGGTGCTGCTGTCTTATTCACTTGTGACCTCAAGTGAGTTTATCTGCTTTGTTTCTTCCCTCCTTTTTTTGTATCATTCTTCTTTTTAACCTTTTTATCCACTAGTGATCAAAATGAAGATAGGTTTCCTTCTTTACTAATACTCCCTTGTATGTAGAGCTTACTTAAAATGCAACTGGGATGTATTTCATAATAAAAATGAGAAGCAACATCATCAATCACCAATTATCATAAAACTCAAAACTGAGAAGAGCTCCAATAAGCCACTTGTTCCAGCTTTCTAGCCTCAAACAGGGAATACATGCACACACATCCACACCACAGGTGACTCACTGTGGCATAAGGAAGATACATAACCTTTCCAAATACACGAGACCACAGAGTAAAGCTCACATTTATTTAAATATTCCCACAAGATAGTTGGAAGGGAATTAGTTTGTCTACCATAATAAACAGACAAGATTCATGGAAAAACAGAAGCTGAAGAGTACATTGTGTTAGGAAATTCTTAAGGATCTTTTTGGATTTTGCTGTGGCTTTTAAGTGTTCTATAATTTTATCACAACAGATTTTTTTTTAAATGTATCCGATTCACTGAGTGAAAAAGAAGTCCTGTTAGTTATGGAAGTCACACATTCAAATTTCACTTCCTCTGGGCAGGTTAACAAATAGAATTGTTGAAGACATCATAAAGGTCAGATGAATGGAGGACGCAGGTCTCCCACTCTCCAGTTGTTGCAGAAGAGGTGTGCTTGGGCCATGGTGCTCTGCTGGACATGCTGTAGGACCCCAACTCCCCACACCACACCAATGCTTCCTTCTTCCAAGCAAATGCCAAAGCTGATTTATCAGTGACGGCACATCCACACTTCTGGGGAGCTGGGTCGTCTAACTGTAGGAGTTGCCTGTGAATGCCTGCTGCCCAGAACACTGCTGCGCAGTGGGGAAGATACCATCCATGTGGGAGGATACTGATCCCCAGCAGAGTGCCACTGGCTGAGTGAGTATATGTATGTGAGGTGATTCAAGCTATCCAGAGTGAGCATAAGGATCATTGCTGGAAAGACCTACTTAAACTGTAGGACATTTGAATTGTGAAAAGAGTGACACAAATGGAAAAAATTAACTAGAGTTTATTCATTTAATAGTATCTTCATGAGAATGTTGAGTAGTTGCATTTCCTATGAAAGACTCCTGCTTTGATTTGGTGTTCTCCAGTATTATTAAGGAAGAATATATACTGTGTGTGTGTGCACGCGTGCGCGTGTGTGTGTTCATTTCTTGATCTGCCTAGCAAGTCAGCAAGTCTGTTCCTGGTGTTTCCCACCAAATAATCATAATTTACATGGTGTAGTTTTATCACCGTAAATCTCCAGGACTAAGTTATAAATTGAAAGTAAGTACAGAGCCTGTGTTTTAATGTCAATGGCTAGCACAGTGTCTGGAACACAGTAAGCTAGCAGTGATTATTTATTGAATAAATCCACAATAGTTTCTTCTCTACTGATATGGACTGGATGTTAGTGTTCCTCCAAAATGTGTATGGTGATTACATTTGGAGATACGGCCTCTAAGGAAAGAATTAAGGTTAAATGAGAGCATAGCAGTGGGATCCTGATCTCATGGGAACAGTGTCCTAACAAGAAGCAATCCCAGAGAGCTCGCACTCTCTCTCTGTCTTGCTCTTGCTCTCACCTTCTCCTTCTCTCTCTGTCTCTCTCTCTCTCTCTGTCTGTCTGTCTTCATGCACACCCTTTGAGGAAAGACTACATGAGGACATAACAAGAAGATGGTCATCTACACGCAAGGGAGAGAATTCTTACCAGAAACTAGCTGTGATGAACTTTAGTCTGAGACTTTCCAGCCTCCAACACTCTCAGAAAATGCATTTCTGGTCCTTAAAATATGCAGTCAGTGATATTTGTTGTGGGAGTCTGAGCAGACTAAGATATCCACTCTTTTGCCTTTTGCTAACTTTTACAATTTAATGTAAATGCCAGTTTAATTGTATCAACCAAAAATTTCCATGGCTTTTTTTTTAAACATGTGTTTTCCAGTCTTACTACATTAATACAATTCAGATTCTATTATGTGCTAATTAAATTTAGATGATTTATATGATGGTCTTCTGAACTACTTCTCAAATAAAAGTAGTACATCCTCCTTATTAGAGTTCTGCATCAATGATGTATTTTTAGTGCCAAATAAAATATATATTTATTCAATTACTGCTGTAGAAAAATTGTCAAGCTTTCTTCTAGTAATACAAAATTAGATACTAAAAGTCCCTTGTTTAAGACCCATGAGTTACAGATAACAACCCATCTAGTGATAGAGGCCCATTGCTTTCAGAAATTTAATTAAAAATAAGTGGATATCATTGGTTCCAACTCCTACCTTCATATTTTTTTAATATGAGTCAATTAAATCACTAGGTCATATTGGGAATTATATCATTTTTAAAACAACATTAGACTTGTCATCTACAATCTTCTGCCTGGACTCAGCTAACTCTTCAAATGTCCAAAGCTTTGCATGACTTCGTAGTAAATTAGCCTGAAACAGTCTGTAAGAGACAATAAGAGTATGCTGTGATTCTTCTTGTGAAATCTGATTTGAAGCTACACTTAGGAGAGAAAGTAGAAAATGAGAAGATTATACAGATGTTTCAAAATCATGATGCAAATTTCTGTATGGATTAGTTGAAAGAACAATGGCCTTAAGATTGAGGAATACATTAACTTTTCCGATTCTGCCACTAAATAAAAAAGCATTTGCCCTTTTGTGGTCTCAATATTTGTTTCTATGGGTAAAGGGATAATAATGGAGTAAGCTATGCGCTCCCTATATTTTCCTCATTAAAAATTATATACATTTCTATTTATTTCAATGTGTTAAAAATTCATGTTTTGAAACAGTTATGTACCAATCAAAGTACATTTACTAATAGCTTCTGTGGTCATATAATGTACCTTAATATATTTTTCTTTTTTTCTCATATTTATTTTTTTTTATTTTAAGTTCCGGGATACATGTGCAGAATGTGCAGGTTTGTTACACAGGTATACGTGTGCCATGGTAGTTTGCTGGAGCTATCAACACATCATTTAGGTTTCAAGCCTTGCATGCATTAAGTATTTGTCCTAATGCTGTCCCCTCCCCTTGCTCCCCACCTCCCAACAGGACCCGCTGTGTGTTGTTCCCCTTCCTGTGTCCAT
This sequence comes from Hylobates moloch, assembly GCF_009828535.3. Classification (NCBI taxonomy): domain Eukaryota; kingdom Metazoa; phylum Chordata; class Mammalia; order Primates; family Hylobatidae; genus Hylobates; species Hylobates moloch. Next base: position 117,120,089 of record NW_026652284.1, read on the forward strand.
GTGCTCTCACTGTTCAACTACCACTTATGAGTGAGAACATGTGGTGTTTTGTTTTCTGTTCCTGTGTTAGTTTGCTGATAATGATGGCTTCCAGCTTCATCCACATCCCTGTAAAGGACATGATATCATTCCTTTTTATGGCTGCGTAGTATTGCATGGTGTACATGTGCCACGTTTTCTTTATCCAGTCTGTCACATATGGGCATTTGGGTTGATTCCAAGTCTTTGTTATTGTAAATAGTGCCACAATAAACATATGTGTACATGTGTCTTTATAGTAGAAAGATTTATAATCCTTTGGGTATATACCCAGTAATGGGATTGCTGGATCAAATGGTATTTCTGGTTCTAGATCCTTGAGGAATCACCACACTGTCTTCCACAATGGTTGAACTAATTTACACTCCACCAACGGTGTAAAAGTGTTCCTATTTCTCCACAGCCTTGCCAACATCTATTGTTTCCTGACTTTTTAATAATCGCCATTCTGACTGGCGTGAGATGGTATCTCATTGTGGTTTTGATTTGCATTTCTCTAATGACCAATGATGATCAGCTTTTTTTCATATGTTTGTTGGCTGCATAAATGTCTTCTTTTGAGAAGTGTCTGTTCATATCCTTCACCCATTTTTTGATAGAGTTGTTTGTTTTTTTTCTTGTAAATTTGTTTAAGTTCTTTGTAGATTCTGGATATTAGACCTTTGTCAGAAGGGTAGATTGCAAGAATTTTCTCCCATTCTTTAGGTTGTCTGTTCACTCTGATGCTAGTTTCTTTTGCTGTGCAGAAGCTCTTTAGTTTAATTAGATCTCGTTTGTCAATTTTGGCTTTTGTTGCCATTGCTTTGGGTGTTTTAGTCATGAAGTCTTTGCCCATGCCTATGTCCTGAATGGCATTGCCTAGGTTTTCTTCTAGGGTTTTTATGGTTTGGGGTTTTACGTTTGAGTCTTTAATCTATCTTGAGTTAGTTTTTGTATAAGTGGTAAGAGAGGGGTACAGTTTCTGTTTTCTGCATATGGCTAGCCAGTTTTCCCAGCGCCATTTATTAAATAGGGAATCCTTTCCCTCTTGCTTGTTTTTGTCAGGTTTGTCAAAGATCAGATGGTTGTAGATGTGTGGTGTTATTTCTGAGATCTCTGTTCTGTTCCATTGGTCTATATATCTGTTTTGGTACCAGTACTATGCTGTTTTGGTTACTGTAGCCTTGTCATATAGTTTGAGCCTCTAGCTTTGTTCTTTTTGCTTATGATTGTCTTGGCTATAGGGGCTCTTTGTTGGTTCCATATGAAATTTAAGGTAGTTTATTTCCAATTCTGCAAAGAAAGTCAATGGTAGCTTGATGGGAATAGCATTGAATTTATAAATTACTTTGGACAGTACGGCCATTTTCATGATATTTGTTCTTCCTATCCATGAGCATGGAATGTTTTTCCATTAGTTTGTGTCCTGTCTTATTTCCTTGAGCTGTGGTTTGCAGTTCTTCTTGAAGAGGTTTTTCTGTCCCTTGTAAGTTGTATTCCTAGGTATTTAATTCTATTCGTAGCAAATGTGAATGGGAGTTCGCTCATGATTTGGCTCTGTGTCTGTTATTGGTGAATAGGAATGGTTATGATTTTTGCACATTGATTTTGTATCCTGAGACTTTGCTGAAGTTGCTTATCAGCTTAAGGAGTTTTTGGGCTGAGATAATGGGGTTTTCTAAATATAGAATCATGTAATCTGTAAACAGACAATTTGACTTCCTCTCTTTCTATTTGAATACCCTTTATTTCTTCCTCTTGTTTAATGTATTTTTCTCTAGATGTTTATATATACAGAATAGTTCATTATAAAGTTTGACCACCACAGATTGAGAACCACCTAGCTATATGGTCTCCAAAGACATATATGACTTGGTTACCATAGCTATGAAATAGAGAAATAAATATACCAGTATTTTTTGTAAAGGTATTTAAATAAAATTTGGAAAAATAAATGTGAGGTAATAAAGTATATGTAATCATAGGATAGGATGATTCTAAAATCTCAAATGTTTCTGAATAATTTGGAAAAATTGTTACTCAGATGCTTACATATTTGTGACATCCATTTAACTTGATTGATGGATCCATTTATTTATCTATCCATTAACTAACTCATTTGTACATGCATTAATTCACTCATGCACCAAGTAATCACTTTTTAGAGGGTCTTGTGCTATTATTATGAACACAATTGGAGTAATAAAGGAGACACAGGGCTGGGTGTGGTGGCTCATGCCTGTAATCCTATCACTTTGGGAGGCTGAGGCAGGAGGATCACTTGAGCCCAGGAATTCAAGATGAACCTGGGCAACATAGAGAGGCCCCATTTCTACAAAAAAAAAAAAATTAGCCAGGCATGGTGGCGAACACCTGTGGTCTCAGCTACTCGGGAGGCTGAAGTAAGAGGATCGCTTGAACCCAGGAGTTCAAGGCTGCAGTGATCCATGATTACACCACTGCACTCCAGCCTGGGCAACAGATCAAGACCCTGTGTCAAAAAAAAAAAAGACACAGGATAACAATAATTAGACTAATGTAAGTACTATGGGAAACCACATAAACAGAGTGTCTTATTGCTGTGGTAAATAGTTTTGTACAATCAGAAAAAGTGCTATGAAAGAGTAAAGAGAGGGCTCACAATGTTTGGGAAGGCACAGGAGGTTTTTGGGAAAAAGTTATAGCTAAGAGATGTTTCAGGAATTAGTAGGTTTCAGCCAGAAAAAAAAAAAAAAGGGCTGATTAGTCATTTCTTCACTTTGACAATGCTCATTTGTGATTTTGGTTTTTATAGTTTGGACAATTCTAAAAAATATATCTAATGGATAAACTGACTCATTGTTTAAAATATCTCAATTAAGTCCTTAATTATAGGGAAGCTATAGCTTTATTGAAAGAAAACAAGTTGGTTTACAATGGTATTTTATATACGTGTGTGTGTTAGTGTGTGTGTTTGTGTGTGTGTATTCCTCCAAATGTACCTTCTTCCACATCATTCCATGCCATTAATGTAAGTTCAATGATTCTCTGCCCTAGCATTCCATATTCCATGTTCTTCATGCACTTGTACATTCAGCACATATTTATTATGCCAACTGGGACTCTTCCATGAAGGTGGTATGAAAATAGAAAGTTACATAAATGAAAAACAATATTTGTGTCAAAATAATTGATATCCCAAACCTTAGCATCGTGCAATGTACTCATGTAACAAACCTGCACATGTACCTTGTGAATCTAAAATAAAATTGAGTTTATATTAGAACATTATAATATGAATTGCAACCCTGTATTATTTATGTATTTAGTTTCCCTACATTCTCTCTCTTTTTTCTTTTCTTTTTTCTTTATTTTTATTTTTTTTTTGAGACAGAGTCTCACTCTGTCACCCAGGCTGGAGTGCCATGGTGTGATCTCGGCTCACTGCAACCTCCACCTCCTGGGTTTAAGCGATTCTCATGCCTCAGCCTCCTGAGTAGCTAGGATTACAGGTGTATGCCACCACACCCGGCTAATTTTTGTATTTTTAGTAGAGACAGCGTTTCACCATGCTGGTCAGGCTAGTCTCGAACTCCTGACCTCGTGATCTGTCCGCCTCGGCCTCCCAAAGTGCTGGGATTACAGGCGTGAGCCACCGCGCCCAGACTCTCATTTGGTTTTCAAAAACTATTTACTAACATTATTTAACATGTGAGAAGTTAAGTCCAATGCCACTCAATTTTAAATATCCAATTGAGAAATGAACCCAAGAATTTTGTCCTCACACAACTGTTGACAGTTGAAATAACTGTCAATTGTATTGTCTGGGGAAGACTTCATGAATGAAATAAAAGTTCAAAGATTCAGACAGTTGTCCAGGGCTTTTTTCGATAGGTGAATCTGAGAAGAACTTTCCGAAAGAGAAACAAACAATTGATGGAATACGAATAGACATTAGAAATGCATGTGTTATTTCTGGGGTGGGGCGGGGAGAATGAGTTTCACTATTTTGACTTGAGCAGCTATATCGTCAAGACAAGATACAAATAATCCAAAAAATATAGGCTGCAAAACCCCTCAAATATCAGGTCAAGGACTACACACACACCCTTTATCCTGTAGGCAAAGAAAAGCCACAGAAAATATTTCCCTTCATCATTCTGCCTTAAGCAAGACCTTGGGCAAGGACAGAGAAGTGAAACTTCTGACAAGGGTTCAGATTTTTAAACTGAGTCCATTTCTGCCCACTGCACTGAAGTTCTTTTGGCTCTTTCTTCTGTATTTCCATGAGCTAATGCTCTGAATTGCTAACTGGCTGCTGATGCAGAGGTCGGTGTGGAGAGGACTTTCCACGGTTATGGTTGCCATGGTGACTCTCTCCTTGATATTCACTTATTCCTCGCATCTGCTAATGTTTTGTTTATGGCCATTGGAGAGAAGCATCTCTGCATGAGGCTACCACGAAAAGAGGGGCTCTCTTGTCTCACTCAGAGAAAGCAATATTTACACAACCCAGAGGAAAGCATTTTGCAATATCTTTTTCCCCTCTTTTTACACAGGCTGAGATATGTTGAACAGGATGAAAGATGTAAATAATTGGGAAGGAAAGTTGGAAATGTAAAGAAAATGGAAAAATGAAAAAGATTAGCGATATCTATGTGAGAAGTTCCTGATGAGTTTGTGTGACTTTCTCTGTGGGATATCTGAAGTGAAATCTCTTTTATTCTTCAAAGCTTTTTAAAAGCCACTATTTCTTAATATACAGTTTCTGATATGCAGTACATTCAGAGCTGGGTTAGGGTGTGTGCATTGTATTCTGATCTTGATAGTGGTAAAATCTGAAATAAATTAATTATTTCTTTCTTTCTTTTTTTCATTTTTTTTTTTTTTTTTTTTTTTACAGAGTCTTGCTCTGTTGCCCAGGCTGGAGTGCAGTGGCATGATCTCAGCTCACTGCAACCTCCACTTCCCGGGTTCAAGTGATTCTCCTGCCTCAGCTTCCCTAGTAGCTGGGATTACAGATGCGTGCCCAATGCCTGGCTAATATTTGTATTTTTAGTAGAGACGGGTTTTCACCATGTTGGTCATGCTGGTCTCGAACTCCTGACCTCATGATCCGCCCACCCCGGCCTCCCAAAGTGCTGGGATTACAGGTGTGAGCCACTGCACCCTGCAGAAATTAATTATTTCTAATGATCAACCCTCACAACAAAAATACCTACAATAAAATAATTAGTTTAGAAAGATAGGAAGATCGTATCCCACCCAAGTCAAAGGCGCCAGTTTTAGGGTAATACAGTAGTTACAATGAAATTTCAGACAAAAACTTACGGACACTTACATTTTGCCATAGACAACAGGATCTAGTGTAAAAAATGGTCCATCTGGTATAAACTATAATATTATTAGCAGCTTTGTAAAGCCTTTAGATATAAGAAGCTTCTGGAACCCACAAATGAAGAATTCATGTTTTCAGAAATTAATTTGTGGTATAGCACCAACTTTCCATCCCACTAGAAAAATGAAGAAGAAACCAGAATCAAGGAAGAAAGACAGTCATATGGCCTGAGCACAAGTTTTGGGACTGAGGAATGAGGTAGATGCCTTATTCTGAGAAAGACAAAGAGAACTTTATGTTTCCCAGGCACACTGTACTGACATACCAAGAATGTTAGTAGCCCCAAATTGTAGAGATGAGTGTGCACTCACAATTTGAGGCTACTCAATTGGGATGATAGTTAGATAAGCAAAAGGTAGAACAATCGCATGTTTAAGACTGGGTCAGGCTAGTTAGTGTCGCAAAACTAATGTTTTGGTTCTGGTCTGTTTTTCTAAAACACAAATCCAAAGGATCCTGGTAGAAGCCAGTGAACGCCTCATAATTGCTACCCATCTACTGTTAAAGAAAGTGCCCATAAGAAAGTATGTTCAAATGGTAGTTGTTAGTAAACAAACATTTCTTCTGAAATTAGATAATAAAACATTGTCATGATTAATTTGACTGGGTAAAATATTAGAACACATTACATGGGACAAGGATGTTGATAAGAAATGTCCAGATATTTTGAAAATAAACCCACTAATAGTGCATTGCACCACCAACCCTCAAAACCTTGGGATAAGATGAATTCGATACTATTTTCTGTACTTATTTTCCTATAGATGATCAAATGCATTCAGCACAGAGCTTGAACTCAAGGTTGAAGGGTTTTTGTCTCTTGCATTTCTAAATGCTGTACTTACTTTATTTTAAAACATGTACTTAAAAATATGTTTTCCTCACACTGGAAGTCATATAGCACCATCACAGGCAGGATCATTGTTTTGGAAAGCTATTATTCTCAAAATAGAGATTCAGGAAACCTAACTAATGTGGTAGCTCCAGAATGGTTAAATCAAGGAACTATAGATTATCTCCCCTATATGCAAGGACAAAGCTCGAGGAAGCCCTTTTCTAGTCATTCACTTAATATTTTCTCAATTCAATATTGTTTTTCACAGTTAGTTGTTCAACCATTATTATATTTCTAAGAATTGAACATTCATACTAAAATTGTTAACTGTGAGAAATAACTATAAGAACTATACTTTTCTTTTTTTTTTTTCTTTTTTTTCTCACTTGGAGTCTTGCTCTGTCACTCAGGCTGGAGTGCAATGGTGTGATCTTGGCTCACTGCAACCTCCACCTCCAGGTTCAAGTGATTCTCCTGCCTCAGCCTCCCGAGTAGCTGGGATTACAGGCACGTGCCACCATACCTGGCTAATGTTTGTATTTTTAGTAGAGATCAGGTTTCCCAATGTTGGCCAGGCTGGTCTTGAACTCCTGACCTCACGTGATCTGCCCTCCTCTGCCTCCCAAACTGCTGGGATTACAGGCGAGAGCCACTGCACCCAGCCAGAACTACACTTTTTAATGCTAAAAGCATTCACAAGTAAAATACAGTTGTAAATATTTATACATCAAATAACACAACAATCGCATTTACAAAGTAGAAACTATAGGATATGAAAAAAGACAAACACATCATTTTAATTTCAAAATAAAGTGTACAAAAATAAAGAGAATCTGAAAGTTGCATTCTTAGATGAATATAGCATTAGTCCATTTTCACCCTGCTGATAAAGATATACCCAAGACTGAGAAGAAAAAGAGGTGTAATTTGACATACACTCCCATGTGGCTGGGGAGGCCTCAGAATTATGGTGGGAGATGAAAGGCACTTCTTACATGGTGACAGCAAGATAAAATAAGGAAGAAACAAGGTGGAAACCCCTGATAAACCCATCAGATCTCGTGAGACTTATTAATTATCATGAGAATAGCATGGGAAAGACTGGCCCTCATGATTCAATTACCTAACCCTGGGTCCCTTCCACAACATATGAGAATTCTGGGAGATATAACTCAAGTTGAGATTTAGGTGGGGACAGAGCCAAACCATATCATTTTGCCCCTGGCCCCTCCAAATCTCATGTCCTCATATTTCAAAACCAATCATACCTTCCCAACAGTCCCCCAGAGTCTTAATTCATTCCAGCATTAACCCAAAAGTTCACAGTCCAAGTCTCATCTGAAACAAGGCAAGTCCCTTCCACCTATTTGCCTGTAAGTTCAAAAGCAAGCTTGTTACTTCCTAGATACAATGGGAGGTACAGGTATTGGGTAAATACAGCAGTTCCAAATAGGAGAAATTGGACAAAACAAAGAGGTTACAGGGCCTATGCAAGTCCTAAATCAAGCTGGGCAGTCTAATTTTAAAGCCCCAAAATGATCTCCTTTGACTCCAGGTCTCACATCTGTGTCACACTGATGCAAAAGGTGGGTTCCCATGGTCTTGGGCAGCTCCATCCCTGCGGCTTTGAAGGGTGTAGCCTCCCTCCTGGCTGCTTTCATTGGCTGGCATTGAGTGTCTCTGGCTTTTCCAGGTGCACGGTGCAAGCTGTCGGTGAATCTACTACTCTGGGGTCTGGAGGACTGTGGCCCTCTTCTCATAGCTCCACTAGACAGTGCCCCAGTAGGGACTCTGTGTGGGAGCTCTGACCTCACATTTCCCTTCCACACTGTCCTAGCTGAGGTACTCCATGAGGGCTCTGCCCCTGCACCAAACTTTTGTCTGGGCATCCAGGCATTACTATACATCTTCTGAAACCTAGGCAGAGGTTCCCAAACCTCAGTTCTTGACTTCTGTGCACCTGCAGGCTCACCACCATATGGAAGCTGCCAAGTTTTGGGGCTTCCACCCTCTGAAGCCAGAGCCTGAGCTGTACATTGGTCCTTTTCAGGCATGGCTGGAGAGGCTGGGACAGAGTGCACCAAGTCCCTTGGCTGCACACAGCAGAAGGACCCTGGGCCCAGCCGACAAAACCTTTTTTTCCTCCTGGGCCTCTGGGCCTGTGATGATAGGGGCTGCCATGAAGGTCTCTGACATGACCTGGAGACATTTTCCCCATGGTTTGGGGGATTAACATTAGGCTCCTTGCAACTTACGCAAATTTCTGTAGCCACCTTGAATTTCTCCCCAGAAAATGGGTTTTTCTTTTTCTATCATGTAGTCAGGCTGCAAATTTTCCAAACTTTTATGCTCCACTTCTCTTTTAAACTTAATGCCTTTAACAGAACCCAAGTCACCTCTTGAATGCTTTGATTCTCAGAAATTTCTTCCATCAGATACCCTAAATCATCTTTCTCAATTTAAAAGTTCCACAAATCTCTAGGGGAAGGGCAAAATGCTGCCAGTCTCTTTGCTAAAACATAACAAGAGTCATCTTTACTCTAGTTCCCAACAAGTTCCTCATCTCCATCTGGGACTACCTCAGCGTGGACCTTATTGTCCATATCGCTATCAGAATTTTGGGCAAAGCCATTCAACCAGTCTCTAGGAAGTTCCAAACTTTCCCAGATTTTCCTGTATCCTTCTGAGCCCTCCAAACTGTTCCAACCTCTGCCTGTTACCCTGTTCCAAAGTTGCTTCCACAGTTTCGGGTATCTTTTCAGTAACACCTCACTCTACTGGTACTGATTTAATGTGTTAGTCTGTTTTCATGCTGCTGATAAAGACATACCCAAGACTGGGAAGAAAAAAAGGTTCAACTGGACTTACAGTTCCACATGGCGGGGGAAGCCTCAGAATCATGGGGGGAGGTGAACAGCACTTCTTACATGGTGGCAGCAAGAGAAAATGAGGAAGAAGCAAAAGCAAAAACCCTTGAAGATCTTGTGAGACTTATTAACTATCATGAGAATCATGGGAAAGACTGGTCCCCATGATTCAATTACCTCCACCTGGGTCCTTCCCACAACATGTGGGAATTCTGAAAGAAATATAAAACATTAAACCCTGATAATAGAGAATATAACTATTCTTAATATGTAAGAGGAATATGTGTAATAATTAATCACATATTAGGTCACAGAGAAAGCAACAGTAAGTTTTTAAGACAAGAAATATTAAAAATTTTATACATACTACAAAACTAAAAAGAGCTTCTAAGTAATTTTTAAATAATTTCCATAATTATCATTTGGTTGAAAAATATTTCCACAATACACTGATAATAAAACACTATTCTCAAAATCTATAAAACACTGATAAAATAGTGATCATAAGACAATTCATAGTCTTAAACAGATATTTATACTAATTAAAATGAAAGGATTACACTTAATAAGTTATATCACCAACTCAGAAATCTAAAAAAAAAACGGCAACATAATCCATAAACATACCAAAGAAGGAAAGAATAGAGATAAAAGGGGAAGTCGATAAAGAAGTGAATAAAAAATTTTTTTTTCAAATCTGTTTTTTTTTTGAAAATTAGTTAAGTACATGAACCAATAGTTAGCTTTATAAAAAATAAAGGGTAGGGGTCAATAAAGAAATAACCAAATGAAAAATAATAAAAGAAATATTACCATTTAATCAGGTTAATTTAAAAATAGATTAATTTGAAAATCTAGATGTCATGGATAATTTCCAAAGTACAGTTTACCAACCTTATTAATTTAGTAAGCTGCATAAGGAGTTTAAGGGACTATTACTGTTACACACATGCACACACACACACAGCACACAACCCAGATTGTTTCAGAGAAAAAAAAAACCCTACAAAACCTTGAATGAAAAAATAGTGTTTATGTTGTATAAATTGTTTCAAGTCCCAAGAAATAATGAAAGGTATTCAATTAATTTTTATGAACTAAGCATATCATTAATATTTAAATCTGGTAATGACTGTAGAAAAAATGAAAAAACAAAACAATGTTACTTACGAATATCAACGAAAAATGCTAAATGAAATATTAGCAGACCTATTTAATACCAAATTATGGAAATAATACATCGGGATCAAGTGGGATTTATTCCAGGACTGGAATGTTGCTTCAATATTAGAAAATTGGTTAAAATTTATCACAACATTATCAGATTTTATGAGGAAAACGAAGCTGAATATCTCTGTAGATTTTGACAAAGTCTGAGACAAAACTCCTCACTCCAAATTTTTAAAATAAAAGGAAATAAATAAAAGAGAACATAGCACTATTCTAAAATAACAATACATAATGATAGTTAGATATATCTACATATCCGCATTTGTAAGTATATGTATCACACCTCTAACTATATCTATACAGCGAGCTTCTATAACCAGCATCTTGCACAATAGTAAAACTAGGTGCATTTTCATTAATAGAAGGTACAATGCAAGGATACTCATTATCTATCTCCTCTACTATTTTACATTCTACCAGAGGTACTAATTAATGCAAGGAAATACAGTAGACCCCCTTAATCTGTGATTTCACTTTTTATGGTTTTACATATATATATGTATATATATATGGTTTTACGTATGTATATGATTATATATATATATGACATATATATATGGCCAAGAACAGTCCAGAAGGGTTAAATAACAAATGTTAGAAATAAATTATGTGTAAGTTTTTTTATTATGTGTCGTTCCATGTAGCATGATGAAATCTCACACCTTGGGTTACCATCCTGCTCAGGACATGAATCATTCCTTTGTCCAGGGTATCCACACTGTATATACTACCCGCCAGGTGGCCTTCTTGGTTATCAGATTGACTGATACTGTGTCACACTGCTTATGTTCAAGTTACCCCTATTTTATTTAGCAATGGCCCCAAAGCACAAGAGTAGTGATTCTGGCAATTCGAATATGTCAAAGAGAAGTCATAGAGTGTTTTCTTTAAGTGAAAAGGTGAAAGTTCTTGACTTAATCAGGAAAGACAAAAAGGCATGTGCTGAGGTTGCTGAGATCTATGATAAGAAGGAATCTTCTATCTATGAAATTTTAAAAAGGAAAAAGAAATTCGTACTAGGTTTCCTGTTGCACCTCGTACTTCAAAAGTTATGGCCACAGTGAATTGTAAGTGTTTAATAAGATGTAAAGGAATTAAATTGTGGGTAGAAGACATGAATAGGAGCATGTTCTGACTAATGGAAATTAGCTTCAGTATACCTGTGGGTTTCGGAAATCCACTGGGGGTCTTGGAATGTATCACTAGCAGATAAGGGGAACTATTATGAGAGCAATCATTGAGAGGCATAATAATTGGGGGAGTAAATATAAAACTGTCTTTGTTTATAGAAGTGATGATAATACTACCTGGAAAACCCTAAATAATTACATTAGAAATCTATTGCCACATTAAAAAAAAAACCTGAAACATAATGTCTTACAAAAACAATTATCAGTTACCTCACACTGTCTGTGAGTCAAGATTTCAGGCAGAGTTTAATTGGGTCCTCTGGCTCAGGCTCTATTACAAAGATGCAGTCATCTCAACAGTAAGTTGGAAAAGATGAACTTCCCAGCTCACTCACTTGGTTGTTGGCAGGATCTGTTCCTCCTGAGCTTTGGACTGAGGTCCTCAGTTCCTCACTGGCCATTGGCCAGAGATCACCCATGGTTCTGCATATATAAGCCTCTCCAACATGGTAGCTTTCTTCATCAAAACATGCCAGCCAGGTAGACAGTATAGGGATGTAGAGATGTTACGGGATTTTGTATCCTAATTACGGAAGGCACACTCTATGACTTTTATCAGAATCTATTAGTTGGAAGCCAGTCACTAAGTCTAGCTTATATTCAAGCAAAGGTGATTGCTAAAAGGCAAGAATTTCAGGAAGCAGGAATCATTGAGAATCATCTCTGACACCTGCCTATCACAAAAATATATAATAAAACTAATTCAAACAATTGAATTATTCAGTAAAGTATCATGATATAAAATTAGACATAAGTAAACCAGTAACATTGGTAGACAAAACGATAGTTAGAAAATGTGATGGTAAAAATAATCCTTTCCTTTAAAATAACAAAAAAGAATATAAAATGGTCACAAGGAAATGTAACAAGAAATGTTAAAAACTTATATAAGAAAAACTTTAAAATACTTCCAAAACATACACTCGAGCTATCCTTTATCATTGAATACAATTATTGAATATAACAATGATTTCAATTCTTTCAAAGTTAGTTAACACATTTAATATAATCCTATTAAATTAAAATATAATAATTTAAATTTGCTGACCTGATACCTTGTACCCGAATTATTTTCTGGTAGAACAAAAATTGGCACAGTCTTTATGAAGCAAAATTTGGCAATATTTAGCAGGACTATATATACATTTACCTTCCAACTCATCAACTCCAGGAAATTATCCTGAAGCTACATAAACAAAGCTACACGTGCATAAGCTTATTCATTGCAGTCTCATTTAAAATTATATCTATATGTTTGTGACAGTCTAAATGCCCATAGAAGAACAGGCCAATATTCTATGACAGATGATGATAATGGAATACTATTCAATTGTAAAATGAATGAAGATAATTTCTGTGAATTGAGATGGAGTTTCTTCCAGTATGTAGGGGGGGAAAAATGAAATGGAATATTTATACTTCATTTTGAATGAGGAAAAAAAGGGGAACCAAGAAGACATACATGTATAAATTGATTTTCTCTTGTGTAAAAGGAACACAATCAGTATAAATTTTAAAAGGAGAGAAATTTTGAACAACATCTGATGAGAACTGAAAAATATATATTGACTTTTTTTTCCAAAGAGATGTGAGTTAGCAATTGTGAAACTATTTTCATTATTTTCTATAAGTGAACAAATTGAGCAAATAAGTGACAATGTCTTAGATATTGGAACTGAATTTCTCACATTTAGATAAAAGAGTTACAAATATGAAAAAAATTGAATGATTAGTGATGCTGTTAGAGGCATCAGTATAAACCCATGGCTTTTAATGTCAATGTCTATTATTATCAAGATAATCAAGATAGATAAGATTAAATCAAAAGACAGGAAACACACCCTATCTAAACTTTTGTATGTGTGGGATCTGTGAAGATAAAATGTCACCTTAGTGATTAGCTTACATTACAGGATAAAAGGAAGGGAATTTTGAAAAAGTAATGAAGGCCCCTAAACAGTTGACTTGACTTACTGTAAAGGGAGAGTTATCTTGGGTGTGGCTGATCTAGTTAAGTGAGCCCTTAAAAGAGGGTCTGGACTTTCCCCTAATGTCTCCGAAGCCATGCTGTGAGTGGGCCTCTAAGAGAGCCACAGGACAAGGAACTGTATGGGTTTAGGAGTTAAGAATAGCCCCAGACTGACAACCAGCAACAAATTAGGTACCTATGTCCTACAGCTACAAAGACCTGAATTCTGCCAAACACTACAAGGGGTCGTTGGCAAAGGACCTAAAATATGCAATTCATGAGTGGGATCATGATCATCCTGGATCATCATCATCAATAAAAAAAAGTTCTTTCTTTTTCTATTCCCTTGCTACACAGGACAAATGCATTGGAAGTACTTTGTAAATCATAATCTACTTTAAACAGTCAATATTTCATTATTAATCCATGTTTCTGGGACTAACTTCTTTATGCTTTAATATTATTATGGTCATCTTTAAAGATTATTTGCTGCCACCTGGTTTTAAAGTTGAGGAAGGGGGAAGGCAGGGAAGAGAGTGGAAAAATATAACATTGAAAATCTTTTTTTTTCCCATAGACTAGATTCTATTTTCATTTTATCTCCACTGTCTTCTACATAGTTTCTGTCTTATGTTAACATACACAGTATTGTCTAATATCTCCCCTCTTAAAATGTAAGTCAAATAAAACAGGGACTAAAGAGCAATATGACTAAATGAACATGTTCATCATTTCTAGAGGGGGACCGTAGAAAATAATACTGCCTTCTTCAAGACACACCTTTATCTCCTCAGGCTCTTATTCGTGTGAGGATGTCCCTCCTGAGTCCCGCAGAGAAGAAGACTGTATAGTATGTGTGTCTTTATATCCCAGCATGTAGAAGCATCTGATAGGTAGTGTACACACAGTTAGGTGAATGAACGGGCAATATATACATAGCCACCTTGCTCTGGGGGATAGGACAGGGAACAAAGGGAGATGTTACTGAAGGCGGGGCCGTACTAAAGGTATAAACAGTTAAAATTAGGTGCTACATTTTCAAGATTAAAAAAGAAATCACTACCTATTTTCTGACAGCGTTATTCCATATTGGCAAATAATCATGTGGAAAGATATACATATATATATGTGTGTATACATATATATATGTGTGTGTGTATTTGTTATATATATACAAATATATATATACACACACAGACACGCATACATACATACACACACACAAACACATATAAAACATTTACATAATTACCTATGAGAGAGCCATTCTGACAACTCCACATACTGAGAACATTATAATCACAGACTCCATTCTAGAGGAGTTGGGTAAGCAGGCATCAGAGTCATATGGAGAGGCATTGTGGCCAAGTACTATGGCAGGCATACACCCCACCCATGCATCTGAAACCTGGCCTGTCTTTCTAGAGGAGGCTCTATCACAGACTGAATAAGACTACAAACTCCAGAGTCAGACTGCCCTGGATCAAAAACTAATTCTGACACTGAATTTTGATGTAACTTGGGAAAGTAATTTGTCCTCCATGTTTCAGCTTGCATAGGTCTATAATGGAGATTTTAGTATATAATACTAATGATTGTTATGAAAGTTATGAGAATCAAATAACAATACCACCTAACGTTTATTGAATGCATACTAAATTCTAGGTGTGTTCATTCTTTTTTGCCCATATTATCTCGTTTGGTCCTCACAACAACACTTACAGGCAAGTATTGTTATTATCCTTCCAAAAATAGACATGGAAGGATTCTTCCAAGCCCCAATAGTGGAGAAGTGGCACAGATGGGATGAAGACCCCAGCAGCCAGACTACAGCATTCATTACCTCAACTGCTTTTGAATTCTCTATCTCTGGGTGCATAAAACTGTAATGCAGTCGGTACTGGTAAAGTCAGTGTCAATTATGAATACTTCTATAAATTTTTCCTGTACTATTCATGATCGGTTCTCATTGAGAAAATGATAAGTTTAGATCATAAGGCTACTGCTGATAATCCTACTATTCTGTGCTAATAATAATGTCTAAGATGATTTTCTCATTCGGCACCAGGCACTATGCTACACATTTTACTTATAATATGTTGTTTCATTGAATAGTATCTAGAGAAGCAAAATATCTCATTTATATAATAACAATAAAAAGTAATAATAACTAAACCAGCAATAATAAGACATAGCTGATACGGTCATCTAGTGTTATTTGTGAATCAGCTCATTTAGTCCTCACAATGACCCAATAAATAGGCAGTTTTACTATCCATAGTTTACAAATAAAAAACCGGAGGTAAAGAAAGGTTAAACGACTTATCCAGAATCACACATGTAGTAAATGGCAGACATAGGATTTGGACCTAGGTACTGCAGTTCAGAGTGCACCCTCTTAAGCATCTATATAGAATTGCCTTCTATATGAAGAAGGTGAGCTCTGCACAGGTTAATCAACGCGCCTAAGAATGTACCAAGTCAAGGTTTTGTTGGATCAGTTACGGAATGTGTTTAAAACTAGCACCTGCTACTTACGAAAGGAGTGAAGTGGCTTCATTAACAACCTCAGTGGGACACATTGTCCTCAATTTAAAAATGCAGATAGGAGCAACACCTTTGTCGGTTCACTTTGTTACCTATTCAGCAGAGACTCTGAGCACTGATGATGCTCCGTACACCAGACTTGCTGCAGCAGATCCTGCAGTGAGCAAGAAAGATGCAGACCATTTCCTATTCGTCACATTGGTGTTTTAAAAATCATCGCAGGTTCAATGAAAGCCAAGAACCACTATGCACTGGTGCTCTGGGAGACATGACAGTCGACCTAGGATGACTGAGGGATCCAGGAAAAGCCAGAATAAATAAGGAATTTTTATAGGAGTACATCAAAATGAGATCTTCCTATGCAGATTAAATAAAAATATAGATGTTAAAACACTTTGGAAAAACAAGTGAGACTTCTCTCTAAATGTAAAGAAGTGCAATTATCCAGAACGGTATTTTTTGGCTGAATACAGTGAGGAGAAAATAAAATGCAAATATTGGAGCATTCATCCTACTGCCACTTTTAAATTAGTTAAATAATTACTCTAGAAAATAATCTGTTTCAATGGGCTTATTTTATTATTGAAATAATACGGTTGCTTAATGCAATTACTTCTACCAGTCATATAACTCACTGTGATTTGTAATTCAATTGAGTATTACATCGTACTTGTACAGGGGTATATTTGTAGGTCTCCTTTTTCCCCTTTTCCCTGTCCTATATTTTACCTCCTAAGTCTTTCTTAATAGTTTTCTTGTTATTTGTTTTTTAGGCAAGGTAATAATATCAGATCTCTATCCATATATGCAGTTTATTGAAGGAGTCAAGGTTTTATATAGACCAAGTAAAAGCACTAGACCATCTCAATGTGAGGAAACAGGATCTGGATGGGGGAAAGTTAGACACAGGGGAGGGCACTTCTTTGGAATGCTCCTCAGAAATTATGGACTCATTAGACATGAGATGAACAAACAATTGCAAAGAAGTGAGAATCTAGAATGGTTCTCAGAATTTGAAATTGAATATCTCAGAGTCAAATTGCATTTTTCTTTTAGCTTCCAATTATCTCCCTTTAATAAAGTTCTATGGCCCTTTATCTTCACCTATTTGTGGAACATATAACTTCACACATATGCACACATGACCACATGCCATGTACATGTAGCTTATTTTGACTTTTAGACTGTGCACTTTTAGACTGTCCATCAGGGCAGAATATCTATTTGCTTTTCTTGCCCTACTCTTCAAAACTCAGACCCAAGAGCACTCCTTGAAGAAGAGACATGAAACTAATTTTAAACATTATTCACTGTACTCAATTTCTTTCATCCACTATTTCATTTAAATGTCACAACAATTCTTTTTTTTTTTTTTTTTTTTTTGAGACGGAGTCTCGCTCTGTCGCCCAGGCTGGAGTGCAGTGGCGCAATCTCGGCCTCCCAAAGTGCTGGGATTACAAGCGTGAGCCACCGCGCCCGGCCAAATGTCACAACAATTCTAATAAATAATCTTGTTTTGCAAATGAATTAACTGAGAATAGCACTGGCTAGATACTCTCCTAAGGTCACATGGGTAATAGTGGTGTGTAGAGTAAGGACATGAACCTAGAACTGTCTGAATTTAAATACCCTACTTGCTTCACTCCTGCAGGATGTTATCTTTTATTTCATAGAATAACACATGTGTGTTTAAAAATATGTGAATGAATAAATGATTGTTTGGTACCTATAATTGGAAATTATTTTATGCTATGTTTATAATGTACTTTGGGTCACATTTCATGATGTTTTTAATATACCATGACCCTTACCCATTTTTAGAAAGTACAACGGTATTGTATTTTCTATTTCAGTCAGTATCATTTTTTGTTATGTTACCTCATCTTTCATAATTTCTTTTTTTTTTTTGAGATGGAGTTTTGCTCTCATCTTTCATAATTTCTTTCTTTTTTTTTTTTTTTTTTTTTTTGAGATGGAGTTTTGCTCTTGTTGCCCAGGCTGGAGTGCAGCGGCGCAAACTCTGCCTCTCAGGTTCAAGTGATTCTCCTGCCACAGCCTCCCAAGTAGCTGGGATCACAGCATGTGCTGCCATACCCAGCTAATTTTTTATTTTCAGTAGAGACGGGGGTTCACCATGTTACCCAGGCTGGTCACAAACCCTTGACCTCAGTTGATCCACCCGCCTCGGCCTTCCAAAGTGCTGGGATTACAGGCCCATAATTTCTAAATAAATATGCAAATGATCTTCTCCCACTTTTTTCTCATCATTTTCTTAAAGGCTATATTGCCTACATGGTTAGACACCCAACAGGTAGAAAAAGTCACAATCAATGCTTTAGAAATCTCGTATATAGTAACAAAAATAGTGTAGCATAAGTCACAATCTACTGAAGTGTACAAATCTCATTACATGTTTCTATGTAATGATCAATAAGTTTATTGTTTTAGAACTGAAAGTTGGTCCTATAAGAAATATGCCTCATGTGTAAGTGAACAAAGGACTATTTATGGAGCTGAAGTAAATGAACACAAATTAGATCCATGTTGAATAGGTTGACCTTTAAATGACAAAGCAAGACTGCACAGTCACTAAAACACACAGGGACAAGAAAATTACCTGAAAAGGTCGCAAAACAACAATCAATCAAATGGCATATGCCAAGAAATACATAGAAACTCTTTGAAAATTAAAAAAAGGGTAGTTCTCAAATTCTACCTAGCTTTCCAGAACCTTTTCCAGGTCATATTTGTTTATTTCATTCCAAAGCTAAAAACATCAATGGTAAAGTAATTTTAAGGTCTGCGTTAGAGACTTACAGAGGTATTTGCAGGCTGTAAGTGTCCTGATGTAAGTAAGTGCCAGTAACCACAGAGTTAACTCGAGTTAACTTGCATTTGAAGAGCTCAAATAGCTCACTGTGATTTCTAATTCAAATGAGTATTACATTGTACTCTACAGGGGTATATTTGTAGGTTTTCTTTTTATGCCCTTCCTCTGTCCTATCTTCTACCTCTTAAGTCTTTCTTAGTAGCTTTCTCCTTATTTATTTTTTACGCAAGGTAATAATATCAGATCTCTCTCTATATATATGTGGAGTTGATTGAAGGACTCAAAGTTTTATACAGACCAAGTAAAGGCACTGGACCCCTGGAAGACACACTCTGATGCCAGCAGAACAGGCTTGCACTCATATCCAGAGTCTGAAGACCACTTCCATGGACCACTGCTGGCAGAAATGCCCCCAGAGTGGTGGAGCAACTGTGCACCCATGCTCCTAGCCAGAGTAATAGCTTCATAGCCCCACCCCTAGCCAGCCAGACTCCAAGTTGGCTGATCTACCATGTGCATGCGTGTGCCTCTGAACTGAAAACAGCCTGGTGAGTCTAACCCTGATATAATCATACCGTACCATCATAATCTTCTTTAGTCTATACCACTGAGATACTTGCAAACCTCACTGGCATGGATTACAGCTGAGGAAACTACACAAATGCTACACTATTGTGTCCACTTAGAACCAAAGCCAATGCACTCCACTGAATTGACACCCCAAGACATATCTATGTGAATGTATTTTCCTGTTAAAGTCATTTATAAAATTGAAAGTAGCAACTGTCCAAACAGATTCATAGAAATCAAAATATGGACACAGCAAACATAAAGACATGACATCTCCAAAAATATACAATTGTTTTTTTAGCAGCAGATGCTAATCATAAGGAAATATACCAAATGATAGAAAAAGAATTCAAAATAATAATCTTAAGGCAACTCAAAGAGATACGAAATAATCCAAATGGACGAATCAACAATACCAGGAAAAATTTATTATTTGAATAAGAAATTTAATAAAGACATATTATAAAAAATACATACAGAAATTCTACAGCTGAATATTTTGATGAATAAATAAAAAAACACAATCAACAGCTTCAACAAGAGATGAGACCAACCAAAATAAATACTTTTGAACTCAAATACAAGTTTTTTTAAATAACATAAGCTGAGAATAAAATTAAAAAGAAAAGTGAAAAGAAACAAGAAAGATAAAGAAAAGAGAAGAAAAGAAAGAGAGAAAGAATGAAAGAAAGAAGGAAAGAAAGAGAAAGAAAGAAAGAAAAAGAAAGAAAGAAAAAAGAAAGAAAGAAAAAAGAAAGAAAGAAAAAGAAAGAAAGAAAACAGGATTTATGGGATACCATTAAGTGAACAAATATTGACAGTATGGTCAACCCAGAAGGAGAATGTAAGGAAAAAGGGAGGAAAATATATTTTATGAAATAGCTAAAAGCTTCCCAAGTCATCAGAGAAACATGGATATCTACATTCAGGAAGCTCAAAGAGTCTCAAGTAGAACCAATCGAAACAGGTCCTCTTCAAGGAATTTTAGAGTCAAATTGTCAAAAGTCAAAGACAAAGAAGGAATTCTTAGGGAAAAAAAAGCAAGAAAGAAGCATCAAGTTACATATAATGGAATCTCCATTAAATGAACAGTGGATTTATCAGCTGAAACCTTGTAGCCAGGAGAAAATGGGATGATGTATTCAAAGTACTGGAAAAAATTAAAAAAAAAAAAAAAACAAACTGCCAGCCAAAAATATTATACCCAGCTAAGCTATTCAGAAATGAAGGATCAAAATAAAATATTTCACAGAGAAAAAAAAATAAAACTAAGAGAATTAATCACCACTAGACCAGCCTTAAGAGAAATATTTAAGAGACTCTTAGATCTGGAAGTGAAAAGACAATATCTACCATCATGAAAACACGTGAAATTATAAAACTTATTGGTATAGTCAATACAAATGGGAGAAATAAGAATCAAAACTATCACTACAGAAAACCAGCCAACTTCAAAAATAAACAATAAGACCAGAAATAAGGAACAATGAATATACAAAACAACCAGAAAATAATTAATAAAATGACATGAGTAAGTCTTCACCTATTTGTAATATACTTCAATGTAAATTAATTAAATTCTCTATTTACATTATTGACTGGCTGACTGGAAAAAAATAGCAAGACCCAATTCTATGTTGCCCACAAGAAACTCACCTTGCCTGTAAAAATGCACATAGATTGAATATGAAGGGAAGAAAAAGATATTCATACAAGTAAAAATCCATAACTTAGGAGAAGTAACTATATTTATATTAGACAAAACAGGCTTCGAGTCAAAATGTATAAAAAAAGAGTAACATCGTGTAATAATGAAGGGATCAATTCAGCAAGAGACTATAACAATTGTAAATAAATACGTACATTACACCAGAGGACCCAGATATATGAAGCAAATATTATTAGATGTAAAGAAAAAGATAGAACCCAATAAAATAATAATTGAATCAAATGGACCTAACAATCATTTATAGAACATTTTACCCAATAGCTGCAGAGTACACATTCATCAGCACACGGAACATCTCTAGGATTGACCATATATAATGACACAAAAAACCATCAAAACATTTGAAAAAATTGAACTCATATTAAGTATCACAGTGTAATAAAACAAGAAATCAATAACAAGATGAACATTCAAAATTATACAAATATGTGTGACATGGTTTGGATCTGTGTCCCCATCCAAATCTCATGTCAAGTTGTAATTCCCAATATTGGAAGTGGGGCTTAGTGGGAAGTGACTGAATCATGAGGGCAGAGTCTTCATGAATGGTTTAGCACCATTCCCCTAGTGTTGTTCTCATGATAGAGTTCTCATGAGATTTGTTTGTTTAAAAGTGTGTAGCACCTCCTGCCCTCACTCTCTTTCTCCAGCTTCAGCCATGTAAGATGTGCCTGCTTCCTCTTCACCTTCTTCCATGATTGCTGGTTTCCTGAGGCCTGCCCAGAAGCAGATGGCAGCATCATGCTTTTTGTACAGTGTGTGGAACCATAAGTCAATTAAACCACTTTTCTTTACAAATTACCATGTTTCAGGTATTTCTTTAGAGCAATGAGAGAATGAACTAATACAGCATTGAAATTAAACAACATGGCCGGGCGCGGTGGCTCACGCCTGTAATCCCAGCACTTTGGGAGGCCGAGGCGGGCGGATCACGAGGTCAGGAGACCCAGACCATGGTGAAACCCTGTCTCTACTAAAAATACAAAAAATTAGCTGGGCGCAGTGATGGGCGCCTGTAGTCCCAGCTACTCGGGAGGCTGAGGCGGGAGAATGGTGTGAACCTGGGAGGCGGAGCTTGCAGTGAGCCGAGATTGCGCCACTGCACTCCAGCCTGGGCGACAGAGCGAGAATCCATTTCAAAAAAAAAAAAAAAAAAAAAAAAGAAAAGAAAGAAAGAAATTAAACAACATGCTCCTGAATGACCAATAGATGAAGGAAGAAATTAAAAAACAAATTTTTAAAAATCTTAAAACAAAAATAGAAATGCGGCATATCAAAACTTATGGGGACACAGGCAAAATAATAGTAAGAGACAAGTTTATGGTGATTCATGCCTATTTTAAAAAACTAGAAATATTTCTAATAACAAACTTAATGATGCATCACAAAGAACTATAAAAGCAAGAAAAGCCAAACCCAAAATGAGTAGAAAGACAGAAATAATAAGAATCAGACTAGAAATAAACTAAATTGAGACTAAAAAAATACAAAAAGTCAACAAAAGTTGTTTTCTTTAAAAGATAAAAAATGACAAACCATTAACTAGATTAAGAAAAAAAGAAGACCCAAATAAATAAAATCAGAAATAACAAAGGCAACATCACAATGGATACCACACAAGTACAAAGGATCAATAGAGACTAGTATGAACAACTATATGCCAAATAATTCAAAAACCTAGAGGAAACACATAAAACCTACCAAGATTGGACCAAGAAAAAAATAGAATACCTGAACAAACAAATAACAAATAATTAGGTTGAATCAGTAATAAAAATCTTCCAATAAAAACAGTCCAGAGCCAAAAGGCTTTAATACTAAATTCTACTGAACCCCTAAAGAAGAATGAATACCAATTATTCTCAAACTATTTCAAAACATGGAAGTAAAGGGAAATCTTCCAAACTCATTCTATGAGGCCAGCATAACCTTGATATCAAAACCAAAGACACAACAACAAAAAGAAAACTAGAGGCCAACATCTCTGGTGAACAGAGTAAAAAATCCTCAAAAAATACAGGCAAGCTGAGTCCAACAGTATATAAAAAAGATAACACATCATGATCAAGGTAGGTTTATCTCAAAAATTCAAGAATGGTTCAAAATATGCAAATCAATAAATACATTATATCAACAGAATGAAGGACAAAAAACTTATGATCATCTTAATAGATGCAAAAAATTAAAATTTAACACCACTTTGTGATTAAAACTTCCAATAAATTTGGAATATAAGGAAATAACTCAACATAATAAAGGTCATATTTGACAAACCTAAAGCTAATATCATACAGAATGGGGAAAGGCTGAAACGTTTCCCTCTAAGAACTGGAATGTGGCAAGGGTGCCAACTCCCAAAAGTCTTATTCAGTTGGTTCTAGAATTCCTAGCCAAAGCAGTTAGGCAAGAGAAAGAAATAAAGGGCATCCAAATTGGAAAGGAGGAAGTCAAATTGTCACCAGCTGGAGACGACATAATCTTATATACGACAAACCCTAAATACTGTACCAAAATCTTTAAAACTGATAAACAAATACAATAAAGTTACAGCATACAAAATCAACATAAAAATCAGCAGTGGTTCTATACATGAACAGAAAATAGCTGAAAAGCAAATTAAAAAGAAATTCTGTTTATAATAGCTACAAAAATATAAATGCCTAGGAAGAAGTGCAATACAGTAGGTGAAAGGCATCTACAAGGAAAACCACAAAACGCTATCAAAAAGAAATTGAAAAGGACACAGACAAATTGGAAGACATCCCATGCTCATGGATCTGAAGAATTAATATAGTTAAAA
Source organism: Hylobates moloch (assembly GCF_009828535.3). Taxonomy (NCBI): domain Eukaryota; kingdom Metazoa; phylum Chordata; class Mammalia; order Primates; family Hylobatidae; genus Hylobates; species Hylobates moloch. Next base: position 117,144,051 of record NW_026652284.1, read on the forward strand.
TAAAAATACCACTGAAAGAAATCTACAGGTTCAATGCAATCCCTTTCTAAAGACCAATGATATTCTTCATAGAAATAGGAAAAGAAAAATTTAGAACTTGTATGGAACCACAAAATCCTTGAATAACAAAAGCACTAATGAGCAAAAAGAACAAGCTCAAGGCATCACACTAACAGACTTTTAACTGTACTACAAGACGGTAGTAACCAAAACAGCATGGTACCAGCATAAAAACAGACATATAGACCAATGGAACACAATACAGAACACAGAAATTAATCCACTTCTCTATATAGCTATACTGATTTTTTACAAAGGTGCCAAAACTGTTTATTGCAAAAAAATGACACCTTCTTTCAATAAATGGTACCATTAAAACTGGATATTCATATACAGATAAACAAACTAGACCGTACCTCTCACCTTATATAAAAACCAACCCAAAGTGGATCAAAGACCTAAAGGTAAGACCCAACACTATCAAACTACTAGAAGAAAACATAGAGGAAATGTTTTAGGACATCAGTCTGAAAAAATATTTTATGAATGAGACCTCAAAAGCACAGGTAGTGAAAGCAAAATTAGACAAATGGTATTATATTCAACTAAAAAGCTTCTGCACAGCAAAGGAAACAACAGAGTGAAGCAACAAACTACTGAATGAGAGAACATGTTTGCAAACTATTCATTTGGCAGGGGATTATTATCCAGAAGATATAAAGAATTCAAACATTTCAACAGCAAAATAAACAAACAATTTAAAAATGAACATATTTTCTGAACAGACATTTTTCGAAAGACATTTGTCCAACAAAAGATGAATGAATAAAAATAACATGGTATACATACACAATGCAACACTATTCAGCCATAAAAAGAATGAAATCTTGTCATTCATGGCAACATGGATAGAACTGAAGGACATTTCATTAAGTGAAAGAAGCCAGGAGCAGACAGTTAAACAATGCATATTTTCAGTCATATGTGTAAGCTAAAAAGCAGTTTACCTAATACAAGAAAAATGTAGAAGAGGATAAGTTTGAGTTTGAGAAGGAGGAAGAGGAGGATAGGGAGAGACTTATTAAATCATACAAAATTACAGCTAGATAGAAGGGCTATGTTCTAGTGTTCTATACCACTGTAGTACGATATAGTTAACAATATATCATACAGTTTCAGATAGCTAGAAGGAGAATATTAAATGTTTCCAACACAAATAAATGATACAAGATTAAGATGAAGGAAATATGCTAATTACCCTGATGTGATTACTATACATTATATGCATGGCAACATCACTATGTACTCCATAACAATGGACAATTATTATGTGTCAATTTTTTAAAAGATAAATAAAATTTATAAAAAAGTAGTTAGATTCTTAAATCAACTTTATAGAGCCTAAAGTTAGGCAGAAGGTCATGAAAGGTAACATGAAGCTAACCTGAATATCAGTAATAACTAGGTCACCACCTAGAGAAAAACAAAAAGCTTTATACCTCATCCTGTGTGCAGAAGCATTCTAATAGAACATGTTATAAAACACTGAAAGAGACACTTGGAGGTTGAGGAGGTATTTGGGTAAAATCCAATGAGGCAAAACCATAGAGAACAATAAGATATTTGTTACAAATATACTGGAAAAGTATTAGGATTCAGGATGCATAAAGAATTTCTAAAATTCAAAAATAAAATAAGAAACCTGATTTTCAAAATGAATGAATAAATTTAGCAGATCCCTTAACAAGAGAAAACAAGAGTGGCAATAAACATACGGAAAAGCAAGAGGCTCTATCTCATTAGAAAACTTTCAACTGCAATGAGACATAATTCACCACCCACGGCTTGACAAGAATTTATAAGTCCAAATGACTGTTAGGATATAGAGAAAAAAATACTTATATAGTGCTAATAGGAATGAAAATTGCTTCAAAAACTCTACAAAATATATTTGCATTATCTAGTCACATTGCAGAAGCGAATCCCACAACCAGCATTTCAACTACTGAGATACTTGGGGACTTTCTTGGCCCTATGTCCCAGAAAAAAAATGTTCAAGCATGTTCACATAAAACAAATCGTTGAAAAAATTCCAAGTATCCAAGACAAGTAGATGCTTAAATAAATTGTGGAATAGTCATACGATGGAATGCTATATAAAAGAGAATTAATTAAACAACATACAACATCAACAACAGAATGTTGAGTGAAAATATTAACTTGCAGAATAAAACATATTTATGTTCCTTGTATATAGAATTCAAAAGCATCAAGAAATATAAATTTTGCACATATTGTAAAAATAATAAAAACACAGGAAATATAGAAATAAAACTCTAGCAGATGAGGCAAATAAACTTGAGGAAGGTCAGGCATGAGCCTCAGAGTTAAATATAATGTTCTATTTCTTAAATATTGAAGGTTGACATGCTTAGACACTTTTGATCATTCTTTATGCACTATACATGTATAAAACATTATTTTATATATAATAAATGTTTAATAAATAAAAAAGACAAATAATACAGACAAAAAAACTATAGCTGTGCTCACTAAATGCTTGTTTCCGACTACACTCTTCTACTTGATGACTGAATAGTGATTAGTTGCTGACAAATAATAGAATAATTAATATTTAGGAAGAAATTCTGAAAGAGAGAGAAAAAAATCAAGAGAGTGGGAGTGATATGGGGGGGTGATGAGGAAGGAAAGGAGAAAGAGAGTGATACAAAGAAGAAAAAATTTAAAGAGAGGAAGAAAATGAAAACTTGTCAGAGATGTATCATTAAATATCAAACATTGTGTTACAAGTTTCTGCATGTTTTATTTAACCCTCATATGAAAACTGTAAGGAAGGTATATTCATGTATAATTTAAAGATGGGAAAAGTAACTTATATTAAATATCCAAATATTAGGGAGGGAGTAGAAAAGGGAGGGAGACAGGAAGAGAGGGAGCTGATACGGTTTGGCTCTGTGTCCCCACCCAAATCTCATCTCGAATTATAATCCCCATAATCCCCCCGTGTTGAGGAAGGAACCTGATGGGAGGTGACGAGATCATGGGGCCATTTCCCCCATGCTTTTCTCATGATAGTGAGCTCTCATAAGATCTGATGGTTTTGTAAGTGTTTGGCAGTTCCTTCTTCACACACCCTCTTGCCTGCTGCCATGTAAGACACGCCTATTTCCCTTCCATCATGATTGTAAGTTTTCTAAGGCCTCCGCAGCCATGCAGAACTGTGAGTCAATTAAACCTATTTTTTGAATAAATTACCCAATCTCAGGCAGTTCTTTATAGCAGTGTGAGAATGGACTAATACAGGAGGTAATGATAGAAAGAAATATGGAAGAGAAGTGTGAAGGGAAAAATGATAGGAAAAAAGGAGAAATGAAAACAGTAGGAAGGTGTTCAGTAAAATAACATGTTTCCCTAGCAATATTTATGAAAAATTGAATTTTAAATAAATATTTTTTGAAATATGAAATATAACTTGCAGAAATATAGCCTTAAGTGTAAAATTCATTCCACGTACCTGCGATTCAAACACACAGAAAATTTTCTTTTCTATGCTTTAAAAGTATTAAGAGAAACCGTGGTTGAATATCCCACTAAAGATCTACAAATGTCTAATTCATGGCCCCTTTGGATGATGGTTTCTGGCTCACTGAACTCTTAAGAGTAGTTTTCATACTTAACAAGCCCCCTTAGGAAGAAATTTTCAGTAAACTTGATCCACTTGACAGATAGGAACACTGACGCTCAGGTATTCAGGTAAACTTCTTCATGCTAGCAGCTGAGCTAGACAAGAACCCATTATGTATTTTTCCATCTTTTCAAATTCTTTGTAAGTTCATCTTCAGCTGATTTTTTTCCTTTGGTATAAACTCTATATTCATCATGTACTTACAAAGATTTGCTAACTTTCTACAGAATTGAAAAGAACAAATTAGTGGGTTTAAATATTTTATTGTATTTGCTAATTATATTGATAATGTGTTGAACAGGAGCGGAAAATGCATGAATATTCAAAAAGAAAAAATGATATTGTAAATCTATGTATGCAACTGGAGATTTGCTCAATTTCAAACTTCACCACTGGCGTTAGTGTCAGTAACAAGTTCAAATCAATTCAGCTCATGCACAACTGCTGAAAGAATGAGTCATACTGCTGGGTTTAATGGAGAGATAGTGCACTTGGTGGTGCAATTTTGAAATCAAATGTGAAGACAGACATCGTTTGTCCTTTGCAGTCTGGCTGGAGTGTGGAGTCATAGGTCATCATAATTTGTTATCTTTGCTCTGTTGGTTTAATCAGCATTTTACAACAGTGGCAACTAACTTATTTTAGTATTAATTCATAGTCTCTTTGAAACAAGCATTTGGATTTTTGAGATGGTGTGTTCTCTTTTATTCTTTCAATACGCATATTCTGAGTACCTAACGTATTTTTATCAACTATAAATCCAACAATGCAAACATGAGTAACATGGCCCTGCTCTGGAGACTACTGGGAACACAAACACAGGTAAGTGCATCAAACAGAGATAAGGACTGTTAAGAAGGGGGATGAAAGAAATTCTATGTGAGAACAGGGAGGTGTGCCTAATTATCACTGTGAGCATTAGGGACAGGTACATACTAAAGCCCTTGAAATGTGCTAGTAAGAATATAAAATACGTCTTTAAGAGAGAGATTTTTATTATCTCCATCTTCACATAGAAACTGAGCTGAGAGTTTAAATAATATAGTCCATGTCACAGATTGTTATGATCTGGTAGAATTAGGTCATGAACAGCAGTCTGATTATCATTTATGTGTCATCACTGCAAAACTGAGAGCACAAAGACTCTCTATCATGCTGCCCATAGTTGCCCAAAAGCTGGGACAGTGTCCAATACATAGTAGATATTTTACAAATAGTGCTATAGATAGATGAATGCATATGCCAACAGCCTACCTAGTAAGCATTTTGCAAAGTGTTGATGGCCCTGTTGAAAACTTCTGTGATCACTCCTTGGACTTTCTTGCCAATAACCCAGTGAGAGGCAGGGAAGCACAACTAACCATGTGTTTTTGTGCCCTCTTTGTTACTGTAGTACCTCTTCTGCTGCATGTTGATTGAGTATCTATCTAGATAATATTATTTAATAAATTCCACAAGTATTTATTGATTGTCTACAATGTGCCAAAAACCGTGCTAGGAAATACAGGCACAGCATGGAACAAGAGAGGTTTAGTGTTTCTTTTCCTCTCAAAGTTTATACTGTGATGGGCATTATTTACATTTTCTATTTCAAAATAAATTCTTATGTTTTTGTTAAAATAAGTAGACATAACTTTTACAGATTAAAAATATTTTGTTAAAAACAAAATTCTACTTTACATTTTTAACTATTTTTATTTTTGCCTTCTACATAACAGAATAGGATCTCTTCTTAGTTTCAACACAAACATTGAGGTAGAAACATACAGTTATTGATATTGTGTATGCTCACTTAGAACTTATCAACTACTACACACTTTGCTGATACCTTACCATCCCTCCTCTACCCCACCTCTAAACACAACAGATTCATGTACAGAAATGCCTGCAATTCATTTTTTTGTTGCATTTTAGATCAAAAGATATGAATGGACATTTTTTGGACTAATGGCTTCTTTAATAAACATATGGTAAACATAGCAAGCAGAATTTTTTTTAAACAAACATTGCTCTTAATCACATTAGCCTGAAGTGGAAATGGATCTGAAAAAGAATATTTAGCACAGTAATAGCAACAATAAAAACTACCAGGTCTCACAGGTGTGTTAAGTAATCTTTACGTGAAACACAATCAAGAAGACATTCTTCAAAATAAAAAGATTCAGAGATGCGAAGGAACTTATCCATAATTGTTACACAGCCAGTAAATGGCAGCTCTGTTTTTACTCATTCAGTTTTCATTCTGTCATTTTTTATTTCAGCGAGTAGCAATCATGCCTTTATTTAAGTATCTGACACTGTGCTAGGAGCTGGGTTTTCTGTGAGAAACAAGAAAATCAGGTATTCTTCCCTCATGAGGTCTACTGTCAACTGAGAAGACAGTCAATAAATAAATATAATAAGTACAAATCTTGATATGTGATTAGTGAGACAAATTGGGTGACTGGAGAAAGGAGAATGAAGGAGACCTGCCTTAGATTGGTGCTGAAGAATTCTCTGAAGAAGTGGCATTGAAGGAGAGCAGGGGAGAGTTAGAAGGAGCCAAGCCATGAATAAATTTTGGAAAGAAAATAATGCATCAGGTCTAAAGTTGAGAACTGCTGGTGTTCCTGACACGTTGTGACTGAGGGGAGCATTTCAGTGGATACATTTGGAAATGACGAGAGAAGGAATCATGCTGGGCTTCATACACTACAGCAACAATTTTGTTTTTTATTTGAAGAGTAATGGAAAGCTATTAAGAGATTTTTAGTTGAGGGAGAAGATAAAATGTTTCATTTGAACAAATGTCTGATGATTTCCAAGCCCACCCCATGTGCAATAGCCCCAACCGTCTATGGATGTGCAGCGTGTGAAAGGACTTTGGAAAACATGAGAAACTCGGCAACTGCAAGGCGGTAATGATAACAATAAATGTCTTCACCTCCTGAGTGGGGAATATTCAGGAAGTTTTCAAAGGGCATCTTAGTTTGTATGCCTTTGGTTTTCATTTTGTTTTGTTTTTGCATGGCAAAGCAACATAATCCCCTTACACACCTACAATGTAAAACACATAGGCTGGCCCTTTAGACACAAATGGCAATAATATACCATTTGCTGAAAGAAGTTGTTGATATATTGCGTGAGGAAGATGAATTAAGAAAGCACCTCAGTAAAATTGATGCTTGCATCAGAAACAATCAGTACCCTTAAGGTGAGAGAGCCCAAGAACTGTAGAGGAGGAAGCCCAACTAGCCTTCAGATAGATTCCTTCTGATTTTTTCAGTGTGTTTGTGCTTTGCTCTTTCGGCTTGTTTTACACTCTCTCGTGCTATAGTCCACTTCTGGACAAAGGTTTCTGCCTCTTGAATACGCTCTTAAATTCTTTGCCTTTCCAAATTTAGCTTGATTTTCCTATAGATATTTTAGTGAATCTCCACAGAATGTACAAGTGATACAAAGACTTTAACGACAGTGAAGTGCCCTCATTTATTTATTTAGCGATAGGTTCTAGCTCTGTCACCCAGTCTAGAGTGCAGTGTCATGATCACAGCTCATCTCGGCCTCCACTTCTAGAGCTCAAGCAATCCTATCTCAGACTCCAGAGTAGCTGGGACTACAGGCATGCACCACCACACCTGGCTGGTTTTATCTTTTTATTTGTTTATTTTTAAATTTTTGTTAGGGATGGGGTCTCCCTAGGTTGCCCAGGCTGATCTTGAACTCCTGGGCTCAAGTGATCTTCCTGCTTTGACCTCCCGAAGTACTGAGATTCAGGAATGAGCCACTTCACCAGGCCTATTTACGTATTTTTTTGAATAAATGTTTCCTGCACTTAAAAAAAAAACTTGGAAAATTTCAAATAAACACAAAATAAGAAAACAGTACAATGAATCCCATGTTCCTGCCACACAGTCTCAAAAATCATCAACATTTTTCCAATCTTGTTGTCTATATCCCCTTCCCACTTTCCTGTCCCCTGGAGTATTTTTTTTCCATTTCCTGGAGCATTTCAAATTAAATGTCAGACATCATAATGTGTCCAGAATTGGTGGGTTCTTGGTCTCACTGACTTCAAGAATGAGCCCACGGACCCTCGCTGTGAGTGTTACAGCTCTTAAGGCGGCACGTCTGGGGAGTTGTTCGTTCCTCCCAGTGGGTTCCTGGTCTCGCTGACTTCAGGAGTGAAGCTGCAGACCTTCACAGTGAGTGTTACAGCTCATAAAGGCAGTGTGGACCCAAAGAGCGAGCAGCAGCAAAATTTATTGCAAAGAGCAAAAGAACAAAGCTTCCACAGTGTGGAAGGGGACCCCAGTGGGTTGCCACTGCCAGCTCAGGCAGCCTGCTTTTATTCTCTTATCTGGCCCCACTCACATCCTGCTGATTGGTCCATTTTACAGAGAGCCAGTGGTCTGTTTTGACAGGGCACTGATTGATGCATTTACAATCCCTGAGCTAGGCACAAAGGTTCTCCACATCCCCACTAGATTAGCTAGATACAGAGTGTTGATTGCTGCATTCACAAACCCTGAGCTAGACACGGGGTGCTGATTAGTGTGTTTACAAACCTTGAGCTAGATACAGAGTGCCGATTGGTGTATTTACAATCCCTGAGCTAGACATAAAGATTCTTCAAGTCCCCACCAGTCAGAAGCTCAGCTGGCTTCACTCAGTGGATATCTTACCCGGGCCGCAGGTGGAGCTGCCTGCCAGTCCCGCGCCGCGGCCCGCACTCCTCAGCCCTTGGGTGGTCGACGGGACTCGGCGCCGTGGAGCAGGGGGCGGCGCTCCTCGGGGAGGCTCCGGCGGCACAGGAGCCCATGGAGTGGGGGAGGCTCAGGCATGGCGGGCTGCAGGTCCCGAGCCCTGCCCCGCGGGGAGGCAGCTAAGGCCCGGCGAGCGAGAAATCGAGCGCAGCGCCGGTGGGCCGGCACTGCTGGGGGACCCAGTACACCCTCCGCAGCCGCTGGCCGGGGTGCTAAGCCCCTCATTGCCCGGGGCCGGCAGGGCCGGCCGGCCGCTCCGAGTGCGGAGCCCGCCAAGCCCACGCCCATCTGGAACTCCAGCTGGCCGGCAAGCGCCGCGCGCAGCCCCGGTTCCCGCTCGCGCCTCTCCCTCCACACCTCCCTGCAAGTTGAGGGAGCCGGCTCCGGCCTTGGCCAACCCAGAAAGGGGCTCCCATGGTGCAGCCGCGGGCTGAAGGGCTCTTGAAGCGCGGCCAGAGTGGGCGCCAAGGCCCAGGAGGCGCCGAGAGCGAATGAGGGCTGTGAGGACTGCCAGCAACGCTGTCATCTCTCAATAATATTTCACCTGCGAGTACTACAGTATGTATCACAATCAACTAGATTTTTTTTTCTGTTTTTAGTCACTTTCTAATTTCAAGGTATTGCTAAAACTCCTGGTGATAAAGGTTGAAAATGAATGAAGCTTACATCAGCCTACAGTTGGTGTACTCAAAATCACTTCTGACCCATTGTCTTCAGGCCAAGTCCTCGCTTTCTTTAAGTGAGATTTTCCCTAGGAGGTTGATTTCAGTGTCTCATATAAACCCTTTGTTGGACTGACCCTTTTTTTCTATATTTTCCAGTCTTTATTGAATCTTTGAAGAAATCTACCTCATATTTTTATGTGTCATATGGGTTTAATGGAATGAAATGGCAATTAGAGCTACTGTGATCAGTACTGGGGACATGGTAGACTCATGAGTTCTTAAAGTGGCATTGGGCAAATCCAATCTTGTTATCCATTGATATCTGCTAAATATTTACGTGTAATAAAGATCTCACTTGAACCTGTGGAGTGAAGCTGAGGGGCTGTTGTAGGGAATCATTTGAAAGAATCACTGAAGACTCCTGCCTGCCCAGTGGTTCTGACCCATGGCAAGCGGTGACAATCTGATGTGGTATAAATACCAGATGGTGACAAATAACACTGACATTTTGTCAGAAGCAAAGACATAACTCAGAACCAAAAACTTTGCCTAGATGAGTGTCAGTGTTTGGTGACAAATAGCTCAAGTCTGACAGCATGCTTCACTGAATAGACCTTCATCCATCACGGAGATTTTTTTTTTAAATCTCAGAACACAAAACACCCAACTCCCAATATTGGGTGACATGAGAAGGAAGGTAAGAAAAAGGCAGGTGAGAAGCAGCGACAAAGACAGAGAGCCTGAATTGCAAAACAGTGACTCTCGTTTTAAGAATCTCATTTTTCACCACTCTCATACTTCATAATTCAGAAGTGCGTTCTGCTGGTCCTCTCCTGAAAATATAAACAAAGACTGCTGGGAGAGGGGTGTTCGAAGTTGTCAAATGAGTCCAAACCTGATAAAGAGTTAGCACTTAATCTGTGCATTTTTTGCACATATATATGTTATATATATATATATAACTTACATATATGGAATGTAACATGCTTATTTGCCTAAGACAATTTGCTAAACTAATAGCACAATCTACTAACAGCCAAGTTTGGTAGATGATATCAATGAGATGCACATTGAATTTTGAATTCGAAAATCTGAGTATAGTGTCTCTGTTCTACAAACTATTAGCTGTGTGAGTTAGCTTTCCAGAGTTGTTTTCTTACTTGTTCAATTATACCTGAAATATTTATTGAGCACCCTTAATGTGACAATAACCATTCTTGACCCTGTGATACAGTGATAAACATGAAAGAAAGAGGGCTCTCACTCCATTGAGATTCCAGTGACATGATATAAAAAATAACAAATCAAAAAATAAAAAGGGCAAGGTAATTTTAGTGTTACCTACTATGTAGAAATAAAATAAGGTCATTTGAAAATGATTAGGCCATGACTGAGAATTGAAATAATGTACTCTAGGATTGGATGGAAAAGAAGAACTCTCTGAAATGGTAATAGTTTTGCCTTAACTTTAATCATGAGAAGTGTCAGTCATGTGATGACCATAATTAATAGGATTCCAAAGAGAAAGAACAATAAAAAGAGAAGTAGAAGGAGAGGACATGGAGTATTCAAGGAATAAAGTGAAAGTCAGTGTGAACATATCCTCCCTGCCACAATGTCAAATTCCCAAAATTAGATTTTTGGGAACGTTGAATGAACAGATGTGAAAGTGTTTGTTTCCATGTGCAACATACGGACCTTCAAGTAACTTTTTTAGTACACACATGAAGAAGTATAATTAACATGTTAATTTATTGAGTCACTAATCAATTACATCCTAAAGGTCAGACCCTAAAGGAAAACACCACCACACTGAAAACATTTTCTAGGGCATTCCTTTATTCAGTCACCAGGAGGTCCTTGTGTTGGGTCTTGTCCTGATACAAGTGTGTGCAGGAGTAAGTTGTCATAAGGTATGCGAACTGAGAAGGAGCCACACATCATTTTTCAAATTTGAAATTTGCCTTGTTTTTTTACACTGTCACTCAGCATTTGACTTATTGTTGTTTTTGTGGGTTGTGATCCTACAGATTTCTGAGACATATTATATAATCTGAGTGTTATATATTCTCAGAAATGCTGAGACTCAGTGTTGAGGTTTTTATTGAAGGCATATTTACTCTAAGCTTGTACCTGTCTCTGGTTTCTCTGCCCCAATTTAAAACATCCTTAACATGGCTGCCTCAGTGTACTTCCAACCCCCAGTCTTAAATCATATCTTTTTCTTTCTCACATCTCAATCTTTCAAAGACCTCTCAATCGTACAGACATAATTTACTCGACACTTAGTTCCCCAAACTATTGTAAGTACATAGTAAATAACAAACACTAGTTGAGTCTAGTGATTTATCATTAAAGATGGTAGATACTGTCTCCACCATCAGGGAGATTTTATTCCAGTAGTAAAGATAATATTTAAATAGCAGCAATAATAATGACAATAAGTTAATATTGTGTTAAAAGTAATGTTCCACTAAATATTAATAATCTAAAGTAAAAGCCTCTAAAACAAACTATAATATTGATATGATTTGGCTTTGTGTCCCCACCCAAATCTCATCTTGAATTGTAATCCCCATGTGTTGAGGGCGGGGCCTGGTGGGAGGTGATTGAATCATAGGGGCGGATCTCCCCATGTTGTTCTCTTGATAGTGAATTTTCATGACATCTGGTTGCTTAAAAGTAGGTAGCATCACCCACTGCTCTCTCTTCCTCCTTCTCCAGCCATTTAAGACATCTTCCTGCTTCTCCTTTGCCTTCCATCATGATTGAAAGTTGTCTGAGGTCTCCCAGCCATGTGTCCTGTACAGCCTGTGGAACTGTGAGTCAATTATACTCCTTTTCTCATAAATTACCTAGTCTCAGGTAGTTCTTTACAACAGTGTGAAAACAGACTAATACAAATATACGTAGAAAAAAATTCATAGAAGTAGAGTTAATAAAACCCACCACAGTTACTTTAAAGCACTGTGTGATAGTGTTTAAGCCACCTAGTTCTTGATATTTGGTCATGGCAGCTCTAAAAGAATAATACAAGAGGTGACATCTTTATTAAGTATTGGCATAATTTAGCTTAGCAGAGAAAAGAGGGTTTGGGTAAGATTTTTTGGGTAGCGATATGTGCAAGAAAACAGTAAGGTGAGAGGACTTGGCTGTTTATTGTCAACCACCACTTTAGACAGGGTGTGGCCTCAGACACTGATGAGCTGGAATAGGGGTATCAATACATTAGATCCAAGTGTGGCTGGGAAAGCATGAATGATGGAACCTCCCATGCCTGGCTAACACATGTTGATTTCATCATAAGTTTCCCTTCACCCAGTGAAATTCACATTTGTGAAGCCAGGCAAAGATCAACATTTTCCCAAATTCCGATAAAAACATGAGAGATGCCCTGGAAATTCGGGTGGAAGTAAATGTTATATTTGATACACATATTGTCTTTTCCCTTTTTCTCGTCTTCCTATGTTAGAGATGTAGAAAGGAAAAAGGGAGATAAATGGAGACATTTATTGAATCCAGGCAGCATGCTGTGGATTGCTAAATACAACTTCGTAATTTGCATCTAGGTATCTGGTCTTCCAAGCTAGCTTTTTCAAGTATTTTTACCTTTACACATAAAGTTCTATTGGAGATGTACTTCACCCTTTTCTGCACTAAAGAGTCTAATTTTTCAAGATTCAGTTCAAACTTCATTTTGTTCTGTGAACATTTCTCTGGTTTTCAGAAAGTTATTCACATGTCACTCTCACTCTGCACCACTATATGAATAATGTATTTCTATGGTTATATTATCACATTGTATAAAAACCCTTCTACAAAGAAGGACAAATGTTGCCTGTTGTCACTCCTATGTGGGAGCTAAAAGTTTCAAATATTAAACTCATGGAGGTGGAGAATAGATTGATGGTTACCAAAGACTGGGAAGGGTAGTGGGAAGAGAGCGATAAAGTGAGTATGGTTAATGGGTGCAAAAATCCAGTTAGATATATTGAATAATATCTAGTATTTGGTAGCACATTAGGCTGGCTATAGTTAACGATCATTTGTTATATAGTTTAAAATAGCTGGAAAAGTAGAATTGGAATGTTCCTAACATAAAGAAATGATAAATGCTTCAAGTGACAGATACCCCAATTACCTCCATTTAATCATTGCACATTGAATGCTTGTATCAAAACATCACATATAACTTATATATAATCATTATGTACCCATAATGATTTAAAAATTAGAAAAAAAAAAAAAAAAACTTGTTCTGGTAAAAGGCCTGGTGCATGTTAGGTGACCCCTGACACACATATTAACCCAAGTGCTCTGACGTGTGTGTCCACACAGCGGCATGCAGATGGCACTAAGATTGAGTGAGATCTTGTGGAGCCTCATGTCTTCTCTGAACCTGTTTTCTCATCTCTAAAGGGAGAGAGGTTGAAATTGTCAGACACTATTCTTAAAATCCGGGATTTGATAAGTGAGACATCATGTGACATGCTCTTCAAGAGATATGCAGGTAGCTCCTAACCACATTTGATATATTCAAAGAGATGAATTTCTCTATGCCAGAATGAGAACAGAATAAAATAATTTGAGAAGACCAAAGTGTATGCCAGATCCAGATCTGCAGAACGTGACTGCTACAAAGAGAGAGATTGTCAATTTGAGGAATCAGTTTCTGAAAATACTTTACATGAAGACTGTAAGACACAATATACTAATTAGAATGCCCCCTTCTTGGGTTATTCTTTTGTGTTCTTTCATTTTCCAGTGTAAGAATCTACTTAGGAAAATCTGTTAAGAACTTAGCTGTAACTTTTGAGTGGTACATAACTTTATTACCTCGAATGGTAGCTAATTAAGAGATAGACTGTTGCAGAGAATTCATGGTAATTACTGCTTCTGTTGCTCATCTCTTTCTGACATCTGATGTTTTATGAAAATCTGAGGGTTGCACAGAACTTGTGATAGTATTTACTTTGCCAGGTGAGCTTTTCAAGTTTAAAGAGACACCTTTAAGTGGGGACGCCCTGCAGGCACACTGGCCATAGTGATCATGCTGAAGCCAGTCAGTCCGCCCTTGTGGCTTCGTGTGATGGGCCTTTCAGAAGAGAAAGAAAAAAAAAAAAAAAAAAAAAACACTTTTGGAGTCACTCTACCATGTTATAAATCTCCTTTTTTCATCCTTTACTAATTCTGTTAGTATTGGGAGAGTTTTAAATACCTCTGGTCTTTTTTTTTTTTTTTTTTTTTTGGGGGGGATGGAGATGGGCTTTTGTTTCCCAGGCTGGAGTGCAATGGCACCATCTCAGCTCACTGCAACATCTGCCTCCTGGGTTCAAGCCATATGCCTGCCTCAGCCTCCCAAGTAGATAGGATTACAGGCATGTGCCACCACGCCCAGCTAATTTTGTATTTTTATTAGAGACGAGGGTTCTCCATGTTGGTGAGGCTAGTCTCTAACTCCCAACCTCAGGTGATCCACCAGCCTCGGCCTGCCAAAGTGCTGGGATTACAGGAGTGAGCCACTGCGCCTGGCCATACCTCTGGTCTTTACTGTTCATATTTATAAAATGAAGATTCTAATACTCAACAGAGAATTATTGTAAGAGTAAAACGAGAGGATGATTGTTGGTGGTAGAAGAGATTTGAGTTACCCTGTGTCACCGGCGGCATATCTGTACCAGTCTGCGGCAACTTCAGTTCTTGCCTTCTCAAAAGAAAGAATTCAACTGAGGGGCAGGAAGCAGAAGGAGAGACTGAGGCAAGCCTCAGAGCAGGAATGTATTTATTAAAAAGCTTTAGAACAGTAAAAAAAAAAAAAAATGGAAGAAGAAAAGAAAGAAAGTACAACTTGGATGAGGGCCAAGTGGGAGACTTGAGAAACAAAGTGCCCAGCTTGACCTCTTGGCTTGGGATTTTATAGGCTGGCATACTTTCAAGACCTTATTGGGAAGCTGCTGATCAGTTTCAGGTGTTTTCTATCTATTAGGAGACTGCCTTTCCCTGACACGAGCTGGGGCCAATTATTACTTTAGAGACACGGTTAACAATCACCTGACCATCACCTGATGGTTGCCCAACATTCCTGGTGTGTGTGGTGGTGGGGGGATGGGGTGGGGGTGAGGCAGGATGGTGGAGGTTTCTCTCTTGTCCTGCTCAATACCTGACTAGCTACACACTGGAATACTTTTATCAGATCATCTGGCACAGCATTGCTGCTCACAGACATCCTTCTGTTGAAAACCAGTGTTCCCCCAGGAACATATGGCTGATTAAATTCCCCAGCAACAAAAACAATGTTATCAATGAATGCTTTACCTAATAATGTGTATATTAACAGGGACTAGAATAAAAAAGAAAGCAGCTCTCTTTTTGTTTGTTTGAATGGAATGTAAAATAAGGTATTTCATGAACACCAAATTATTTTTGAAGAATTGAATACATGAAAACAACAGGAACTCAGGAAGATGGATGACTTTACCATCTATGCTTATGTAAGGTTGCATTAAGGACAGAGACCCAGCAATCCTGACCATTCTTCCAGAACCTTCAGTCTTACTGCCTTGGCACTGTCACCTCAGATTAAGGGGCTAAGATGGGAGAGAAGCTAGATATTTGGACAGAGGACACCTTAGCAGGCCTCTAGGAGGAAGAGAAGGGATTGCTACTTCAGCCTTTATTTTTATATAAACTAACACTCTTACCATAAACTTTCTCATGGTATAGGAGTCCTAATTACTGAAGGTGCTTGAAGTCCTCTGTTTATGGAAGATAAAACTTGTCCTAACTCACCTGCCCCACACCTAGCAGCTGACCTGATAACACAGGGGCTTACTCATTGTTTTATGTGCCATGCCTTGGCATACAAGAATAATATTTGCACTGAATAATATTTATCTCTTTTTATGATGTCCTCTCTATGAAACCCGTGTTGTATCTTTGGGCACATGCAGTGTCCAACACTTTGAAATCAATTTTATTTACCAAATGAACTAATTGGTAAATAATGAATGGATGAATGAATACATCAGGAGGATTAAATGCTCTCTAAAAATATTTTAACTCTAATATTTTAATATTCTCCGTTATTTTCTTTGGGTAAAGTAGAATTTTTAAAATATATTTTAATATGTTTAAGTATATATATATATTTATACTTAAAAATTTGGGGGATCAATATTCTTTGGGAGACATTCTACAGAAAAGAATTTGGTTGAATTTTCTGCTAATCTGAATAGTTGCATGTTATTATCATATTTGCCTATGAGAAAAGGAAAGATAAGAAAAGATAATTCACAAAGGGGCACAGTTTGAGAAGGACTAGGTGACTTCAACATTTGAGCTTTTCTTGCTTTTCCATATGGCCAGGTAATAGTAAACTGTCCTATATTATTTTGCAGTTTATGAGGCTATTTTGCAGGAAATTTCTGATATTCCAGTGAACACAGCTCTATCTTCTGCTTGATAGATTTGCACACATGAGCAGTAATTTAGAAATAAGATACATCTATTTAGTGTTCAATTTAGAAGAAACTTGTTTCTCACATCCTGGTTCTCTTTACATCTTCTGGGAGAATAGTTATCCTTCTAAACAGCTGAGGGCAATTTGACTCTCAACTGAGGAAGTCCTGAAAAGAAGCACATGGGCTCTAAGAAGGTAAACAAAATCAGCAAAGGCAAAAAGAATTCATATATACATAAATATAAATATTTCGGTTTAGCATTTTCTTCTGTGTTAATTTCCCTCAACCACAGCCTCTCTCCCTTACCTCTCACATATTATCAGGCATCCGAGGTGGCAGCAACCGCCCTGTCCGTTTCTTCTCAGAACTCCCACCTTCCTTGGTTGTTTCTTCTCCTTTCTCTGAATGACCCTAATAACCTATTTAATCTTAGCTTTGACTTTACGTCTTCCATGAAGTCTTCTTCTACACGTGTTCTTGAATTTCTCTGTACATCTTTATCTTTACATATGCCACATCTTGTTGCAATTATTGGTGGATCTGTACCCACCACTGAATTGATAATTTTTGAGAAACGTGAAGCGATTCTTGCCTTTATTCTCAATCACAATCATAGTGCTCAGCATACGATACACATTACAGAAATGCTTTGTGGAATAGAGGAAAATAGGAAGGGAGAAATGGAACAAATGGGAAAGTAAATCACATTGTAAGACACTAAAGCCTATGATAATAAGGAATGCATGTCCTAGCAGTTGGTTTCATTCCTTTGATGCTTAAACAGGAAGCCCTTCTTGAGTCAGGATTCATCTCCATAAAAAGTAGATAGTTTGGTCTTAGTTATATCTTTTATAGCCATTTAATGTAGATATTTAAAACATAGTGATTGGTGACTTTTGGAATTTTTCCTTCCCGAAGCCAGCTCCTATACCTCCAAATGCTTTGACACACTGTCATATGACAAAAGTACACAATCCCTGGATTCTGATTTCTCTACAACATGCTGACATATAAGGAATTGTAGGAAAGAGAGTTAGTATGAAGCATATGCAGTGACAAACTTCATAGTTGATAACTGTGTCTGTAATTGCCAATCATGATACTGGAAAGATATTTTATCTTATTCAGCCATAAATCAGAAAATTTTATTCTTATTCATAAAATCAGAAAAACACAATGCACTCAACTATTTTGTGTACAAATTAAATGAGATAACATGTGATTTACTTTGTGCATTCCTTGGCACGTACACTTGCCGATGTCTTTTTAAGTAAAAAGTTGTTTAAGTGTGTGTGTGTATGTGTGTGTATTTTTGTGTCCTGGAGGAATTGCTCTCTGAATTAATGTGATGAAGAAGTTTGAGATATTTTAATAGTACATGAAAACATGAACATGGCATCCAAAATAAGGTTAGTTGTAGTAAAATGAACTCTTAACTGGGAACCAGGAAATGGTAACTTTTATGGTTCAGCCCCACTACCATCTAAGTAAAAGATTTGGGGAAAATTATGACTTCATGACAGCCACATTTTTTATGTTTTTTACATGGAAAGACAAAGTCAAAACATTTTCATTATTTCTCCTGAATTTAAGTATTAATTTATATTTAACAAAATCAAAAGTTATTCTGTGACAGAAGCAAACTAGTAAAACTCCATTGAAATCTCAAGACTACTGATAAATCAAGGCTAAGGGAATGAAAAAGATGGAATAAAATCTGTGTAGCTAATACCATCAGCATTTGAAATTTTGCTTTCTCCTCCCTCCAACAACAACTCATGAAAAATGCTGATGTTGACTTCAGAAAAAAGTTCCCAGTGATGGAAAGACTTCAAAAATCGCTCCAGAAAACTGGCCTTTAAATCTCTAATGACTTGTTAAAGTATGGAGTGACATCCTTCATGTTTAATTCAAGTCATATCCAGTAGTTCCATTAGCATGAAGAACATGAGGCATAAACATTGAAATTTAATTTAAATAGTAATTGGACACAAATTTGTTTCTAGAAATTGGAACATAATATTAAAATACATCTCCAGTTTCCTCTCTAGTGATAGTAAGATGCTCTTATGATAAACACATGGAGAAAAACTGTGTGTTTTGGATTAATGTTTATTTCATTCCATTCAAGAAACACCCACTGAACTTCTACCAAGTGCTCTATACTGTACTCAGCACATAAAGACAATATTCCCCAGGAAACAAAGTCTTCCCTTTGGAAGAAAAAGCATGTTTAGCTCCTCAATGTCTTATCTGAATTTAAATGTTATATTTTAAGTTCCCAATTTGTTAAATAATCATAACTTGGTCTTGAGACGTGAACAATCTTATGCTTTAGGCTCTCAAAAAATTCATTGAAAGAAAAAGAAGATAAAATATCAAAGCGCTTAATGGATCTTTAACTGATTATACTTGTGCAAAACAATACATTCTACACCAAGTTGCATTTTGAGAGGAGTACTTAGGGTCTTGAATAACCATATTGGTACTGATACTGCTAAATTGATATAATAATTTAGCAATATAAATGACAGTATAAATGATAAATGACAGGCTTTTTATGTTTATATTTTTATTTAAAGTATTTTTACATATACTTTAAACAATTTTTTATTTGCTCATCTAAACAAAACTGGGAAGTAGGCAGAGCAAGATCTTTGCTTCTGTAGAAACTGAGCTTCAGCGAGTCAATTGGTGAAGCTCACCAGTCAGTTGCTGAAGGTCACCAGTGCTAGTATGTAGCAATAGCAGGTTTCAACCACAGTGCTTTCCTCTTTGGTCTCCCTAGATGAAGGATTGTTCTGCTTCAGATCTGAGTCACTTTATGGGAAATACTTAAGATGTGACAAATCAAAGGAGAAAGACACTTAACCAGACTTCCCTGTTTCTCCTCACATTATTTTGTGAGGAAAACAGTCCCACCACCTATTAACTAAAGTTGAAATAGAGGCATCCCAACTAAATGATTAAAAGTGCATCTACTAGATTCAGACTGCCTGGATTCAATGCTAAATCTACCATTCACTAGTTATGTGCCCTTAGGTAGATTGCTGAACCATCGCATGCCTCAAATCCCCACCTGTGCAATGCCAGTGATAAGAGTACCTACCTACAGGCTGGTAGCAAAGACTAAATAATTTCACCCATGCGGAGGACTTAGAGGATTGGCACGTAATGAGTACAACCTTAAGTGTTAAGTAGTGATACTCAGAAACCCGGTGATACAATACTTTATGATGTAAATGTAAAGGAAACTGAAGAGAGTGTTGAAAGACAATGATCATGGAACTGAACAAGATGAGCCTCTGATTCCTGTTCTGCCACTGATAAACCCTATGGTCTTTGTCATTTACTCCCCTTCCTGGGCCTCCCTAGGGAGTAATGAGGCTAGAAGAAATGCTACCTGGGAAGGTGAGACAGATAGACTAAGAGCATTTTCTAGAGTCAGACAGATTCATGTTGAAACCACAGCTCAGCCACCTATTAACCATTTGATGTTGAACGTTGTAAACCAAAAAAGTACCTGAGACAAGTCTCAATTTAGAAAGTTGATTTTGCCAAGGTTAGGGGATGTGCCCACAGCACAGCCTTAGGAGGTCCGGATGACATGTGCCCAGCGTGGTGGGGGTACAGCTTGTTTTTATATGTTTTAAGGAGACTTAATGCATCAATCAATACATGTAAGATTTACATCGGTTCCATCTGGAAGGGCGGGACAACTTAAAGGAGAAGAGACTTATAGGTCATAGGTAGATATAAACATGTTCTAACTGGCAATTGGTTGAAAGAGTTATTATCAGTAAAAATATCAGTTACGGAGACCTAAGTTTTATCATGAAGATGAAACCTCCAAGTAGCAGGCTTTAGAGAGGTTAGCCTGTAAATGTTTCTTATCAGACTTAAGGTTTGTACTAATGTTAATGATGGAAAGGTATAATGAGGCATGTCCAATCCTCACTTCCTGTCATGGTCTGAACCAGTCTTTCAAGTTACATTTTAGAGTGTGTGGCCGAGAAGAAAGTCCATTCAGATGGTTGCAGGAAGGTGAGAGAAGGTTCAAATTTTATTTTTGGTTTACAACACCTATCTCACCTTACAGAATGAAAAGGGAAGTGCCTGCTCATAGTTGGGTGGTGGTGAGTTAATAGGATCATCCGATTGAAGCAATTAGCACAACTCATCATATTTTTATTTAATAAATGAGTCATTATTATTATTATTGATACAGGCCAATGACTCTTTTAATAAAATTATATGATGCCAGGGGCTATAAACCTTCTGTAAAAGGTCAAGTAAACTCAATACTCAAAAGTTGAGAAACCAAACTAGTAACTTGTATAAATGTCCACATTGTGCTATGGCAAAAATTTTATTGATTTGTCTTGCCATTAAGCACCATTCACTTGAGCCTCCGTGTTGCCCACGGCACTTTCCTTGGGTAAGTGCCTCCGGGTCAATGCAGTGAGGAAGGTGAAAAGGAATAGGTAATAGAAAAAAATAGTAACAAAATCTTCATGGTTTCATTTAGAGAATATTAACCAACTCTTCCCGAGAGCTTATAAGGTACCTTATATGGAAAGTTATGCAAATTATATGTCAGAGTGATGATATATGAGTAGTTTCTAGAGGAATAGTTGAGTTTCAGGCATGATTCATTCTTCCCAGTACTCACCATGTAGACTGTAAACATGTGTTAAGGATAAAGCCATTTTAACAAATTTTGGAACTCATTTTAAGAAACAGAATTCAGAGCCTCTTTAAAAGATACACCTAAAAAATGAGTTTTAATATGAGCCGGGGTTCTTTCACCTGGTTACCCATGGTCACTATCAGATTTAACCTCATTCTTCAACTACTTACATCACTTTAATCATTATACTTCGTCGTTCCTATATCTTACCCTTTCTACAAACTTTCCTTTTATTTATTTATTTATTTATTTATTTATTTATTTATTTATTTATTTATTTTGAGATAGGGTCTTGCTCAGTTGCCTAGGCTGGAGTGCAGTGGCACGATCTCGGCTCATTGCAATCTCCACCTCCCAGGTTCAAGCTATTCTCCTGCCTCAGCCTCCCAAGTATCTGGGATTAAAGGCGCCCGCCACCATGCCTGGCTAATTTTTGTATTTTTAGTAAAGACAGGATTTCACCATATTGGCCAGGCTGGTCTCAAACTCCTGACCTCAAGTGATCCATCTTCTGGTCTCCCAAAGTGCTGAGATTACAGGCGTGAGCCACAGCGCCCGGCCAGTCTTTCTAATTTTTGATTGTTGGCTGTTCTCTGGGTCTAGAATACCTTCCACTTATCTGAACATACCTCTAATTGCCTTTCTCAACATTTTCCTGCTGTAGGAAAAGATACAGATAAATAGCATCTACTGAACCCAGGTTTCAGTTATGTGAAAGACAAGTGTTCTCAATAGACAAATATGCCCTTATACCTAATAAATTCCAGAAAGAGAGTCTAATTGTGTTGCTGATATGTTGATTTGCTCTAAATGCCAACCACTGTCTTTAGCAGACATTCATCCTGATGGGTGAGAGTAGGAAGCAGGCTTCAACACCTGTTTTGAAATGTTTCCAGGTCAAAATCATCTTGGACACTGTTTTAGGTTGTGAAATTGTGGAAACTGAAAAGGACATGAAATCTCTGCTTTAGAGGAAATCCAAAGTTTATTCCTATAGAAATGCACACCTGTGTTCCAACAGTAGTTCTTTCAGATACAGGCATTGGTGGGGCTGAATATACTAACTTTACTATACTGTTTAGTTTTCAACGTATTTGTATTATGTGTTGTGTATCTACTATGTATCAAACAGTTTTCAAACAGTATTTTAGGTACTGGAGGGGGTGGGGGAAACTGTAACAGAAATAAAGTAACCACCATGGACTTTATCGAAATTAAAAATATTTATTCTAAAAAATATACTGCGAAGGAAATAAAAGGACTGATGGAAAAACATTTGTAAAACATATTTGATAAAGGACTTGCATCTGAATTTATAATGAATTCTAAATGAGCTTATTTAACTCAATAATATTAAGACAAAGAAATCCAGTTTTAAAATGAACAAAACATGTGAATAGACATTTCACTGAAGGGATTTTATGAGTAGAATTAAGCCTTGTAAAGACGAAAACTAAGACATTTCCAGGAGACAATACAGTCTATGCAAATACTGAGAATCACTAGAAGAGAATGCGATTTTTTGAAAATTAAAATGGCAAGTAGTTAAATCTTGTCAAAGCATACAACGGCACTGGCAAGATTTAAGACAATTGAAGCAGGAAGGAGCCAGCTTTAGGAATGTCTGTGTTAGCAGACATAGGGAGAATATATCTTGTGAGGAATTTACACTTTATCCTGCACACAAGAGGGAGATATTGAAATATATTTTAGCAGGGGCACTATTTAAACAAACATCCTACAATTACAGTTGAGTTACATTCTGTCCAGTATGTGCTTTTGGTACATTATGCTTGACACTAACACCATCACTGATTCTCTCTTCAGTGTGTTTGTGTGTGGATATTTGTGTGTCTACATTGTCCTAGTTCCTGAAAGCACAAAAATAATGAGATGCTCTCTCCATCTGCTAAGAATGCACAGTCCACTGGGTGAGGGCCATAGGAAAATACCAATATTGTAAGAGCGAGTTCCATTCTGCTATGGAATCCAGTTTAGATTATAAGATCACTGAGGATGGAGAAAGCATGAAAGGGAAATATTTGTGTAGAATCTCACCTTAATAAGTAGGAGTTTTCTGTGACGTGGAAAAGGGATGGGGAGAATCCCCGACAAAGGCAAAAAAGTGAAAGATGGGGAAACATAAATGCAGGAAACTCTGAGAATAGTTCTGGAGACTCATGTATAAGTCTATAATGTGGTAGGTCTGAAAATAAAAATAAAAAATCTGTGTAGGCAAAAATGCAGCTCAAATATTCAAGATGCCGAGTTTTTGGAAGTGAAGTTTTCACTATGGGATTGAAGATTCACAGCTTTCTGAAGACAGAATAAAACATCCAGGAACAAGCAGGAAATACCTAGAGGCATGGTCATGAAAACACACATGCGCGTGCAGCTGGTTTGTTGGTAAGGATGAGCCTGCGGGTGTTTGGTACATAAGGGCTTAATGTAAGTTCCAGAGACCAAGCACACATAATATGTGAAGAGATGGTGACAAAGTTGAAACTGGGAAGTAGCTAGAGGCCATACCTTGAAAACTGTTGTATCCTTTGATGAGAAGTTGAAATATTCTGCAATAGGTCTGCACTACTCAATATTTTCCACTGAATTGCTTCTAATGACAGAGGAAAGATAACTTTAGATAGTCTGGTAACTCAGCACCAAACAACCTGACAAATGTTGCCAATTTCTTTGAAGTCTGATGTTTCTCCTTTAAAATGTAAATTAAATGTGTGGTCAATTATGTTGATTAATATGCATTTTAATATAATCTGCTTTTAGCAAATCTTTAGATAGAATTGTTACCCCAGGCATTTGGCCAATGTTTAATGGCTGACTTAGTAATCTTCTAAACACCTCCATCTCTGCAGGGAGGATACAACCATATGAGAATCACTATTGTAGGTGATGAGGCTCCATGAGAGGGCATTAAGTTCTAAAAGCATGAGAAAGCATCATCTTCTTCTGCAATGAGAGAATCAATGTGCCTCATGAAGTTACATACCATGATGAAATAAACCATAATCCATCCAAAGTTTACCAGCCTCTTATCCCTGCAGCAACCACATTTAACTTGATTCTGAAGTTACAGTTAAATTAAAAGGGTTTGCATATTTTATTCTCTCTAGTGATTTTATTGCTCACTAGAGATTTGCTATATTAAAAAGCACCAAAATTACTTCTGTCAATTAACGATATTATACTTAACATCTAGATAAATTATTGAGTGGTGTTTGAAGTTACTGTGAGAAAACTTTGCATTGAATAAGGAAATGTGTTGATGTCCGTGTTTTGAGTGGGAAAGTTACTGGTTTTTTTTGTAATAAATCCTAGTGATAAAAATGTTAGTGATGATGGTGAATATGAAGATATTTCAGGTACATTGCAAGAAACTAAGGATACAAAATTGGCCTCAAGGAGCTCACATTCATTGCCAGGCACAGTGGCTCACACCTGTAATCCAGCACTTTGGGAGGCTGAGGCAGGTGGATCACCTGAGGTTGGGAGATCGAGACCACCCTGACCAACATGGAGAAACCCTGTCTCTACTAAAAGTACAAAATTAGCCAGGCATGGTGGCACATGCCTGTAATCCCATCTACTCAGGAGGCTGGGGCAGGAGAATAGCTTGAACCCAGGAGCGGAGGTTGCTGTGAGCTAGAGATTGCGCCATTGCACTCCGGCCTAGGCAACGAGTGAAACTCCATCTCAGAAAAAAAACAAAAAAACAAAACTCACATTCAGAATTTGATGCAGTAAGTAAATCAGCCTCAAATTACGATACAGTATGTTAAGTACTACAGCAGAACTGAACACAGCATGCCATTGGTGTGGAGAGAAGGACCTCCCACTTGGACATGGAGACAATGTAGATTTCCTGAAGAGTAAGATACTTGACCTAAGTTTCCAGGCTGCTTAGAAATTGATCAATCAAAACAGGCTTGGGGATATTCAATAACAAGCTATGAAACCTGCGCCATAGTCATGAAATATGGAGAAATTGAAGTGCATAGAAAATCAGCAGTTACTTTGCTTGTCTAGACTACAGCAAATGAAACGGAGATTGACAGGGAGTTAAAGGTCTCATGCAATATAATGAGGAGCTTGGCATCCACCTGCAAACTAGGCAAGGCCAGGTGGGTCTCCAATGTCCCTTCAAGTGGTTAAATGTGTTATTTACCTGGCTGAGGGGGCAGTGGAGTTTGAGATTTTATTTACGTTCTATAAGCCAAGCCAAGTCTTGTAACCTTGGTCTGGCACATGTGTGTGTGAGTGTGTGTGTGCAAAGGTGCCGTGTTTTTGCTAAGCCATGGGCCTGTAGGGCTCTGTCCACCTGGAAGTGTGTCTTTTTGTAATCTACACAAAGGACAAAACCTGTGCTGTAGAAGCCAGTAGATGCTTTTGCAAAATGTAAAAAATATGGTTATAGTGAATGTATATTTTGGAAAGATGAGTCTGGTAGGTGTATGGAGCATGGACTAGATGAAAAGACAAAACCAGCAGAGAGAACAGATAGCCAACTATTGCAATTACTCAAACTGTAATCAATTATTCAGTGGAAGCAGATAAGAGGGAACATATTTTCCAAATATCTTTATCACAGTCTTCTCCTCATAACCGCCTGCTATTTCTGATTTATTTTCCTCAGCTAAACATGGGTGTTACTACCCTTTCTCTACTTCAGTTTCAATTAAGAGGCTTACCAGTTATTGCAGTTTCCACTTAAGTATGTTTAAGAGATATATCGAGTCACTTTCTGCTAATAAAAATGATAACATGCCAAAGGTCTCTATTGTAGTCATGGATACAGGTTTTTGGGTGCTCAAGGTTTCTTTCGGGGGTTGCTGTTTAAGAATAGGTATTTAAAATATAAATAATAATTTACAACAATTAATTTTTAATTAGAATTAAAACACACTCAAAAATTACAAATTAAGAAGTTGGCAAATATCACCACATCCATAAAAATAACATAATATTCATATTAATATACTGCCTGACAAAATTCTGTAGAAAATAATCCCATTATTTTTAGTTGCATATTTTTTATGGTCTTTTTATTTCCCTATTATTTTTAGTTGCTTTTTTTTTTTTTTTTTTTTTTACAGAGTCTCCCTCTGCCGCCCAGGCTGGAGTGCAGTGGCGCGATCTCTGCTCACTGCAACCTCCACCTCTTGGGTTCAAACAATACTCTTGTCTAAGCCTCCTGAGAAACTGGAGCTACAGGCATGTGCCACCACACCCGGCTAATTTTGTATTTTTAGTAGAGATGGCATTTCACCATTTTGGCCAGGCTCGTTTCGAACTCGTGACCTCAAGTGATCTACTCTCCTTGGCCTCAAAAGTGCTGGGATTAAAGGCGTGAGCCACCGTGCCCAGCCCAGTTGCGTATTTTTTACAATATCTTCATTAATTATGTTACTAATTTTATAGCATAGTTTTCTATGGCAAAAATAGAAAGATGGTTCATTGAGTCGTTTTCTCAAACATCATTTTTTGTTTTACATATTGGTGATAATCTATTAATAATTTAGGAATATATTACTGGATGTCCGTCCTTGTACCAGGTGGAGGACATGGGACTTAATACCTACCTAAATTTGTCACCTGTTTAGATGTCATCTGTTTCCTTTTAAGGCAGAGCTGATGCTTTGACTCTTAAAAGACTGCATATGAGTTGAACAAAGGAACATATGGCAATGACTTGTTAGAGTGTATTTCAGAATTTAGGGGAGAAGAGTTAACACTCAACACTGCCCAGAGTGAGTGTGGTGTCCCCACACATATTCCACCTCTGGGTGCCAGAGGAACATCCCAACGCAGCATGCTTTGGGTCCAACACTTTCAGGCCATGGCACTGGGTGTATCAGCACACTGGGCATTAGAAGAATTTTTGAAAACCGTTTCTCCATCAGAATGTTAGCATTCACTTAACTAGACATAGACTTACCTATATAAAGATCTCACTGAAGCTCCAAGTGCCCACACCACCTCAATGCCACCCAAAATGAAGAAAGTATGCCAGAGGGGAAGGTGGCAAAGAAGGAGACAGCATTCTTAATAGGTTGCTCTTAAAATATTTTACTTTTTCAAACTTTATAACAATGTACTACCTTATGAGCTCCTCCTTAGCAATGTGGCCTTGCCAGCATCTATTTGGCAAGTTCACCCTGGGTTCGGAGAACATCTGACCAAACCCTCCCCATAAGCCCATGAAAGCTATGCCAGTTGCAGTTGAAAGAAGAGGCCATTTTCTCTTAGGGACAGAGCCCTTTGGAAGAAGGCCCGAGAATGGGTCCCACTAATGGCTGGGCTAGTTTTTGTAGGATTTTACCTTGAACCCCTGCAAGATCCACCTAGACTGCAGCTGTGTGATGTCCATCTCAATGGTATGGCACAGGACATAAGGTACCATTTTCTGATAGACTACCATTTGTTAGGTATCGTACATGGCATTTTGCATATGTCTTTTAAAAATCCTGTCGTTTTCTTGAGGGATAAGAGGTAACTACAACTCAGAATAATTAACCTGAATTAACCTGTCTGTAACTAGACAGGTAGTAAATAAAAAAAATGAATTGTAAAGATGACGATGATGATGATATAATAATAACAAAACAGAAGCAAAGCTAATAATAGTTTACAACTAAAATTGATTAACTTATTTCAATGTGTTGGTCACAGTTCTAGATGCTTTACATAGATCATCTTATGTGGATCATACAGTACCCAATATTTGGATATATCATCCCCATTACACAGAGGAAGATATTAACATACATGCCAGTTAGCTGGCCTGCTCAGTCATTATGGAGGTATACTGGAATTTGAATTGACTTTACTTCAAAGGCCATGTTCCAAGTCTAAATTTCTGATTACCTTTTAAATGTGTTCTAAGATGAATTAATCACTGAGTGCACAAAGCATAGAAAAATTCAAATATGCAATTTTTGTCTGTTCTCCTTCTCCCTTTGAACTAAGAGAGACATGCCAATTATTAGTTAGGCTTTTGCAGATAAACAGAACCAATAGGGTGTGTATAGTTATATAAGAGGAGATTAATCATGGCAATTGACTTCCACGATTACGAAAGTCAAGAAGTCCCACAGGGTGTCATCTGCAAGCTGGAGACCCTAAAATGCCAGGGATGTAATTCAGTCTGGCCTGATAACTGAAGGAGGAGCTAGGTGGGGAAGCCTGGTGTAAGTTCTGGAGATTGAAGCCCGAGAACCAGAAGCTCCAATGCCCAAGGGCGTGAAAGGATGAAAGTTCCAGCTCAAGAAGAGAGAGAGAAATCACCCTTCCTTGACTTTGCTGTTTTGTGTGGCCCCTGGTGCATCAGATGATGCTCACCCTCTGTGGCATGAGCAGATCTTCTCTACTCAGTCTGTTGATTCCAATGCTAGTCTCTTCCATAAACACCTTCACAGACACATCCACAAATAATGCTTTACCAGCTTCCTGGGCATCTATTATCCCAGTCAAACTAACGTATATAACTAACCGTCACAGCCGGTTTGTAAATATGCCTATAACTAGACAGGTAGCAGAGCCCAGGCCAGCTGCCAAGACCATGGGCTCTCCTAATTCTGAGTACACTGGAGCAAAGGCCTTTGACAATCCAGGATTCAGCAGCAGGTTCAGACTTCCATAATTTTCACCTTCTCTCTAGGCCCTTGTAGCTGGGAGATGATCTGTCACAGCAGACCACCTTTGCAGACAGCAAAACAGAGGGAGGTAGTTCTCACACCTGACCCAGTGGCACTGAATAAGTAAAAAAGTCAGGATGTGTGATGAACCCACTGGGAAATTCATGCTGGCAGAAATATTACGTTCGATCTGTTTCCCTTCTGGGAGAACAGCTGGGTTACCTGGTTGTGAGTCTCTCTTATGGTTTTCTTCTGAACCGATAATTCAGGCTGAAAAGTGAGACAATCACTTGCAGGCTTTAATTAAACAGTGGAATCCAAGAACTACTGGAAAACTTACGTGAGAAACATGGAAAACATAGGAGTTAAATTTGTTGTTACTGTGGTCAGTGAGAGAGCACAAACTCATGGTCACTGTGCCCATTGAAAGGATCAGCCATAGTGCAAGGCCCATGAAACGGATGCCCTAATTCAATATTTATGGCAGCATCCTCATTTCACAGATGAGAAGCCTGGGTTTCAGAAAAGTTAAATTTTTACTCAAGTTGACACTAATTATAGGTGGTACAGTTGAAGAAAGAGCTCAACTCTGACAAAG
Source organism: Hylobates moloch (assembly GCF_009828535.3). NCBI lineage: Eukaryota > Metazoa > Chordata > Mammalia > Primates > Hylobatidae > Hylobates > Hylobates moloch. The sequence continues at coordinate 117,173,564 of NW_026652284.1, forward strand.
GGAGACCAAGAGTAACCTCTGGTGTGGAAGTTGGCTGAGCACTCGGTGCCTGTGTTATACTCCTGTTGGATATGAGCTGTCTCAGAATACCAATTCAGACAAGGTTACTCCAAGACTGTGATACAATAAAGCAAAGCAAGGATACTTCGTAATTTTGTGGAAGCACAGACAAAATCAATATCAATATGCCACCTACAAAAGACCAAACAGCCTTTCTCGTGGCCAAAATGAGTGATGTCTACTTCTTTACCAATGAAGTTTTATTTTCATTCTAGTCAGCTCTCCCTCCAGATGAGATTTTTTGAGATACTCAATCTTATAATTGCCTCCAGCTTTCTGACAGCATCTAATTTAGGCAAACTCTCCCCTCCTTCTGTCCTCCCAAATGACCTAAACTAAACCCCAAATCTACAGAAGGTTATTTCCAGTACCATCTTACTGAGGCACCCCATGATTCCTCATGATATGTGTTGTGTGCAACAGGTAATTAATTGAACTTGTTCACTACCCATATGTTTCTGGTAGTTTTTGAATAATTTGACGACTCTTTCTTTGGTGGACGATGCCGTCAAAGAAGTGGGTATGGAAACTGTGTCAAGTTTGGGAAGTGCCAGTGCTGATGTGTGAACCTGGACAAGCTCCAGAGCCAGTCAAGGACACCAGAAGTTATTTATTCAGAAAATACAGGGTTAGACAATTGGATCTTCAAGAACCTTCTTGGTCTAAAGCCATAATCCATTTAACGACATTCACACTTTTGATACTTGCAGCCTGTTAGGGTGGCCAGGGAAGGTTTTAGTATCTGCATCTGACAGAATAGAATAGTGAGATGCAGGGGCAACATTCAGTAACTAGCTTTTTGGCAGACCTGGAAATAAAATGAAAGCCAATTCCTAAGATCAGAGCATAATTGTATCTGCTTAGTAAAGACGATAACAGTAGCTAAGAGGAATTGAATGCTTACCATTTGCCAATCCTCACAACAAGGCTATTTGTTAGATACTATTAGCATTCATTTTCTATATGGGGAAACTGATTTGCAGAAAGGCTAGGCAACTTGCTAACGTTTACAGCCGATGAGTGGCAAAGCCCAGATTTGAACTTGGACAGGAGGGTCTCAGTTTATGTTCTTCACCGTGCTTTACCCCTCGTAAGCATAAAGTGTTCCAGGCAAAGGATTAGAACATTTTCTCACACATGGTAGATTCCTAATTAATATTAACTTTATCATCATCTTATTTAAACATCCCAACACACCTACAGAAATTTGATGTAAGTAGCATTCATATCTCTATTTTTCAGATAAAAAAACTGAGGGAGTGTCATTAAATAACTCACTCAAGGTCACACAGTTTGTGTGAGACAAACATGAAACCTGAATCAAAGCGTTTCAGAATGTAAATATACTGCCCCTAGTTGTTATTTGTAATTTATTTGATCTATATTCTCTTAAAGATTGTGTGGTCGGTATTGAGGTACACATCTTATCTTCCTTAGTTCTCACAGTAAGACTATGACTTAGGTATCTCTTTATCTTCTTTTTACCCATCAAGAATATGAGGCAAACAAATATTCAGTGATGTGTCCTAGATGATATATAATGTAGGTTTTATGAAATCAGGGGTCATAACATGAGCAAATTATTGTAGTAAGCATCACTGCAGATGAGTCTTTTACTTTATCTAAGACCTAGTGACATTTACTAATATAAAAACACTAATATAGTGATTTAAATGTTTTCATTAAAATAGGTGGAAATTTCTTGTCTTCATAATTTATTAAACTCTAAATAAATACAAATTTCTTTTAAAATTCTTCGTTAAAAATAGTAATTCAAACATATTTTCTCTCCCGTCATTCTAACAGAATGCTTACATTTTTATAATGTAAAAATGTAAGCATTCTTGGAAAGGAAAGGTTACATTTACTTATACACGTATTCATAAGAAAAATATTGAACACCCCCTCTACTCCAGCCGCTTGATAGTCTCAGTAATTTCAAGGAAACTCTGACTTTGAAAACTAAATGACTTGCCTGAGGGCATTTAAATCCTGGCCTTTTAGCTGTAATTTATTGGCACACTGAATCACATGCAATTTATAACATGTTTTCTCGGCCAGGCATAGTGGCTCACTCCTGTGATCTCAGCACTTTGGGAGGCCAAGGCGGGCGGATCAAGAGGTCAGGAGATGGAGACCATCCTGGCTAACGTGGTGAAACCCTGTCTCTACTGAAAATACAAAAAATTAGCCAGGCGTGGTGGCGGGCACCTGTAGTCCCAGCTACTTGGGAGGCTGAGGCAGGAGAATAGCGTGAACCCAGGAGGTGGAGCTTGCAGTGAGCTGAGATCACGCCGCTGCACTCTAGCCTGGGCAACAGAGCAAGACTCTGTCTCAAAAAAAAAAAAATATATATAAATGTTTTCTCAATAAACCTTATACTCAAGAAGCTTCTTGCAAATAATCTGTAGACATGATATGGTGAACTGACTGTAGGTAACACTCTCTTGTGCTCAGAGTCTTGGCATGACCTTATCAAGCTGAAATACATAGGTCCAGTGTTTTTCATTCTTTGATCCTCAGTTACTTCATTTATAAAAGCAAGACTTTTATAAATGGGAGAAAGCAAGATAAATAATATTTATCTTGCGGGTTAAAAAGAAACAATTCAACAATTATAGCATAAGATCAGAAAGACATGAAGAATAAAAATACCAATAACTTTTTATAAAATGGACGTGTAGTCATAAAATAAATAAATGTGTTAATAATGTTCCTGTTTTTATAATCAATTTGCCATATTTTCAATTATCCTAGTCAGGAGTCTATTTTGTGTGCTAATGTTACCAAAAACCTGAATAAATACGTGTGAACAATTGCTGAAAACTATCCAATTGGTTTTTACAACTAAAGTTTTAGTTAATCATTAAGATGAATAATAAAGAAGTTTTCTTTGCTAAGAATCCTTGACTTTGAACAAGTTAGAGCTTGAGAATGAAAGGTTTTTGCTTTCCTTTTTGTTTTCAATATTGTAGAACTTAGCAATATTTTTTTAACCTTTCATCTTTATTTTACATTATTAATGTTTGCATGATTTTTAAGCTGAAGGGAAATGATGCCAAATAGAAATTTGGATCTATGCAATGGAATGAAGAGCAACAGAAATGAAAAATACGTGGGAAAACATTTTCTCTTTCTCAGTTTTTTGAAAGACAATTGATTTTTAAAGCAAAAATATAAACCATGCATTTTAATGTTTGTTACATAGGTAGAAATAAATGGATGAAAGTAGTAACACAAAGGACAGAAAGCCTGTAACTGAATGTTCTCCTTTTAAGGTCCTTGGAGCATACAATAAGTAGTATATTTATTCATATCAAATGACAATAATAATGCTTATTATAATCCATATAATGTCTCCTGAAAAAGAAACTATATAATGAGTATTTATAAAAATCCAAGGGAACAGATAAAAAGGAATATTGAAAAATAATCATAAAAAATAAAAATAAAAACAATCTAAAATAAGATAGGAGAGAAAGACAATTAAATAGATAACAAATAATATGATTGAATAACCATATCAATACATACCTTAAATGTAAATAGACTAAACATTCCAGTTGAAAAGCAGACACTGTAAGAATAGATTTAAATTTTAACAAAAGGCTGGGTGCAGTGGCTCACGCCTGTAATCCCAGCACTTTGGGAGACCAAGGTGGGTGGCTCACTTGAGATCAGGAGATTGAAACCAGCCTGGCCAACATGGTGAAACCCCATCTCTACTAAAAATACAAAAAATTAGCCAGGTGTGGTGGCAGGCACCTGTAAGCCCAGCTACTCGGGAGGCTGAGGCAGGAGAATCGCTTGAACCTGGGAGGCAGAGGTTGCAGTGAGCCGAAATTGCGCCATTGCACTTCAGTGTGGGTGACAATAGCGAAACACCATCTCAAAAAATAAAAATAATAGTAATAAATAAAATAATATTTAAAAAGACCTGTTCTAGTAGCCTTTCGGCAGGAACTTTAGAGTTTTCTAAGTAAAGAATGATATCATGAGCAAAAAGAGGTAGATTGACTTCTTTTTTTCTATTTGAATTTATTTCTCTTGATTGATTGGTCTAACTAGAACTTCCAGTACTATGTTGAATAGGAATGGTGAGAACGAATATCCTTGTCTTGTTCCAGTTCTAAAGGGAAATGTTTTTAGCTTTCTCCTGTTCAGTATGATGTTGGCTGTGAGTTTGTCATAGATGGCTCTTATTATTTTGAGGTATGTTTCTTCGATGCCTAGTTTGTTGAGGGTTTTTATTTATGAGGGATATTAAATTATATTTAAGTATTTTTCTGCCTCTATTGAGAGGTTCATATGGTTTGTGTTTTAATTCTGTTTCTATGGTGAATCATATTTATTGATTTACATATTGATATGGTTTGGCTATGTCCCTACCCAAACCTCATCTTGAATTGTAGCTTCTATGATTTCCACATGTCATTGGAGTGACTTGGTGGGAGGTAATTGAATCATGGGGCGGGTCTTTCCCATGCTGTTCTTGTGATAGTGAATAAGTCTCACGAGATCTGATGCCTTTATAAAGGAGAGTTCCCCTGAAGGTGCTCTCTTGCCTGCTGCCATGTAAGATGTCCCTTTGCTTTTCTTTTGCCTTCCACCATGATTGCAAGGCCTCCCCAGCCATGTGGAATGGTAAGTCCATTAAAACTCTTTCCTTTATAAATTACCCAGTCTCGAGTACGTCTTTATTAGCAGCATAAGAACAGAGTAATACACATACGTTGAACCAGTCTTGCATCCCAGGAGAAAGCATACTTGATCATAGTGAATTAATTTTTGATGTGCTGCTGGATTTAGTTTGATAGTATTTTGTTGAGGATTTTTGTTTCTATGATCATCAGGGATTTTGTCCGGAAGTTTTCTTTATTCATTGTGTCTCTGCCAGATTTTGGCATTAGGCTGATGCTAGCTTCGTAGAATGAGTTAGGGAGGAGTCCCTCCTCCTTAATTTTTCAGAATAGTTTCAGTAGGATTAGTACCTGTTCTTCTTTATGCATCTGGTAGAATTTGGCTGTGACTACATGTGGTCCAGGGTTTTTTGTGGTTGATAGGTTTTTTTATTAGTGATTCAATTTCAAAGCTTAATGTTGGTCTTTGCAGGTTTTAAGTCTCTTCCTGATTCAATCTTAGAAGATTGTGTGTCTCCAGGAATTTACCCATTTCTTCTGGATTTTATTATTTGTGTGCATAGATTTGTTCATAGTATTCTCTGATAATCTTTTGTATTTCTGTGGGATCAGTTAAATGTCATCTTTGTTATTTCTGATTGTACTTATTTGAATCTTTTTCTTTTTTTTTTCTTTGTTAATCTAGCCAGTGTTATATCAATCTTTGTTTTTCTTTCTTTCTTTTTTGGTAGAAGCTACTACTCTTGGATTTATTAATGTTTTGTATAGTTTTGCATGTCAGTTTCATTAAACTCTCCTCTAATATTAGGTATTTGTTTTCTTCTGCTAGTTCTAAGGTTGTTTTTTTTTTTTCTAGTTCCTTTTCGTGCAGAGTTAAATGATTAACATGAGATCTTTCTAACTTTTTGATGAAGGTGTTTGGGGTATAAGCTTTCCTCTTACTAGCTTTTGTGACATCCCAAAGATTTTGATGAATTGTGTCCATATTTTCATTAATTTGGAATATATTTTTTGATTTCTGCCTTAATTTCAATGTTCACCCAGTAGTTATTCAAGAGCAAGTTGTTAAATTTCCATGTATCTGTGTTGTCGCCAGAAATTTTCTTGATATTGATTTCCAATTTTTATTCTACTATGAATTGAGAGTGTGCTTAGTATGATTTTCTTTTTTAAAATTTATTGAGACTTGTTTTATGACCGAATATGTTGTCGATCTTAGAATATGTTCCGTGTGCAGATTAGAAAAATGTGTATTCTTTGATTGTTGGGTGGAGTGTTCTGCAGATGTCTATTAGGTCCAATTGGTCAAGTGTCAAGTTAAGTCCAGTGGTTCTTTGTCAGTATTCTGCCTTGATGATCTGTCTACTGCTATCAGTGAACTGCTGAACATTTCCACTACTCTCTTGTGGTTATCTATGTCTTTTTCATAGGCCAATAAGTATCTATTTTATGAAACTAGGTGTGGGTTTACCCCAATTTGGGGTGTGTAAATATTTACAATAGGTGTTTCAGCATTCAAAATCAATGCACAAAAATTAGTCACATTTCTATACAACAGTAATGTCCAGACTAAGAGTCAAATCAAGAACACAATCCTATTTACAATACTCAGGAAGAAAATGAAATACCTATGAACACAGCTAATTAAGAGGGTGAAAGATCTCCAAACAGAAAACTATGAAACACTGATGAAAGAAATCAGAGTTGACACAAATACATGGACAAATATTCCATGCACACGGATTGGAAGGAGCAACATCATTAAAATGGCTATACTACCCAAAGCAATCTATGGATTCAATCCTATTTCTCTCAAATACCTACCTCATTTTAACAGAATTAGAAAAACTATTTTAAAATTTATATGGAACTCTAAAAGACTCTGAATAGCCAAGGAAATCCTAAGCAAAAACAACAAATCCAGAGGCATCACACCACCCAACTTTAAACTATACTACAAGCCTGCACTAACCAAAACAGCATGATACTAGTACAAAACCAGATACATACACCAAAGGAATGGTATAGAAGACTCATAAATAAAGCCACATACCTACAACCATCTGATTTTTTTTGTTTGTTTTTTTTTGTTTTTTTTTGCAATTTAGTCATGCTCTGTCGTGAGGCTGTGCAGTGGTGCAATCTCGGCTTACTGCAACCTCCACCGCCCAGGTTCAAGCAATTCTCCTGCCTCAGCCTCCCGAGTAGCTGGGACTATAGGCATATGCCATCACACCCAGCTAATTTTTGTATTTTTAGTAAAGACAGGATTTCACCATGTTGGCCAGGATGGTCTCGATCTCCTGACCTCGTGATCCACCCGCCTCAGCCACCCAAAGTGCTGGGCTTACAGGCATGAGCCACCGCACCCAGCCCCATCTGAACTTTGACAAGGTCAACAAAAACAAGATACAGGGAAAGGACTCTGTAGTCCATAAGTAGTGTGATAACTGGCTAATGGCAGTCAGAAGAATTAAATAGAACCCTTACTTTTCACCATATATAAAAATTAACTCAAGATAGAGTATGGATTTAAATGTGGGGCCTTAAGCTCTAAAAATCCTAGAGAAAACCTAGGAAATACTCTTCTTGATATCAGCCTTGGCAAATAATTTTTGGCTAAGTTCCAAAAAGCAATCACAACAAAAACAAAAATTTAAAAAGTGAGACCCAATTTAACTAAAGAGCTTCTGCACAGCAAAAGAAACTATCAAGAGAGTAAACCAACAACCTATAGAATGGGAGAAAATATTCACAAACTATATGTCTGACAAAGATCTAATATCCAGAATTTATAAGGAACTTAAATAATTCAACAAGCAAAAAACAATCCCATTAAAAAGTGGACATGAATATCAAAAAGTCATGCCTACTTTTTAGTGGAGTTGTTTATTTTTTGAGTGTTGAACTGTCTGGAGGCCATTATTTTTAGCAAGCTAACACAGGAACAGAAAACCAAACACTGCATGTTCTCACTTATAAGTGGGAGCTAATGAATAAGAATACATGTACACATAGAGGAGAACAACACACACTGGGACCTTTTGAAGGGTGGAAGGTGGGAGGAGGTGAAGGAACAGCAAAAAATAACTATTGTGTATTAGGCTTATTATGTGAGTGATGAAATAATCTATATGACAAATCCTGTGACACAAGTTTACTATGTAACAAACCTTCACATGTAATCCCAAATCTAAAATAAAAGTTAAAAAAATAAGAAAAGAAACTGAATCTTCAATGTGATATATCAGAAGGTGAGGCCTTTAAGAGGTGAGTAGGTCGTGAGGTCTCTGCAGTCATGAATAGATTGATCTATTTATGGATTAATGGGTTAATGAGTAAATGGGCTATCATGAGAGTGAGACTGGTGGCTTTATGAGAAGAGGCAAAGAGGGTTCACCTAGCACACCCAGCCCCCTTGCCATATGATTCCCTGTGCTACCTTGAGGCTCTCCAGAGAGTTCCCTCATCAAGAGTTTTCAGCCTTCACAATTGTAAGAGATAAAATTTGTTTTCTTTATAAATTACCCATTTTCAGATATTCTGTTATATACCCCCATAGGTATGTTTATACTAATATTTATTGTTTTTGATTACCCTTCTGCTAAAATACCATAGAACTGAGTCTTGACACCACCATCTAAATTTTGGTTACACCCTATGCAATGTCCGATGGTCTGTAGAAGGGACCTCTGTAATAGGAACAAGTCTACTTGGATAGAGATGCAGATACCTGAGCATCAACTCCAGCTCTGTAACCTCTCCATCTTTGCATCTCTGAATCCAAATAGCTCTATGTATGAAAAGTGGAAGTTGGACTAGATGCTTTCAAACTGCCTTTCAGTTAGCTCTGAGATTTTACTGGTTTACTAGGCCCTGGGGAGAGTTTTACACCCAGCTGCCAAGAGGCACAAAGGAGCTGTGGAAGACTGTCAGCGTCATTAAACCCTCCTCAGTGGCTAATTTTTTCCCAAGAGAGCCATAGCCTCTGGGGCAGCCGGAGTGCACAGGGATAAGCTTCAGAGATAAAATTGGATCAAGGTGTCTGCAATATTCAGTAGGACAAAATTAGACTTCTTTCTGACCTTCAAAATCATTCACCCCTATATTTGAAATCAGTAATAAAACTTCATTACAATTTAGTCTTCAACATTGCCTTCTTAAGGATGCTAAATTACTTGATAGAGGGAATAAACTAGTTTATAAGATATCAAAATTTTCTAGCAAAGGCAAATGCCCACATCTGAGAGTTCAACAGAGAACCATTCCTACATATGAGGGAATAAGCAGAAAAGCACCCAAATTTACCATGATATTCTATGATTTGTGAGATATGCTACCAATGTGACATAGTCCTAGAAATTACCTTTGTGTTTTTTGATCAAAGCCTCCTGTCTAGTACGTGAAGAACCATCCCTTGACAGATGTTTGGAGGTGGAAACCACAGTTGAGTAAGGAACACAGGCAAAGTCCAACACAGTGAAAATGAACCACAGACCAAAATAGCCAGGTGGTATAAAGTTAGTTTAGTAGGCAGGGCACGTGGCTCACGCCTGTAATCCCAGCACTTTGGGAGGCCGAAGCGGGCAGATCACAAGGTCAGGAGATCAAGACCATCCTGGCTAACACGGTGAAACCCTGTCTCTACTAAATATAAAAAATTAGCCAGGTGTGGTGGCGGGCACCTGTAGTCCCAGCTACTCGGGAGGCTGAGGCAGGAGAATGGCATGAACCCAGGAGGTGGAGCTGGCAGTGAGCTGAGACAGCGCCACTGACTCCAGCCTGGGTGACAGAGCGAGACTCCGTTTCAAACAAACAAACAAAAATAAAGTTAGTTTAGTAAAAATGTTAATATTTAAGAATATACCCTTACCCCAGGACATATTTACATACATAGACACATTCACATGTACAGATCAAAAATTAACATTTATAATACTGTCTCAATTCTGACCTTCTTGAAGATTTCATATTCCATCTCTACTTCTTTTGCATTGAAACTTTCATTGAGTGGTATGCTGGGGTAATTTCACTGGCTCATGAAAGCCAATAGTTATATTTTTATTAATTAACAAAAGGGACCTAATTAAACTAAAGAACTGTTGCACAGCAAAATAAACTGTCATCACAACACCAGACAACCTACACAATATGAGAAAACATTTGCAAACTATGCATCTGACAAAGGTCTAATATCCAGAATCTATAATGAACTTGAATAAATGATCAAGCAAAAAACAAATAAGCCCATTAAAAAACGGACATAGAACATGAACAGAAACTTCTCAATAGAAGATGTATCTGTGGCCAACAAGCATATGAAAAGATGCTCAGTATCCCTAATCATTGGGGAAATGCAAATCAAAATCACAATGAGATATCATCTCACACCAGTCAGAATGGCTATTATAAAAAACAAACAAACAAACAAAGAGATGCTGGAGAGGTTGCAGAGAAAAGGAAACACCCTGTGCAATGTGTGTCTCACTGCTGGTGGGAATGTAAATTAGTTCAGCCACTGTGGAAAGCAGTTTGAAGATTTCTCAAAGAACTTAAAGCAGATCTACCATTTGACCCAGCAGTCCCATTACTGGATATATATCCAAAGATATATAAATTGTTCTACCATAAAAACATATGCAGGCATACGTTTATCACATATGCATGCATACATTTATCACAACACTATTCACAATAGCAAAGACATAGAATCAAGGTAGGTGCACATCAGTGGTGGACTGGCTAAAGAAAATGGGGTGCATATACACTATGGAATACTATGTAGCCATAAAAAAAAAAACAAGATCACGTCCTTTGCAGCAACATGGATGGAGCTGGAGGCCATTATCCTAACCACATTAACATATGAACAGCAAACCAAACACCACATGTTGTCAAGTATAGGTGGAAACTAAACACTAAGTAAGTGTGAATACAAAGAAGGGACATGAAGAAGAGACCAGGGCCTCCTTGAGCTTAGAAGATGGGAGGAGGGTGAGGATCGAAAAATTACCTATTGTGTATTATGCTGATTACCTGGGTGACAAAATGATCTGTACACCAACTACCCACAACACGCAATTTGCCTATATAACAAACCTGCACATGTACATCCTTGAACATAAAACTTGGAAAGAAAAAATAAATAAATTTTCATTAATTTTGCAAACTGTTAAACACAGACATTATTAAAAGTTAAATTATACAAATTCAAATAGTTATAATTATATAATAAATTATATGTAGTTATATAATATGTTATCTATATTATAATTTATATAATTACAATGATATAAATTATATCTATTATATTTATATTATATATAATATATATATAAATTATATTTATATCATTGTAATTATATAAATGTTAATAAATTACATTAAAAATCAAGATAAATAACAAAATCACTTCATAAATATTGTTTCATATTTTAATATTGTATATACTATTGAGAGTATGGTGGAAATATGACACCAACTCCATATTCAGTGACGTCACATGGGTAGCTTGAAGCAGGCCATCATGACAGTATTTCCACCACAGAAATGAGAAAATGCTGCAAATCGAGTTTGATTTATGGTTTTGTTGATTGTCCACACTTAAGAAAGTGCTGGAGAAAATATAAATAATACACATTAAACTTTATGTCATGTTTGTAACCATTACATTGTGAAAAATACAACATATTGGGAAAGTATTCACCTAGTATTACACAATTCTTACCAATTCAACAAAGATGTTGTTCACATGACCTACTGACGAATAAGTGAAGTTCTAACATACATCTTTGTTGTTTCACTTTGATTTTGCTTGTTATTATAAATCAAAAAACATTAACTGACATTTATATTCGAACTACATTATTTTGCCAGTGATGTGAGTGACTTTGCTTAAGTGGATACTAAACAAACATTTATTCATGGGTTTGTTTTTGTAACACTCCTGTTGGAAATAGAATTATAAAAACTGATGGTAGATTTTGCAAGAAATAGCAGGGCCTGCTGAAGTTACAGGTGTGTAGAATTTACAATAAATGCCGTTGTATATTTTACATTATTTGTAAACTGTATGATTATTTGTAAAGCACACAAATATGCTTTTATAAATTTTACAGATATTAAGAGAGATAAAATGCTAAGAACACACACACACACACACACACGCGCACACACACAATCACTTTTTAAAAGAAAGCTAGTTGATAAACACTTACCAGGACACCACTGCTGTCTTTTCATTCCTAACATTCTGTCTTCTCCAGCTTTTCTATTCCATCGCTTTCACTCAACACAACTTATCTCCACCATTTGATTAATTTGCTTTCACTCCTCCAAATTCAGTCATGCACCCACTATTTTCTCTGTCTTCCTGCCTTTCTTTTATCTCAATACCAAGTACAGTTCTGTAATTATGTACTCATAGTCTTTCACCTGAATAACTGCAATAGCCTCCTACCTGGCTTCTATCTGTGGTCTTATCACCTTGTAACACATTCTCCAACTTGCAGTTTCAGTAACTTTTTTGAGTCACAAATGTTTTCATACATTTCTTTTGTTTAAATATTCTAAAGATCCCTTTTGAGGTTACGCACAGATTCTCAACATAGCATCCTTATATCCAGGTGCAGTACTATATAGACCTTGAATCAACTGTTAGCCCTTGAGCTGCTGTGGTCATTTCAGAAAAATGATTTAGAGAAGGGTGAGGCTGGAGTATTATTGTTACTATGCATCATATATGCTGCTTATTTTAAAAGAAATATCGACATCTTTCTGTATCCAGTTATTCCTAAAATCAAAATTACCAAGACTAACTGCCTGCTTTTCAGAATTTATAGAATACTAGTAGTGCATTTCTGTGCTACCTTAGCCCTTTTTCTTTTGTGAGCAATACCAAGCAGGTGATGAATTCAGAAAATGAAGTAAAACTTTTATCTAACGTGCCCCAGATTTTATCCTTCTCATCTCCCCTAGACTAATTTCTAAATGAATTATACATTAATGTCGGGACCTTTGTTCCTTCTGGGTTGGGACTCTGGATGGTGTAGAGGTCAGTAGTTGGTTAATCTCCCACATTTTGATCAATGTAATTCAGGGTGAGTAGAGAAGATGGCTCACTTTAGTGAGGGGGAGGCAGAGCATGGCCTTGCGAAAACAGAAGCCTCTAAAGGATAGTTAGGAGAAATGCATCCTCAAACTCTGCTTTAAATACATCATGGGCATAAGGCAAGTAATGTCTTTGTGGCCTCAGTTTGTACATGTAGAACATTCATATATTTTGAATATTTGCATATATCATTTATCACCTCTAATAATTACTCTTAGTCCTGTAATGGGACTAATAGTAATAGGAACAACAGCAATGCTTACAGAGGCTAAGACTCATTGAAAAGGTAAACTGCCTAGTCATTTTTCTAAGTATTTTGTAAATTGTGCCACACAACCCCCAAAACCCTCACTGTAATTACATAAATAACTGCTACTTAAAATTTTTATTTTCCAGAGGGCCTTGCTAAGAGCCAGGGAGGTTAAACACATTGGCTGTATGAGCAGAGCTACTACCATGTGGTTTGAATGAATTTCAGTGGGCTAAATTGAAACCACAAGTCCTCTACTCAAAATACACATACAAACTCATAGACATATTTACATCTAGTAATTCTTGTTTTTTAAGACTCTGCTTAGACATTACTTCAAGCAAAAGGTTCCACATTTTTTGATCATATATGATATAAAAGATAATTGGGCAAAGTTAAATGCATGTATTCCCTGGTAAGTCTTGCCTAGTCCTTTAAGACAGAAAAACATGTCCCTTCTACATGCCTTCACTGCACCTTGTGCTTTCTTCTGTCATAGAAGGTATCTAATGCACGTTTTTGTAATTGTGAGTTTACTTGGCAGTGTTTCGATTCACTGTAACCCTAGCGCCTAACCTCCTGCCTTGTTCTTTGTACAGGCTCAATAAACATGTGTTAGTGATCACAAGTCCAAGGTAAAACAAATGATGTTATCACTGTTTTCCCCAGAGCCTGAAACCCTAGATCACCTTGGGTTAACGCAATCTTTCTTCATGGGGACGTTGCTTTACCTGCAAATGTGTTACCTTGCTGGGCTTTTATGGGAAGTCATTAGAAACTGTTAACACCTTAGCAAACTGTGTCACAAAGAAGATACTTAAAGATCTAATCTTCAGGGGCCCTCAGGAAATGTTAGACAAAACTAGGGTGAGAAAATAGTTTAAAAGAAACTGAAATTGAGGGAAAAAGCATTTTTACTCTGACTTTAGAAGCATTTCTTTTGTTGTCTATTCACAATGATATGATAGACAGATATTGCCCTAGACACTGAAGATAAAAAGACAGAGTCACTGTCATTGAGGAGTTCATAGACCAGTGAGAGAGAGATGGGCAAAGAGATCAATGATTGTAATGCAATAGAATACATGTTCCATGAACAGCTATTACGGGAACAGAGAAGTGAGAATACTTTAGGTTGGTAATGATGTAAGGAAAAGATGTACAAATTGGAGAATCTTACTAGCTTGGGGAAGAATAAAGGACATTCCTCACACCAGAAAGCTTATGTTCATGACTACTGAAAGCATTTAATGTGGTAATGCATGTGAATGAAGTGACAAATTGCAGGGCACACCACACAGGCTGAAAAGTGATAGCATCTCAGGCAGGTGTACTCATTTGTACTCATCATGTACTCACTGTTCAACAGGAATACCACCCTTGCCCAGGTTATTATGGTATTGAATGAAGTGACAGATAGGATACCATTTCGTAAACAGTGTGATGCAAAGGTACAGTAGAGTGGGTTTTAGCAGAAGGAGGAGGAGGGGGAGTTCACAGGAAAATTTCAAATTCCTTACCTGTTCCACAGGCCCTACAGGTTCTTGTATCAGCCCCACTCAGGCCACTGACGCTCCCAGGCCTTGTTTTCCTTCTTGTTGCATCAAGAGTATTTCCTTTTCAATTCATTGCAATTGTTGTTGTTGTTTTGTCCTGATTCATTCTCTCCTGCTTCAACCTCCAGATCTTCCCATGTTATATTCCTTTCTTTAGTCATGTTTTCACTGACATATCATCTCTTCAGATGAACTTCGTTGGTCATTCTAGTCAAAAGTGTAAAGAGTCAGTCAAACCCATCATACTGTTCCATTTTTGTCACCACCTAAGCTTACACTGTCAGCTACGGTATAAACTGGTGGCCTCTCCTCTATAATAGAAGTTCCAAGAAAACAGAGGCTTTGTATTCCTTATTCACTGCTATATTCTAAGCATCTAATGCAATATTTGAATCTCAATAATTCATTGAATGAATCAATGAATGGATAAGTGAAAGTAATTATATAACTTTTGTGTTTGTTTGGAGGTTCAATTTAGTGAACAGGATGCTAAAGAAAGTCCTCCCAACTGTCTGTAGATAAAGATATAATGCCTTGTTTTACGGGGTAAGAATTCTAAAAGTCTCTACATAAACATGAGGCTATTTTATATTTGGACTGACAAGTGCTTTAAGATTAGAAGACATTTCTTCAATTATTTTAGGCAGCAAAAACAAAACACCAGCACTGGAAATAATTGCCTCAGCTAAATATTTTTATCTGTTCCACATCCCACCACCAGAAACATAATTATTCTTTCATTATATTTTCCTTTTCAAGAAAAGAAATTTTATTTACAGGTTTCTTTCTAATAGGAGAAACCAATCTTACAGCCAGCATCCCTTTTTTCTCCAGAAATCATTTTGGAGACGTCACTGTGGACAGATTATTTTTGCTCTTAGCAAACACTCTTTCTATGATCTATTAATGTATTTATCTTTGTCAGGATGCAGAGACCTAATAACGAATTCTCCAAGCCTCTTGCAATGTAGCATCTAATTTGCCTTCCCTTGAATTGTTGGCCCTGCTGCTGTTTGCTCAGTCCCTGGTATAGTACTCCCTTCTTCTCTCAAAAGTCAGAACGAATTCATTCCAAAGGATTATTTTCAAGATATATTACTCTTCCTAACTCATTTCTTCATTTCTTTCTGATGACATCGTGCTCAGAGTTCCACCTCTTCATGTGCTGCTTCGGTAACTGACATGGACAGCAGACAACCACAGGACCCATCAGTGGGCTTCACGGGAGCATCAGTGCCTGACAAATGGGGAGCAGCACCAGCATCCTCAAAATGCAAAGGAAGCCATGAGGGTACTTGGGCAGATCTGATGATAAAACAAAGAGAAAACTTTATAAAATACACAAATACATAATACATAGTGACTATGTTAATACTGATATTTACTGCTTTTACAACTGTTTAGAGTTATACAATGCAAGATTCTCTATTACCACAAAAGAACCATCTTTACTCAAGGACATAGTGCAGTCAGCCTTCACACATCTGCAGAATAGAAAGTCTACTGAGATTCTGAAACAGGAGAGTTCCCCGGCACCCCTTCACAGGACATGAGACAGGGGTGTGGCTCGTCTGTTGGTGGCTGCATGCTCAAGCTCCTTATAGGACAGGTAGCATGCAGATGGGCAGGTGCAGGAGCCAGAGTGAACACTTTTGGTCTCCCGCCTCATGGTGGCATCTAGGGGTGTGTTACAATTAATGTCCTTTTAGCAGTTGCTGTCCGCGGATGGCTAAGTGTTGATCGGCTCAGTGGCCTTTTACACCCTGTCCTCTTGGTACCCAGGTCCTTGCCCAGTGTCCAGGAAGAATCAGGTCACACACGGACTTGAAGGATGAATGTAGGAGTTTTACTGAGTAGTGGAGGTGGCTCTCAGCAGGATGGATGGGGAGCTGGAAAGGGGATGGAGTGGGAAGATAATCTTCTCCTGGAGTCTGGCCATCCCATGGCCAATCTTTTCTTTGACCATCCCCGGACAAACATCTCTTGGTGTTCAGATGCTCCTTCTCTTACCTTCTTCTCTGCCATGCTGTTCTTCTCCTCCTCTGCTCTTCTGTTCACCTGCTCATGGAGCCTGGAGTTTGGGGTTTATATGCGTACGGGATGGCAGGGGGGCATGGCAGGCAAAGGCAACATTTGGGCATGAAAACAGGAATGTCTGTTCCCATTTAGGCCCACGGGTTTCCAGACTTGAGCGTGATGCCTTTACTGGGGAACTGCTCTTATCTATTCAGTATTTCCCTGCCTCTTGTTTGTATCAATTCCTCTCCTGTCTGACAGATAGGAGCACTACCCAGAGTGTTTTGTCTTTCCTTTTGTACCTTATTTAATTCTTGCAACAACCTTGAACAGCTATTATAACCTCCATTTTATAAATTAAAACACAGAAACAAAAGTAAATTTCAGGAAGAAAATGAGACTGGCTTAAGTTTGAATAGCCAGCCAACACCAGGGCAGTAATTCAAAGTGATTGTTTTCACCAGAGCCCCCTGATATTATTTCCCGAGATTATTTCATTTGGCCCTAATCATGTGTGATGACACCTTAGAAGAGCATCTCTTCTAAAAGGACTAGTGAATCCCTTCATATAATAAAGAAAATATCTGCAACTTGACACTTCAAGAAAGGGAGGGCATGTAGCAAAGACTTGGACATAGGAGCATTTGCTGCCTTTCGGGAGAGCTGAGTCTATTGAAGGGGACGGACCTTAATCAAAAATCACTTACATATGTAACTAAAGTTCAGTTTCTCATATGGAGACGTGTCATTGCTAAACACAATAGTTAATAATAATTTATTGTATACTGCACTTAAATTTTACAAAAATAGAAGATCTCAAGTGTTTTTACAACACACACACAAACGATAACTGTGTGAGGTGATGGATGTAATTAGCTGACTGTGGCAATCCTTTCACGGTGTCCACATATATTAAAACATCACATTGTACACCCTAAATATATGTAATTTTTATTTCTCAATTATATCCCAATAAAGCTGGAAAAAATAAATGAAATTAATGTTTGTAAAAAATGAGAGCATTAGGAGAAATACCTAAGTAAATGATGAGTTGATGGGTGCAGCAAACCAACATGGTACATGTATACCTATGTATCAAACCTGCATGTTGTGCACATGCACCCTAGAACTTAAAGTATAACAATAATTAAAAATAAATAAATAAAATGAGAGCTCATGCCTGTAATCCCATCACTTTGGGAAGCTGAGGTGGGCGGATCACAAGATCAGGAGTTTGAGACCAGCCCGGCCAACATAGTGAAACCCCATCTCTACTAAAAATACAAAAAAAAAAAAAAAGATCTGGGCATGGTGGTGGGCATCCGTAATCCCAGCTACTTGGGAGGCTGAGGCAGGAGAATCGCTTGATCCCGGGAGACAGAAGTTGCAGTGAGACGAGATGGAGCCACTGCACTCCAGCCTAGGCGACAGTGTGAGACTCCACCTCAAAAAAAAAAAAAAAAAAAAAAGAGAGAGATTGATTTTAAAAAGGTGTTTTTATTTAGTTTGCAAAATGGTTGAGTGGTTGGGGAATGCTAACAAAGGTCCAGGAAAGACCACCTAAGCATATGAATTTAAGCTGAGGTCGGGAAGGTAAATAGAAGCTAATCAAGGAAAGGGAAGTGTCTCCCAGCAGGAAGAGGGGCTCTGAGGTCTGGGTGTCATCTACACCAGGCACAATAGCACTGTGCCTACAGCCCACAATGCTTTGAGGGGCCCACGAAAATGTCTTAATATCTTTAAACATTGGAAGAATAAAATGAATGGAACCCAGCCTGAAGAATATTCATCTTCATACCAAGGCAGTTATAAAGTATAATTTTTGTTACCTTTTTCTGGGATAAAGGACCCATGGAGGCAAAGTGTTTCAGGCCCATGAAAGTCATGATGTGGCCTAAAGTGGGAAAAAGCAGAAAGCTAGTAAAGCATTGGGGAGACAAGGGGATGCTGGCATTGCTGGAGCATCCCAGCCCTAAAATGCGCTTCTTGCCATCCCATTTTAGATAGCCCTGGAAAAACAGAAATACTAACAGTAAACAGCTCTTTCTTTCCTTTGCTTCTGGGGGTGGAGTTCTCAAAACACCGTGTTAATTACTACCCACTCTCCTGCCTCCAAACCTGCCTGTGCGTACCCAAATCCTGTCATATCTATTGAAACTGTAAATTGAGACAGCACAAAAAGAACAATGCCAGAAGATAATAAGGGCTTGATACTAGAATGAATGAGTGAAAACAAAATTGTCCATGTTAAGCGTGTGGAGCTGGCAATAAGCCATAACATAGTTCAGAGGAAAAAGGCATTTCTTTGTGATTGACTTCAGCAAGCATTGCTTTAGCAACTACTTGTTGCAGTGGGACTAGAACCGTAAGTGGACTGAATCCCTGTTCTCAAGGAGGGCCCAATGTTTGAGATTAGATGTGTGAGTAATTTACTATAATTCAGCGTGGACAGTTCTAATTATGCAGTATAATCAGCCAGGAAAGCAATATTCTTTTCCTGATCTGGGTATGAATGATGAATAGAATGTGGAAATGATAAAATGAAAGGGAGATGGATTTTTCACTTAGAGGAAATGATATGATCAATAATGAAGTGATAAAAAATAATACAATGAAACTGGAAATAGAGAAGACACTAGGAATTGTAGAATAGACAGAAAATTTGGGCTGGAGACAGTTCCCCAAAGTTCACTAATTCTTTCTTAATCAAATAACTTCGTATGTAGAAAATTGGGTATTTAAACAAATTAAATAGGCAAATATTAACAGAGTTTGCCATTATTATTAGTTCTCTCTTAACACTACCACATTTATATAGCACTTTCCATTTTATGTCAAATGATAGAAAAACACCTATTGGAAGTAGTAATATGAGAGTTTTGGGGGCAGCAAGTGTAGTTCTTAAAGCTACTTCAGAGAAGGGCAAAAGAAAGAAAAATAATAAAAAAAGAACGCTGCGAACAATTCCTTATATATGAAAGTGCCACTTTGTGATAAAACATATTGTATTATGATAAATATATTTTAGTTTAATATAGGGAAAGGGAGCAGCCACAGTCATTTTGAAAGAATTTCTTTCAAAACAAATGTTTTTTTAATAGAAATGAAAAGACAAGCTTCATTTATTCAAGAAATTTACCTAGCTTGAACCCCATTTTCTCCAAATTTGATGTAAACAGTATACTATTTTTCCCTTTACCATGATTTCTTATGAATTGATTTTAAAAGAAAGGATATCACGATTCTACTATTCTTCCTACCTGAAGCCTTTGCTAAAGTGCCTGTAATTTGTACGTCAGTCTCAGTGCTGTATGCTTTATTTGAGAAAATATATAACTATACATAACTGTATGAGCTTCAGCTTCAGGACATTTTGTATGTAGTCATTAAAGCACAAAATTGTTGTCTGGAACCAAGAGTGATTATTTTTCTATTTGTTCGGATTCTGGCACACAAAATGATCTATCTTGATTCTCTGTCCTGGCATTATTTTGCTTGCAAATCAGGATGCAGTATAAAACTTTCCATGGATACAAACAAAGCCAAAGAATTTAAGATAGTTTTGTCCAGGGAATGCTTCACTCTCCTTTTATATCTATCACAGCATCAGCTGAATGTCTGGCACACAGCCCAGGTCTGGTCCCACCCAATTCAGTTCAGCAATATTAAGCAAGTAACTCATTCACAAAATACTGTTACTGACATATTATGACCTCTCAACCTTTGGGAGACATAAACATGAACAGTTTTATGTTTCCCATAACTACCTCTATGTGTACTTCTCCTTCCTAGATAGTTCAGATGGGGATCTATTAACACTATCTCAGCTTCTTTTTATAATTGTTAGTTGTTTTGTTTGTTGAAGAGTCTCATTCTTTTTTTTGTTTTTTTGCTTGTTTTAACTTATTATTATTTCAAAGTTTCAGATTCACAGGCAATACAAATCCCTCCTCCTTCTCTGTTTGAAGGCATGCCACGGAGGGGGTTTGAGGATGACTCTCCGAGAATGCTCCCCTTCATTTTTCCCTATTCTTGTCATTCTAATTTTGGAGCAGAAACAAGGACCAGGAGTACAAAGACATCTGCTGGCTTCTGGGTTGGTACTTGGGTTCCAGTTCTCTTTCTCTTGGTGTCTGTTCTCTTCTCTTCTCTTATTGGTGCTGTGTTGGTTCCCTGTGAAGAGCAGGGCCTTTTTAGGTGAGAAATGCAAATCAGTTCCATGTCAGGAGAGATGGAGCCTGGTTCTGGAATTCCCCATTTTGTGGCCTCTTGCCCTGTCTTATGAGATAGGACTTGGTGTCTTCCTCTCTTGTCAGTCCCCTTCTTACATTGATTGGGAAGGGGTGTGATAGTAGAGGCAGGGTCAATTCTGTTGAAGAAGCACCTCTCAGCCCCACATAGACAAGGTGCCACAAATGATTTCCTGTTTTCTGAATTTAGAATGCAGGACAGCTAGAATCAATTTTTTCCCCTTTGGAATCAGACAAAATTTCAGGATGAAAACAATGACTTTTTTTACTTCCCCTGTAATATCCCCCCATACAACTGCTATATACTAAAGCACCATGTTCTATACTCACAAGAAAGTCACTGTGGAGAGACAGACTATGATAATTCAAGATTCACGGAGGTGTGCTAAAGTGCTAGATCACACCAGAGACAAGGGTTTAAGCTCAGTCTTTATTTTCAGGTGTAAAGTTCTGAAGGAATGACATTTGAAAGACATTGAGATGTTAGCTTAGCGGGAAAGGAAAAAAAAATCTATGCAGGGGGTACAGGTTTTGAATACAAAAAACTCTGCTATGAGGGAGAAATGATGGTCTAAGAATAACAGCAACTTAGATATTTGAAACTAAAATGCGAAATTGATCAAAAGACCAGAGGTAGTTAAGGCAGGGAAAGTAAAATATGTCAAATAATAAAGGTTTTCTAATGTTTAGCTAAAGAGTTTGGATTTCAGATGGTAGGAATTTAATGAAGAATTTTAATCCAAATACATAGATCCAGTTTACCAGAAGAAATACTAGGGGGTACATAAAAACCCAGCAATAACAAATATCAACTATTACTAAAACATTTTTCATTTAAATTCTCATCATTTATTTCACATATATAACTTACGTTCATTGTTATCAATTGCACATGTAGACAGTATTAATCTACTTTCAATGAGAAAGTTCAGGCTCAGAGAGTTTGTTTTCCCCAAATTTATTGTGGCATAGTTGACAAGTAAAATGATATATATTTAAGGTGAACAACTTGATATTTGAAATACATAAACATTGTGAAATATTCATCATACTGGATAATTAACATATCCATCACCTCCCATATTTCCTAGTTTTCATTTCCTTTCTCCCTCTTCCTTCTTTTCTTTCTTCCTCCTTCTTCCCTTTCCTATCCTTCCCTTCCTTTCCATTCCTTTTACTTTCTTCTCTTTTCCTTTTCTTTCATTCTCTCTTGTCCTTCCTTCCTTTCTTCCTTTTTTTGTGGTGAGAACACTTAAGATCTACCCTCTTAGCAAATTTGAAGAATATGATACAATATTATTAAGAGTAGTCATTGTTGTACATCATAACTCCACAAATTATTCATCCTCCATAACCAAACTTTTGTACCTCTTGATCAATATCTCTCTATTTCTAGAGAGGTTAAGCAGATTTTGTGGGATCGTAAAACTAACCAGTGTCAGAAATGGGATGATAGTTAATGTCTACTGAATCAAGACTGGTGTTTATACCATACTTACATGTGTGACTTAAAACACTAATGTACAACTACAAAACTCATGCTTCCTTTATGGACTCTTCCTACAATTTTCCTGGATTTGGTTGCACAGGAGAAAAAAGACACATTAAGAGACAAATTTCAACCCAAAGAAATTTAAAAATATGTGTCACAAAAGGAACCTTCATTGATAATTCTGCACCCTTCATCTGTCAAGCATTGTGGGTGCCCTGCCTAAATCCTCTTGAGATGCACCATGGCAGTGCTAACTAGCAGATTTCCAACTAATGGCAGCTACATTCTTTTGCCAGAGAACTTTCTCTGGTGGTAGAATTCCACTCAGTTCATGCTCCTGGCAAGATATAAATGTGTGAGTAAATTCTTCTCTTTCCCATAGGTATCAACTAATGACTGGCTGATGTTGATCTATAAACACACCTCATCCATTGGGTGGTGAATGGGATAGCTCTGAGCTGCCTGTTCTACACTGACTCCCAGAATTTCCCAGCAAGATTGGTCTCCAGGTGTCCACAACAGAAACTTGCTCAGTAACATACTTCTAACAAATTGCCTTTCCTTTCCCATCTCCTTCTCTATTCCCCTACTGGTATTTCTTAGGATCTCATCCAAATGAATCATTTGAAATGATATTCTTGTTTATAACTTGTTTCTAAAAAAACAAAAACTAAGATACCACAGGATCCAATTCCAGAAAATATTAGCACTATTAGGAGATTGTATTAGGACAGTAATAGGATATCTCCTGATCTCAACTATGCAAAATGAAGTTGATAGAGGAAAAATGAAGTTGATAGAGGAAAAATTTCAGCCAAATTAAATGTAGAAGAGTTTAATTGAGCAATTAACTATTCATGTATTGGGCAGCCTCCTGAGCCAGAGTAGGCTCAGAGACTGTAGTGTAGCCATGTTGTTAAAGACTTATGGCTAGAAAAAGGAATGCCACATACAGAAAATGGAAGTGAGGTACAGAAACAGCCAGATTGGTTACAACTTGCCATTTGCCTTATTTGAATATGGTTCAAACAGTTGGCTGCATTTGATTGGCCAAAACTTGGAGATTGACCCAAGTGCCGGCTATGCTCTGTTTACACTTCCACTTTTTAGAGTTCATGATGTACAGAGAAACCTTTAGGCTGAACTTAAAATATGGAAGGAGGCAGCTTTAGGCTAAACTTGATTTGAGAAAGTCCTGAGTTTGTCATTTATCTGTTTATTTTATTTATTTATTTATTTGTTTTAGACGGTGTCTCACTCTGTCGCCCAGGCTGGAGTGCAGTGG